>NW_008332592.1:189888-208975 GCF_000622305.1 Nannospalax galili
CAGCCATCCCTGGCCCACGGGGGTAATACTTAATGCAAGATAGGTCTTAAAAACTTCTACTACTTTTTGCAAAGAAGGGGAGGAGAGAGAAGGAAAAGATTTTTAATAGCGAACAGGTAAAGTCCACCACAGTAACTCACCACAACTTTCTGCCTACAGTTAGATAACTGGTCAGATCTCTAAGCGTCAGGATTTCCCTTTCTCCTTCTAGAAGACAGGAGAAAAGCGAAAGGCCTACCCACCTCCAGAGTATCGAACAGACCTTCCAGAGATCACATGTGAGAGACTCAAGACAAAGGCCTAAGGGACAGACAGGATGAAACCACTGAATCCACAACGAGGTTTGGAAAAGCCAGCCGACTTCTGGCCACGGAGACAGACAAGGAGGCTGCTGTGTGTCGAGCCGGGAGACCTCACCCGGAAGTGATAACCCAGGGTCCAGATGCAAGCCTGGGGATGTTTATCCTGCTCTCATCCCTCTGTTGAGGAGTGAGGGGCAAGCCACGAAACTCCCACCAGCTTTTCCATTTTGAAGCTCCCAACAAGGCCTTTTAGCCAGGGGAGCATTTTCTCGTGTTTTCTGAAGGGTTCCTGGGATTGTTTGTTCTGAAGAGCATCTGCAGACAGCAATTGGGAAGTGTGTTAAACCTGTCATCAATTTGCTTTATTGACATGGGAACCTCAGTCAGTCCCATGTAGAATAGACTTTTCCCCGTGTGAGCAAGTTACTGAAAGGGCTTCCTGAACTGAAAAGGATGAATCAGAGGGAGGCAGACAGGAGAGGAAGCAAACAAGGGGATACAGAAGGGTGAGACAGCCAGAAATCAAGAGACAAACCCAGTGATAGAAACAAAGCTTCTGGAGAGTCTGAAAAGGGAACAGAAACTCTTCCAGATGAGGAATTTTCAGTGATCCAAGCAGGGAGGCCAGGGAAGAGCGATGAGGGGCCATATGTATCAGAAGACTCCCATTTTGGTGATGTGATTCCAGCTTGCTAAGCTGTTTAGCTTTAATAAAAAAAAATTCCCTGTCCTCCAATGTACAATGTTTTGCCATAGAGAAATCCAAAGGCACTTACCTTGGTTTATGGCACTTGGACAAGTGGTCTATATCTGTCTATTATCTGTCTATAATTCCCTTGAGGGGACCTGATGTTTCAATATATTACAAGAGCTGAGCTTGAGTGACTTACAGCACCATCAAACTCTTGTTATGGATGTATAATCTTATAACCACAATTTACTAGGGAATAGATGTTTGCACAGGGGGTGATCTAGGAGTCTCCGACCCTCTCAGAAAGCATAGGGAGTTGCCAGGCTGCCCCAGAATGACAGTGAGCACAGTCCAATCTCAGTGGGTTGCCTCGATGAATACCTTGGATCCTGTGGTATACATACTGACAAGACTTGGTGAGCTCCCCAGTTGTGTGGCCACAGGGATGTTCTCACAGGTTTAATCTGCTCACAGACATCTCAGAAGGGGTGGGAAGGGAGCTTACATAGCACATCGAAGGGCACAGGGGAAAGGAGAGCACCCAACTCAGCATGCAGCCTTGGTTCTGGTCGTTTAATACAGAAATGTATAAGATCTCCAGTCTTGAAAATGAGTTATAACCCCATTAGAAGTAGAGGGGCTCACACCATCTGAAAACTATGACACTGTATTACGGTCACATAGAAATGTTTTGCTAAGTAATCACATGCAAGAGAGGAAAATACAGTAGATTGCTAAAAGGAATGAAAGCCACTGGGGAGATGGCTCAGTCAGCAAAGTGCTCGCCATGCAAGCATGAAGATCTGAGTTCTGATCTCCAGCACCCACACAAAAAACCTGGTGCGGTGGCTCACATCTGTAACTGCTGGACACACCTGGGTTGAGGAAGCCTCAGTTGGGGAATTGTCTCCATTGGACTGGTCTGTGGCCATGCCCATGGGGCATTTTCTTGATTGTTGTGTGATGTGGGAGGCCCCAGCCCACTGTGGGTGGTACCATCCCTGGGCAGGTGGACCTCTGTTGCATAAGAAAGCAGGCTGAGCAGGGGCCAAGGGAGCAAGCCAGTAAGCAGAGTTCCTCCATGGCCTGTGCTCCAGCTCCTGCCTCCAGGTTCCTGCTCTGAGTTCCTACCTTGGGTTCCCTGATGAACTGTGACCCGGGAGATGTAAGCTAAATAAACCCTTTCCTCCCCAAGTTGGCATTGGTCAGAGTATTTTGTCACAGCAATGGAGAAACAAACTAGGACAGAAATTGGTACCAGAGAGTATGGCACTGCTGTGACAGACCTGACATTGGAGGACTGTGGAAGCATTTGGAACTTTGGTCTGGAAAAGCCATTGCAAGCTTAGAGTTTGTTGCTGTGGAGCTTGGAACAGTTATGCTGAAAGAGTTGTGGACAATGGAGGCCTGGCTTATGAAGCTTCAAAGGGAAGCAGAGACTATCAGGGCTGTTTGTGTGATATTTTGAATTGAGAATCTGTGGGTTCTGGTCAGCTGGGACTGAAGAATCAGCTGTGATTAAGAAGAGAGCAGAACCTGAAGTAGAACCTTTGCTTTACTGGGACAATTGATGCTGGTCAGGTGGGGCTGAAAAATCAGCTGTAAGTAACAAGAGACCAGCATCACCATGGAAAAATCTTCTGGGAGGTATTTCCTCAGGGTCAGCACACAGAGGGGACCTGAGCCTCCATCTCTAGCTGGAAGCAGGACTTGGTAATGTGTAAGAGTCTCCTGCATGGTTCTGGTGTTGAAAGTGTGAATGGGGTCATAGAGAGCAGCTGAGGCTTGGCACTCTGAGACACTAGGAAAAGCCATTGGTGAAACTGCAGCCTCAGTTACAGTGAAGACCCCAGAATTGAAAAGGTCATGGAGACAGTCTGAGGCTTTGCACCCCAAAGGCCAGAAGAGGCTTTTGGTGAGGGTGCAGCCTCAGTTTCAATGGAGACCCCAGCTTTTTGGAGATGCCAGGACCTTGGATGACCACCAAGGACAGCAGTGGGTGTGGAATGGAGCTGGCTTGGGTCTGCGAGACAAGCTGTGGGTGCTGTGAACCGCAGAGTCAGAGAGGTGGAGCTGCCAGACCCTTTGGAGCCCAGAAGATTGTGAGTGAATGCCAGATGTCCAGCCTTGAGCTACTTTGCTGGACTTGGGTTTTGCTTAGGTGTGCCAATTTTTCCCTTTGAAACAAGACAGTGCTTTTTTGGATTTTACAGAAGCCCACAGTTAAGAGACTTTTAAAAGAGACTATGGACTTTTAAGTGTTTGGATATTTTAAGGAGTGGGGCTTTAAGGTTGTACTTTCTTATGTTGTGATATTAACATCATATCTTGGGGACAAGAAATGGAAAGGTATGGTTTAGTAGTGACATGTTTGTGTGTCAAGTTGACAAAGAGTCAGTTGTGCTGGATAGCTTTAGTGTCAACTTGACACACCTGGGTTGAGGAGCCTCAATTACAGAATTACTTTCATTGGACTGGCCTGTGGCCATGTCTGTGGGGCATCTTCTTGATTGTTGTGTGATGAGAGAGGGCCCAGCCCACTGTGGGTGGTACCACCCCTGGTCAGGTAGTCCTGTATTGTATAAGAAAGCAGGCTGAGAAGGGGCCAGGGGAGCAAGCCAGTAAGTAGCATTCCTCCATGGCCTGTGTTCCAGCTCCTGCCTCTGGGTCCCTGCCCTGAGTTCCTACCTTGGGCTCCCTGATGAACTGTGACCCAGTTGATAAAATAAACCCTTTCTTCCCCAAGTTGGTATTGGTCAGAGTATTTTGTCACAGCAATGGAGAAACAAACTAGAACAGTAACCCACAGCTAGGGAGTCAAGGACTTGTGAATTATGAATCATTAGCCAGCCAGTGTAGCCAAATCTATAAGCTGCAGGTATAGTGAGAGACTGCCTCAAAAAATAATGTGGAGAATGACTAGGAGAAGACACCAAGCACCAAGTTCTGGCTTCCACATGCCTGTGTATGCACACCTGCAGCTTATGTGCACACATATGAACACATACACCACAAATACAGGGAACTAAAATACATGGCATACTATTTATTTAATTTGTTTATAATATGCTCCTAACTTTAATAAAAGATTTTCAATTCACTTAGAATATAATGCATAATATGTCTAACTCCCAATATATTCCATAATATATATGCAAATTGTATGTATAACTATTCAAATGTACCTGGAAGAAGACAGAGTGAACTGAGTTGGAAATCAGGAAGTAAGTTAAATCTGGGTGTGGCAGGTCATACCTGTAATCCCAGTGCTTGGGAGGCTGAAGCAGGAGGATTGCCAAATGTGCTCATCAGCACCCCGTGTGACACGATGGTGACTCAAACCAGTTCTTCCAGAGTCACCTCTGGAAAACAACTTCTCAGCAATCGGGTCTTTCTCCTCCCTTTACCTCACACAAATGGCTTTTCATCTCTCACACTGTCTCATAAAGAGAAAGTATCCAGGTGCCTTGTGTACTGTAATACTGGTAATACTGTAACTGGATTCAGGACTCAAGGAAGGATGCTGTTTTGGTCCAGGACTGGTAATCAGGCCACAGGCATCCTTGGAATAAACCAAGGAAAGCTACTGAGAGGCCAGGCAAGTGCTTCAGTGGAGAAGGCAGAAGGTCTGCTGGCGTGCTTCCCACGTACTGTCCAGAGCCCACTGCCTTTTTGCGTGCTTCCTTGAAAGTATCTATACCCCAGATTGCCTGAAAAACTATTCTCAAACATCTATTTGCCTTTTAATCTTTGCCTTATGTATGAATATATGCCCTATATTAAACATGGAGATATCAGCGTCCAAAGATTTTTCAAAAGTGCATCTTGTTATTTTCCCTAAAGAACATAGTATAACAGCTATTTACAAAGCATATGCATTATAGTCAGCACTGCAAGTAATTTAGACATGATTTAAAGTTTATAGGAAGACGTGTAAGTTACATACAAACATTTGGCAATTTTGTATGATGGACTTAGTACCCTTAATTTGGGAATCTGTGAAGGTTGTGGAACCAGTCTCTCACAGATGCCATGAGGGATGATACATTTCCAAAGGCATTTATTGGTTCTCTATAGAGGACCTCTGTACATCAAAACCCAGCACGCTTTGGGGACAATGTTGGTTTGTTAGATGATAACCCATGTTTGAAGCAGTAAATACAGACAGACTGATAGTATTAACAAAAATAGTTATATACAACTATATACCAAGGCACTCCTAGATGTTAATATCAGCTCACATGGTCTGTCTCTCTAAATCTGTATGTTCCTTTCAATTGAACAATGAGAATTATATAACTCATGTTTTTATTTATCCAAGGAAACAGTTAAATGTCTGAAGTAACAAATTAGTCCCAGTAGTTCTCATCCTTGAAACTGATTTCATTTAATGGTTCTGTTCCTGTTTTTAAATGTCCTGTTACTGTCAGCTGCCTCACATCTTTTTAGAAAAGGCAAAAACTATGTATAAACAAATGCAGGAAATACAAAGTACCTCCTTTGGTACTTGAAGTAAATTGCAGGCTGAACCAAAAGACTTGTACCAGAGCGGTGAAGAAGCTGGAGGACGAAGTCTTCTTTTTATTATATTTCTTGTCTTCATTATTTCTTATTCTCTTTGTATATCTCTTCATTTTTCTTTACTTTTGGGCATTTCATACATGAATACAATGAAATACAATCATATCTACTTCCCATTTCCCTCCTCCAACACTCTCCACATTCCCCCAACACACCCTCCTCCCAATTTCCTGTCCATGTTTTAAAATAACTCACTAAGTCCAGTCAGCGCTGCCTACCTGTACATGGATGAGGGGCCATCCATGGGAGTATGGGATTCCTACCAATGGCCACATCCTCAAAGAAGAATGATTCTCTCTCCCCCAGCAACTATCAACTAACTGCCAACAACTCCTCAGTAAGGGGCAGAGCCTAGCGATCATTGATTCCATTCGTGCCATATTCTTGGTTTGGCTTGATCTTGTGCAGGTCTTGTGTAGGTGAACTCCAGCTGTGGCAAGCTAATGAGTGCCACAGCCATGTCATGTCCAGATGACAGCATTTCACAGCTCTCCTTCCCATCCTCCACCTTTCACATTTTTTCCAACTTCTCTTCTGTGATGTTCCCTGAGTCTTGAAGAGGGACGTGATTCAGAGGTCCTGTTTAGGGCCGAGCACTCCAGTCACTTATTCTCAGCTCTTTGGCTAGTTATGCATCTCTCTGTTGACTACAATGTGATGGGCAAACCAGGTCCTCTGACCAAGGTTGAGAGCAACCCAAGTCTTTGACTTTGTTTTAAAGTCTCAGCAACTCCCCTCTATCAGTAATTCAGGAGGTGGCACTGAGCCGTTCAGAATGCCACACAAAGGAAAATCAGGCCAAGGCCAGGAAGAAGTTAGGTGTGTTACATTCCAATAATATAGATTTATGGCACCCAAGTTAAAATGACTAGGCAGAAGCAAATGCTTTTAAGTTCTAGGTAAGTAAAACAAATGAGTTATCTGGTGAAAAACTGGGGAGAAATTACCTACCACTACTCAAATATAAATTTTTATAAAGCATGCTTCAGGGAAAACAAGACATATCTACAAGTAACAGTCTCGGCTTGATGTCTGTCTTCTGAGCCCTGTTTTAAATATTCGATGTATTCCCTTACACTAAGGTCCCCAGCATTGACCCACTGCACCTGGAGTGCAACAAATTCTTACTATAGACTTCCCTTCCACTGTCATCTTAGTCTCCCAGACAACTAAATGCCCCTTCTCCCAGAACAGCGAACATGTGCCTCTTCCCACCCAGCCGGCAAGGGTGAGAACAAGTGTGTCCCAGTCCATAGCTTAGTCCACCTTTTGCCTTGACATTTCCATACTTCACTTGGTGTGTGTGCTTCTTCAAAGTAAAGGCATGGCGTGATTTTGTGCTTTAAGGACAGTATACTAGGTGACACTTTCCTTTTTCTTACCCTGCATTCAAAAGGGTACCAGGGAGGAGTTGGCAGGAAATATGAAGATAATGAGACGAGGAGGAGGAGGAAATGATCAAAGGCAAAGTAGAGCCATCACCAGGCAAAGGATGGAGCAGGGAAAGTATGCGGGAGCAGGCTGAGCAGCCCATCATCATCACTGCTGCCACCACACAGTTCTTCAAGCCTGCTCTCTTTCATCCTCTTCCATCATCCTGGACCTTTCCCAGAATGCCCAATTTGAGAAACTCTGCATTTTGTATCTTTGGCCCTTAAATAAAGGTAGAATCCCGTCTTAATGACTACCATTCATAACGTCCAGTTCTACATAATGAGGCCATTCCCAACTCAGGGTCAAAACCCTCACTACCCCAAGGTGCTTGCTATAGAAACAAATGGCTTCCTTAAATGAAAAACTCATCTAAGTCCAAGGTTCCTGTTCATTTATAGCTAGCCTACTTAGCATACCTATCATATAGTGCTTCATTCAGAAGCAGGAATGACTTTTGGATTTTTGTTTTGTTTGGACTTTTTTTTTTTTTCCCCAGTCTTTTTGAGATAGGATCTCCCTGTAGCTCTAGCTGGCCTGGAACTCACTATGCAGACCAGGCCATTCTTGAACTCATAGAGCTCTGCCTGCCTTTGCCTCCCGAGTGCTGGGATTAAAGGCAGGCCCCACCAAGCCCGGCCTCTTGTTTGAACTTTTGAGACAGAATTCCAAAGAACAGGAGCCATAGTAGGGGTGGTAGGATGAGAATGTGACTGTTATCAATTTCAGAAGTTCAAAATAGATCAGAAGCAGAGACAGGTAACTCTAGACATTAAAAATAAAATCTGTGCTGGGTGTGGTGGCGCAAGCCTTTAGTCCAGCCCTTGGGAGGCAGAAGCAGGCAGATCTCTGTGAGTTCAAGGCCAGCCTGGTCTACATAGTGAATTCCAGGCCAGCTGGTGCTACAGGGAGACCCTGTCTCAAAAAGACCAAAAAAAAAAAAAAAAAAAAAAAAAAAAAAAAAAAAAAAAACTGTGCCATTTAATTATAATATCGATGACTAATATTTGTTATTTGTATTGTAGGCATTGTGTTACCAACTTTATACGCATTAGCTCTTTTCATCTTAAGAGCACTATGGGTACCCTCATTTTACAACTGAAGAAATAAAGGTAGAGAGTTAAATAACCTGTCCAAAGTTGTTGATACTAAAGGAGCAGGGATTACAGGAAGCTGTCTGGTCACTATCCCTGCCGATAACCATTGGGAAACATTGCATCTTTCCCCCTCAGACCTGTCTTGCCAGCCCCTGCATGACAGACCCCTGGAAGACTTATAGTGTCACCCTCAGAGGGGGCCCCAAGCCATGTGTGCAATCTCCCTACCTCAGTCAGCTTAAGCAAAACACAGATTTTTCTGTTAGAATGGCTTGTGTTTCATCAAGTCCGAAGGCAGGAAAGGCCATTCTAACAGAAAATTCTGTGTTTAGCTTAAGCTGCCCTATATTGGTTTCTGTCACACCAGAATCATCACTAAAATACCATAGAGACCCCCATCTGTGTGGTTCCTATGTGTCCGTATTTAAAGAGCTATCCCATGCATTGCTGTCTTTCTATAACATTCTCTGCCTTCCTGCAGATAAGGCATCCCTCCCTAAGTCCTGCTGAGATTCAGTCTTGGAATAGTAACAGTATCAGGCACCAGCATGTCTTTATTTCCTACTGGGAAGACAGGCAACAAAACAAGCCCACCAAACCCACCGCAAGTTGGATCTCTTTGTGCAAAGCTCACACTATTGTGAGCATTCATGGAGCACTCCCACACAGTGGCTGAGCAAATACACGGACTCAGGGCCACAATCTCACTATGCCTTCTTTGGAAATCCCACAAACAGCCCTCTTTAGACATCGTCTTCAATGAACTGGATATTGTAAGTATGAAGACAGTAAACATTGACTTTATGAAGAGGGCTACAAAA
The DNA here is from genome assembly GCF_000622305.1 of Nannospalax galili. Classification (NCBI taxonomy): domain Eukaryota; kingdom Metazoa; phylum Chordata; class Mammalia; order Rodentia; family Spalacidae; genus Nannospalax; species Nannospalax galili. The sequence goes on from NW_008332592.1 coordinate 198,812, forward strand.
CAAAAACTACTTCCATCACACCTAATATCTGAAACACCACTTTTCTCTGTGGAATGTCTTCAGTTTTCCTTGTAGTTAGGCTGTTTCAATTTCATTAAAAGTGAATGCCATGGAAACCTTAATAAATATTGCTACCACTACTAATAGCCCCTGATAGAAGCATAATTTCTATATTCCAAAATAAAACTTGGCAATATGTTGCTCTAATCTTGTGGTGCTGTCCAGAGCAGGTTCCTAATGTGAAATGGATTTCTGTGAAGGAGGGGGCATGTGGTGCAATGCTGGACTGTTTCTTCAGGTTGACCTGAGCTACCTGAAGCAGTACACACACATGTGTGTGAAGGAGCACAGCTGGGACAAAGGGAGCGTCTTTTTACCCTCCTCCTTTTACAAAGAAAGATGCTGAGGCGCGAAGTTTAGTGGCAGGTTAGCGCTGAACCGTGAGTCAGCTGTTTCTGATTTAAGGCTCTTAACATTTCTCCATGTTGAGAAGGGTGAGTTTACAGGTTCATGACTTTAAGAGATGAGTTTATGATGCAGGAACTCGGATCAGGTCAGAGGACAGTGAGAGTCCATCAACAGAACACAGAGCACTGGTGGAGGCATTCTGGTCCTGGCTTCCTCATGCTGTGCTTGGGGCTCCAATGGGATAAACCAAGAGGATGTCTGGTTTTATGGGCATCCTGGATAGCCCTTAGATGTCTGTGCAAGATTTTACGAGCCCCCTCCACTGGGGATCAGGGTAGCAATACTCCTAGTCAGTGTGAGGAATTGGAAAGCCACATGACTTCTTGGGAGCCAGGGAAGGCCCTCGGCTTCAGGACCCCAGGCGGCGGGTGAATCCCTGAGCCGCAGCTGGCAGTGACATTTACATATCCATGCCAGCCACTGAATCACTGGCTTTTTGTTTTAAAGGCCTAGAAATTTACCTCTTTCTAGTTTCTCTATCTTTATTTTGTCTTACTAGACTCCAAACAAAGAAATTTTGAGTTGCAAGAACCCAGACATCTGATTTAGAGTAAATATCCATGAGCAAATCAGTTCAAACAGCTGATGCGTGATTTGTTCACTGTGATTTTACATAGAAAAGCATGAAGTCCTTCCATTTCTCTTTGATAATAAAATACCATCCTGGATCTTACACTCCAGCTTCCTCCTATCAATTCAGCCTTCTGTGATAGGTGTTACTAAAAACCTTCGAAGTGCTTGTTTGGACATGCCAGATTTTCTTTAATATACCAACCGATAAATAATTCCTCTCTACAATCTTTCAAAAGTTAAAAAAAAAAGCCTATGAAAATTGAAAAAAAGCGAAATAAAGTGCCTTTCACGTTTGTTCTTGTGCCATAAACCATAAAATATGGCTCTGGAGCTCCACCTAGTGGAGTTTCAGAGACAGAAACCCTCTGAACAAGGGAAACACCGGGAAGGGGCTTCAAGTCAGGATTCTCGTTTTCCATATAAACTGCAGGATGTGATAAGCCAGCGTTGCATTTGTTTCCTGGTTTCTTATCAGTAGCTTCTCTGCTAAGATATACTAAGGTTGTGATCCTTGAATGCCCATCGTTTGTTGTGTAAGCAGGACACCTGGGCTCTCCCTTTCTCTTCCCAAGCACAGATGGAAACTGTTAAGTGAACAGTAGCCCCCTCTGGTGGCCACCCCGATGATCTGGAAAGGCTGAGAATTCCTTCACTGAATTTTCCACTCTTTCCTCATTATTTCTAGTATTTAATTTCAGGACCTGAGCCCATCCCCAATTAAACCAAGAAGAGCCTGGAGGACTACCTCCTGGTATTCAAGCCCTGTGGGTCTAGCAAACTGTCAGCATGCGCCTAGAAGAGGAGGAGACCTGGAGTCCCATAGGGAGGACTGAGTTCTGCTGCTGACTAGCACATCGCACTTGGTAAAGAATTGCTTATTAAAGTGAACTAAATAGAATTCTTCACTGTTCTTCACTGCGAAACTAAGCATCAGTTGTCATTTGTGCTGAAGACACCAAATCTTCACGATAAATAGAAATCTGTGGGCACCATATAAATCTCTAGTATAAATCCATTGCCTCAAAGTCAGCCTGGGCTCTATGCAGCTAAAGCCAATACTAGTTTCGTGTCATATTTGAGTTTTTATTCTGGCCATATAGTAAGATGATTGTGTTAATGACTCCATTTCTTCATCCCTTTGGCAAATAACTTTGTGGTGTCCTGTCAATTGGACTAGGGCCCCAGTTAAGTGGCTTGCTTTGACCAATAGAATGTTCAGAGATTTGATCAGGCGAAGGTTTAAAAATATGCTTGCGCATTTCTGCTTCCTGCCATGCCTCTGTCAGCACCATGAAAACAGGTCCAGGCAGGTCTGCTAGACAGTGGACGCATGTGGCACAGTCACTGTTGTCACACCAGCCAGATGTTAGGTGTGTGAGAGCAAGTGACAGGAGAAGCCTCTGAGGGAGCAAAGCCTCAGCCTGGGTCTTCGTACACTTGAGCTGCTACTGTCTAAGCCAGAGCGCTTCATGCTGCTTTGCTTTCAGTATTAGTGAGGCAATACATGACTGATAGAGTCACTGCATTTTAGAATGGTCTAGAGGTTAACCAGAGGAAGTTCTGCTGGGCAGCAGAGCTGTGAGCATAGAAATACAGCTCAGATACAGAAAGAACACAAATGAACGAGAAAGTGACCGTGCTAAGGAGAGTTAACATTTTATGAAAGAAAGCGGGAAAAGATGTAATTAGACAACTGGCCAGAGCGAATGAAAATATAGTTGGATAGACGCACCCATGGAAGGGAATTCCAGTGTGGGAGGATGGCTACCACGCAGGGTCCGCTCTCATCAGACATCCCACACAAACAGCTGATTGCCCTAACCACCAAGGGCTTGCCAGCGTTTACTACTTTAATTGGGTCTGGGTTTCTTAGCTGTAGAGAAGGAGTTCTAAATCTTTCCTCATGCCCCATAATTCCATTATTTCAGTATATTAATTTATCACTTTGCAAAATGATCTTAAAGGTTGTGATGGTCTGCCCACAATTGCTCTAAGCTATGGCAAAGCAGCATCTACAGCAAAAGCTGTATTGCAACTTGTGTGCACCTGAGCTGGAGAGTGCTGTGACTAGGGTGTGAGGAACACGTGTTGCCTCCAGGAGACAACCCCCCTTTCCTGCATCTCCCCACGTTTCAGCAGGGAGCACAGTAAAGGAACTGAGGTTGGACGAGAGTATTGAGGCCAAACTCCCTGAGTGTTGTTCATGCCAAGATATCTTTGAGCAGCAGTGAACAGTAAGAGCTTGGAAGACATGGGGACATCGCCCACTTCCCTCAGTTTCTCTCATTGAGTAAATTTATTTCCCTCTTCTCTATGATACAAATGAATGATTTGGCTCGTGAAACATAAAGTGTGTGTGTGTGTGTGTGTGTGTGTGTGTGTGTGTAAATTAACTAACTTCAAGGGCTATGTTAACTGTTTGTCATATATTGGTGTGAGGAGAGTGGTTTCCCGGCTGCTGCCTTCTCACCCTGAACTGCAAGCTCCCTGGCCAGGAGCCCTCTCAGCCTGACTCGCCTTGCCCAGAGCACCAAAAAGGGCTGCTGGAAGGAACACTGTAGACCTTCAACGATTCTGTTCTATGCTTTCTACTTCTTTCCGGTAAAGAACATTTAGTATCCTCCTGTTTATATATGGATGTGAGCAGGTTTAAAATGTCTTCAGCTACATGTAAATCTCCCTCTATTCATTACAGCATGACTTTCTTTAAATCAAATGAATGTTGAAAAATAATAGCCTATTTCCTCACAGAAATGGCTGTGTAGATGTCAAGTCTCCAACCGTCTTTAGCGTTTCATATATCTTTATGACACTTTTCCATCTTATAAACTAATGATTATGCCAGGAGAGCCTGATGATTTAGAATTAATAATACAGACAGTAATTATGGCTTTCTAGCTCTCACTTCCTCAGAATTTGCTTCATGATCAAAATATGTTTTAATAAAGCAAGATGCTGTGGACTCTGCTGTTTATCTGCTTGGAAATTTTGGAGCAGGAATCTGAAGGTAAAAATGACAGCCACACCAGGGCCTTTGCCCCACCGGCTACACTTTTCCATCGTTTCACTGCTGTGGTTCAACTATGACATGTCTTCCATAGGCTCCTAGGTTGAAGGCTTGCTTCCTGGACTATGACATTCTTCTGAGAAGGAGGCGGGGCTGGCTGGAGGAAAGGGTTCACTGGCCTGTGACTTGAAGGCTCTGCCTGGTGCCCAGTTGGCTTCTTTCATTTTCCTTCCATCCACCACTGGTGAAAGCCTCTCTACCACGTGTTCCCTGCCATGAAGTTCTGTCCAAGAACACAGGCTCTAAGCAGCCTCTCCCCTCTCAGCTGTTTCCTCCAAGATTTTGCTCGCAGCTACACAAATGTGTCCTGCACACCATCCGTTCCCCTCTTGTTCACCATCATCCCTTCTCCCCCTCTCCCCTTTGCTTTCCACACGCACTCTCCGACTCTAAGGGCGTGTGTATGAGGGAGCTTCTCGTTCTCACTGACTGGAAACCAAGGGGAAAAACCAAATAGCTGCAGCTAAAGAATACTAGTGATTGTTATGAAAAGGAGCAATCAGGAGCAGCCGCTTAGAGGGGCACGCTGTGTATCTGGCATTGTTTTAAAGCTGTTACACATGTTAGTTTACTTAATCTTCACAATAACATGTCCATATATTTTATCCCTGGGTTATAAATGTCAAGAAAGGTGATTTTATTTTATTTTTTTAAGGTCTTCATTCAGCAGAATGGGTGGACCAGTGAAAGGAAATAGGATTTCTCAGGAAAGTTTCTTATTTTGACATTAGGATGCTATTTTGTTTAAACAAGATTAAACACTACCACACAAAAGTTCGTATAAATGATTTGCTTCATTATTTTGATGAAATGGCTTGTATTAAAGAGGTAAAAAGAATAAGATCTTTTAGGGCCAAAGACATGGCTCAGTGGATAAAGGCACTTGTTGCCAAGCCTGATAACCTGAGTTCAATCCCTGGGACTCACATGGTGGAAGGGGAGAATCATCTCCCACAAGTTGCCCTAACTTCTTCCATATGTGAACTGTGAAATGTACTCCCCTACACACACACACACACACACACACACACACACACAAAGTAAATAAACAAGCACAATCTTTTCTAGAAGGGTAAGATCTTTTAGTCTAGCAAGAGAGACTCCATTTGGCTTGGAGACACAAAGCCCAGGCATCTCCTTAGTTTTCACACTTATCATTGGCTTTGTTTCTTCTGAGCTACCTAACATTTCTAAGCCTCATTTCCTCCTCTGAAGGGGGGAGGGGGGACACATGCTAATGACCAGGATTCAGTGAGAAAATGTATATAGAACACTTAATGCTTGGCATAAAGAGGATAGTAAATAATACTACTGGTAATTAAGATAAAACAAAGAGCTAACAAGGCAAATAAAAATGAAATAGTATTTTATAATCTTAAAAAAATGAATGGTTTCTTCAAACCTAACTCGATTTGGAGCCCCTTCGGCACCACGCTTCCCCATACCACACCTGCCACTCTTCATTCTCCTCAGTGGGTGCATGCGGTCCACACCTATGTCCTACATTATAGTGAAAACAAGCCCATACTGAATGTGGCTGTGGATAAAAACACTAATTTTATGTACTTTGGGTGAGAGATTAAACACGTGAATCCAAAGCTAATGTTGAAAAAGGATAACTAGAAAAATTCTGGATGGGGGTGACAAGAGTCAGTAGTCTAGCAGATATTACATGTTCTTCAGGTATAATGATCAAGGTATTAATGCACACATGCTTTCAAAGAAAGACAATAAAACAAGATATCAGCATCATTGGAAACAAAGAAATGTGCAATTTTCACACGTGACATAGATGGTATTTTTCAGTTTGTGGGCAAGACATGGATTATTCCATAAATATCCCTGTAGGGAATTATCATGGAAGGGGGGGCTTTATATCACAAGTTTAACACCAAAAATTGGGGATGAGTCAAATAACCCAAACACAAGCAAACAGACATGTAAGTACTTGAAAATAAGTGGAAGTAGTGTGGGAGTTCTTTTTAATTCAATTTAAACTATGAAAAGCCTAAGAAAGACCTCTATTCTACAAACCAAAATATTGATAGCATCAGTTATAAGAAAAAATCTTGTAACAATCAAAAAATTCACCATAAACAACTGACTATCCAGTAGAAATATTTACAACTCACAGCACAAAGGATTAATATTATTATTTATCTAAATGATTCCTAAAACAGTAAGAAAAAGATCAAAAAGTAAAATATATAAAAGGCCAATTATCAAAGGAAATATAAACGACTCTTACAGAAATTTAAGATGCTCAGTTTATTCACAATAAAAGATACACAAGGCAAAACTACGAGACACTGTTTTCCACCTGCTATGGTGGCAATTATCGAACCAGAATGTTTGTAGAAGAGAAAATGCGGCCCTTGGAGACTTGATTCAGAGTACACAGCAATACTTGGAAGGAGGGCCTCTCATGACAAGCTGCTCGTGTCTGATGAACAGGGCAAGGCACACGCACAGAGTGCAGGTATGTTAGAGGCAGCTCTTCTCTGTGACACTCCTCTTTGTAACGTTTTGGGCAGGATCATGATTCAAATACATAGTACATGATGTGAATCAAAGAGGGGCAGTGATAGAGTGACTACATAAGCAGTTTGTCTTTCCAGATTCATTCTCACTTCTTTCTCCCCACTCCATGGAAGAAAAGCTGGAATCTTAAGCTCGAGGATATCTAGAAACACTGAGTAGGAATTTATTCTCTATACTGAGCCATCCCATTTGTGCCATTCATAATTTAGGCTTCAGGAAGCCTCTTAGCTATAACAGGGAATTTCCTTGAGCTTTAGAGCGGACTGTGTTGGTAAGGCTAGATTTCCTTCCTACTTTCTGTTCCTTGCATGCTCTTTGCTGTGAAGTATTGGAAAACCATTTACATTTGTCTCTTGTAATCACTGAGAGACTTCCTCCCTCTCCTCATTTACCAGGGCTGGAGCAGTGACCGGATCCTCCTCCTGGGATGATGGAGGGGAAGGAGCTGAATTCTCTCCAGGCTACCCTGCAGACTAGGCAGCAGAAGTAGAAAAGAAATGCCAAGATGAACGGTCAGAGCCACAGCTGGGGCTGGACCAGAAAGGAACTGCAACTATCACAGCACTAAATGCAGCCTTTCCTTGTCTATACAGGTGGATCCAAAACAGATTCAGAGGTGTGTGTGTGTGTGTGTGTGTGTGTTTTGCACACACATGCTGGGATACAGACAGCAGACTTGCTCCCACGGGACCTCAAGTGGCACAGACCTGGCCCAGACTCGTGGAAGCCAGTGAGGCTTTGTGCCAGGACAAGGAGGGTGGAGAAGTGACGTGTCTGATGAATGATGACTAGCCTGAAGGCCAGACTATGCCTGCTCATAATCCAACTTTCCCAGATGACAGCCAGGGCCCGAGGCTCCCACCCTGCATGCCCTGGTGTCCTGACACCTCTGGAAATTGGACATGATCCTAGGGAAAGAGACTTCGTTCCAGGCATCCAGCATATGAAAGTCTCAAAATAAAAAAAAAATAATAAAGAAAAGAAATAAAGAAAAATGTATTTCTGGCACACTCAGCACTGTGAATCAAAATGTGTGCAAGTACTGATATCGTACTGAGAAGGCTCCAGTTAGAATGGCCTCCAATTCCAGGTTAAGTCTTCTGTGGCTCACTCTGTAAGCCCTTACCCTCGGGCTTTCTGAACGTTTTGTGTGCTTTGTCGTCTGAAATGAAAGCTGGTCCTAGAAGGAAATTATAACCCCTGTCATAGCTGTAACGCATTGGCTAAACTCAGTAGATGCCTTTTCACCTGAAGAGAAGAGATGGGACTGCCACTGTGAGGTGCCCATTAGCAGTGTGACTTCAAGTTCAGCTTGTGGAAACAGATCGGTGTGACTGGAAACATCACACACACCAGCGCCCAGAAGTGCCCCCATCCCCACCCCAGCTGCTTCCAGTTTCAGAGAGAGGCAACACTGACTTCTTGGGAAATATGGAAATGGGGTTGACTTTAATCTCCGTTAAAAGGCAGATGATACTTTTAATTATCATTGCTGAGAATCGTGGGGATTTATTATCCGCTGGGTTTTCCTTTTTTATCTTTTAAACAAAAAGTGTATCGTTCAAATCACTGACTTTATTAGACAAAACTTTTGAGGTTTCTAGAAGTTGCCTGCTAATTTTCATTGTAACTGATGGTGTGTTGCCAAATGTTCAACAACTGGTGGTTTGGGAGGAAAGCCGTGATTTGTAGCACGTATTGATTTCCATGGAATAAATACTTACATGATGACCAATTTCAAGCTACAAATGGGAAGCCTCTGATCTTAAAAGCCCCAAATAGATGCTTGTTATACACTCTTACACTGCCTTTCTGTCATGCAGATATAGCACATGTACATAACCTCAAGAGCATAAGCAATAAAAGGTAGCAAAAATGTAGGACGTGAAACATGTTTAATATTTATTAACTTTGTTTTTGGTATACTTTATATACCTTTATATTGATATAATTTAATCAGTCATGTTTTACAACTATCTTTAAAAATTCCTGAAACATTAATCATCAGTGTTCACAAGTCAGTACAAACCATTAAATCCATGTTCCCAGGATGATGACTGTCACCATTAATACTTTACAAATCTTTGATGAACTAATTGGTTCATGGATTAATATACTATCAGAGCCCACGAATTTTCCACATGCAAACACAATAGACAATTCAAGTTTGCTTAAAATAGAATAAGAAGACGCATCAGTCAGCTTTCACCCCCAAATAGCTAAGCAAAACAGCTTGAAGGTACTTGTTTGGACTTGCAGTTTCAGAGGTCTTGAGTCATCGTGGTGGAAGGTATGGCGGAACATAGCACAACAGGCAACGCATGGCAGCCAAGAAGCCAAGAGAATGCATTCCCTTTAGTCTGTCTGGGCCCCAACTTCACAGACTGACTTCCCTCTTAGTTAATCCTCTCCAGAAACACCCAAGAGGTGTTTGGTACTGTCCATACGTAAGACACAAAGGCATAAAGTTTCTAGGAGTTTGGGTTTCGATAACTAATCAATTAGTAAACTACTACTTGTGCTGTTATGCAACATTCACATCGTTAGAGGAGTTGTTAGGGTCAGAGCATGGGCCCTACGACTAACAAGCTAGGCTCAGTCACCTGTCCTCACCAGCCCATTATACAGAGGAAAAAATGGTAGGAAGTGGAGAAAGGAGAGGTAGTCGATGGGCCACACTTGGAAAAGGGGCAAATAAAGAGGTCCAGTGCCCTGCATCTCTCTGGGATCCTGACATGCGATTTAGTTTTAAACAGAAAACAAGAGGTACATATAGCTAAGAAGTTCTATAAAGATGTGGTTCCATCATCAGCACTACCTCAGCTCCAAGCTCCCCTGCAAGGTGATCTCACAAGTTGTCAGAACTGTGAGAAATCTCTTTCTTGGAGACAAGCTCCTGTCCAGCTGGCACTGGGGCCCAGCCTTTTCCTTCTCTGAGCATGAGAATTCTGGGGAAATTCCAACTTCAATGGGTCCGTTGTTTCAAAGGTCTCATAGCCAAAGAGAAGGGGACAAGTATCTCCTTTGGATATCTTCATTTTGTCAGGACGTTACACTGTAACTCAGTACAACAGTTAGATTCAAACTTAGCATAACCTAGTGACTCTGTGTGACCCAATTGTTCAGCTTGTCTAGAATTGCTGACTCAACTCACAGGAGCCTCTAGACAGCATGTGGGAGGAGCCTTCACTGGTACCAGTAATGGGTTTTATTTTCATAGTTAAGCCAAGGACTTTCCGGATGAAGCCTGTGGACAGATTCCCAGCTCTTCATGTTTCCTGGCTGTGTGACCTTCAGGGTCTCTGTTTTCTCTGGACTTCTGTCTCATCACTCTAAATTGAGAACTAAACTTTATGGAGTGTGGGACTGGATGGTTTAACATGTATGAAGTACTTAGACTGTCACATATTAGAGATGATACATGTCAGCTCTTAAGTGCATCATGTTATATATTACATCAAAGATAAAAGCAAAATGTTTTTCAAAAATCCAATCAGAAGCTGAACTATATAATA
>NW_008332592.1:209154-215723 GCF_000622305.1 Nannospalax galili
ATAGTTATACTATATAGTATAACTATATGATAGCATAACTATATAATAGTATAACTATATGCTTTTTCATATTCTGCACATGAATGCCCAATCTGAGCCATTCAAATTGACCTTTCACAGCCTAGAAGTTGAGTTAAAACTCTGCCTTTCAGCCCTTCTGGGACCCCACTGCTTCCTCTCTGACTGTTCAAGTGCCTCCTTGGTACTTGTGAAATGTCTTAACTATATGATAGCATAACTATATAATAGTATAACTATATGCTTTTTCATATTCTGCACATGAATGCCCAATCTGAGCCATTCAAATTGACCTTTCACAGCCTAGAAGTTGAGTTAAAACTCTGCCTTTCAGCCCTTCTGGGACCCCACTGCTTCCTCTCTGACTGTTCAAGTGCCTCCTTGGTACTTGTGAAATGTCTCCCATGGGTGCATATGTGAACACTTGGTTCCCAGCTAGTGGTGCTGTTTTGAAAAGTTGTACAACTTTTAGGACAAAGTAGCTCCCTAGAGGTGGGGCTGGAGGTTTCATTGCCCAGTCTCACTTTCTGTCCACTCTGTGCTTCCTTGCTGTATTGCCATGACCCTCCTGTCATGATGGGCTGTGTCCCTTCTTATACTGTGAGCCACATAAATTCCTAGGTTGTTTTTGTCAGATACTTTGTTGACAGCAGTGAGAAAGTAACACAGTGTGCTTTGCCCTGCCAGCTTTTCTGGAAGAAGTCTTAGCCCCACGGCAGTCTCCACTGTTGATCTTTGTCTCTACAAAATTGTGACTTGGATTGAGTTTCTGTTCCCATCGCTGACTTTGTGATGGGCATTAGATCTCAGGATTCTAGTCTCACTGGTCAAAGAAAAAACAGGAAGAGGCCCATTCCTGCTGATTTTGCTCAGCACAGGTCCCTCTTTGAAAAGGAGTGAGAAAACAGCACTTTAATGCCTACTTACACAACTGTCAGTAGACTGGAGGTAGGAAGGACTTCAGCCCCCCTGAGAAGATGCTAATGCACCAGGAAAAATGGAAAAGAAATGTCTTAGACTAAACTTAGAGTTGATGAAATTTAATGAAACGATGCCCATTCATACAGGTCTGGCACTTAGTAGGCACTCAATAATTAATACCTTCCCTGGAATGCTGGAGAACTGAATAATAAATAGTTCACTTCTTTCATTTTTAATTCTTAGGAGAAATTGGGAGGTTGGAGTAATTGATATTTGTCATATGTTTTCCCAGGAATTGAAATTTGATTATACAGCAAGGTTTATCAAATGAGTTCAGTACTATTGAAATTGCTATTTACAAAGTTTCCCAGCAGAGGGCACAATGCAAAAGCCAACGAGAATGGCCATCCTTCACCTAGCCAGGCTGTCTCATACAGCTGGTTTTGGAGGGAGGCTCAGCTTCCTCCCTGGTGATGGTAGCCCTGCCTGTTTAACACCCATTTAAATACAAACCACACTCCATTCTTCATGTTTAGGGCTTGATTGGCTTTGAACTCCACAAATAATTTTACCAAAATGGCTTTTCACATCTGTTTTTTAAAACAGACCTCCTTTATTTTTAAATTAAAAAAATCTCCAACTTTTCTTTCTAACAGACAAAGAGATCATAACTTTTAAATAATTTTGAGATTTAAACTTGGAATAACACATAGTGGAGCCTTTAAACATCATAGAAACTGGCTTGACTCAGAGTGGTTTTCCAGTTTTAAAAGCATGTTCTAGATTTACCAACTTTTTTAATGCTATGAACCTAGTTTACATGAAAACCCTTGGAACGCTGAAGAAATTTAACGTTCTTCCATATTCTGAACAAAACCCACCACTCTCAAATTTTACATCTGTTCTTTAAATCTGAGGCCTCACAAGTTTTTGGATTAATTTGTTACTGATTTCTAAAAGTTTGTGTTTACTTAACTTAGTGTCGGTTTGACAGGATTTCTAATATATGTAATGACAACACTCTGCCATTTGTACTTGCAGAAGAAAGTGGTGGTGAAGGCCGCTGTTAACAGCACTTTCCATTCTTGGGAAATAGTGAATTATCACCCACCTTTTCAAATCAAATTTTGTTGGGGACATTTACCCCTAGTGTCGTGTTCTTGATTACAGCTTATACAGTGGGGTCTACATTCTAAAGAAAATGGTAAATCCAAACAGAAAAACAGACATTGAAAACAAACCCTAAACCATCAGAAAGCCAACTCTTCCACTCTAAGGATTACAATTTGTGATAGTCTCTGCCTCCTTTTAAAAGGAGAAATCAGGCAATACACCGCTTAAAATAAAAACTGCATCAACTACTCTACAAGCCGGTAGATTTTTATACTCTATCTTATTAAAGAAGATTAAAGTACACATTAAGACAAAAGGTTCGTGACTATTTTTATTGTCAAATATCAGACTCTATAAAAGGGGATTATTTTTCTTGATCAGAATTCTTTTTGCTATAAGTAATGTTGCAATGTTTTATTTCCTTTTCAACACGAATGGGCTTCCCATATAACTATGTATGGAATGTTGTCTCAGTAGTGGAAAACATATCTCAGCATGTGTTTGGTATTTTAGAAAGATTGTAAATTTTGAACACTTCCTATCATAAGAATTTTGTAAACGCACTTAAGGAAGTAAAAGGAGTTCTAAAATGATATACTCAAGGTGAAAAGTATCTTAAGTGGCTGCAAAGAACTCATCGTACTCAGGGTAGAAAGGTTAAACCTCTTCCCTGGCCCAGTGCTCAGTTTTTATTATTTTATTTCACAGACATAAAACAATCCTCTCAGCAAACATTATAAATCTTGGGGCTGGAGAGATGGCTGTGGTTAAGAGCACTGGCTGCTCTTACAGAGCACCTGGGTTCATTTCCTAGCACAAACAAGGCAGCTAACAACCTTTAGTAACTCCAGTAGCACGGAATCCAATGCCCTCTTCTGGCCTCTCTGACCATTACATGCACCTGGTACACTTATATATATGCAGACAAAACATGCATACACATCAAAGATGAAAATATTTACTCTCCATTCCTGGAAACCCCAGCGCCGCTCATCACTGGAGTCATGCCTGATACCCAGCTCTCATGATTCTTCTGGAAAACAACTACTGTTATTTCAACCCAAACAGCTGCCTCAAACAAACACACTGAACTGAGAAAGTCCAAGTCAGGGAGGAGTGCATGCCAGTTCTGGGTATCAAATTGCATCCCTTGGTTTCCCTCATTATCTCCCCCATACTCCAGGAAAAGAAAATCAGAATCAAAAGTCTGTGTACTTTTCTTACACGAAATAACTCTACCAAGAGGGACTCTTTGAATACTGATGCAATAAAATGGCATGGCGAATAAAGGACTTTTGTCTTGGGAGGCGCTTGAGACGGAGTATTACTAAGTTGTGGCAGGCTGACCTCAAACCCACTATGTAGTCCCAGCCTTAAACGCTGAGTGATCCTTCTGCTTCAGTCTGCTGAGTGCTATGATTACAGGCCTGTGACACCATGCCTGGCTAACAGTTTTTACATTAAACAAAAGAATCCAATTTTTGTCACATTCAAAAGATAAAAAATGAGTCTCTCAAATCCCTGTACACATTGCTAAATGCTAATGTTCAATTTTAGTAGTGAGTCCCCCCAGGCTGGAAGCACTTGGTTTACTGGGCAGCACAGATCTACCCACGACCCTGTCAGTGGCATGGATCTGCAGCATGATCCTAACACAGCTCTGCCATGTGCCCAGGATTAAACAGTAAGGATAGTATTAACACCATTTGCTTCAACATATTAAATAGCTATGAACAACTCAAGGGTTAACTACAGTTGTTTTAATTTTGTGGAAATTAAAAAAAAAATAACCCCTATAATTACTAAATGTTGGAATTTTTCCAAAATGTCAGGAATGGAAGCAGAGACCGTGTTTGGGAACTGTGTTGTGCTAGGTCAGCATGTTCCTTGTAACCTTATCCAACTGGAAGCCAAAAGGGAGGCAGAGGGTGGAAACCATCCGGCAACCATGTAAGAAGAGACTTTAAAGGTAGTTGTGTTTCCTAATATGATATATGGGAAATTAGTTAGATTTGGAAGAAAAAGGAGAAAAACCTTTGGGGAGAACTGTATTTTTTCCAATAAGGAAATCAATTTACTTACCAAAAAAAAAAAAAAAAAATTCAGTGGAAGTAGCCAAGCTAAACTGCTCATCAGTGAAAGCAGGGGGTCAGTTTATTCTTAGAAAAGACCAACGGCACAGCTCCTGAGAACTGGAATTTGGGCTGCAACTGAGTGAATTAACATTAGGCGCTTTGCATGGTCTGTGCATGTAATCTCTTCTACAGTACCTAAAGTCAGTTCTTGAAACGTGTGAACATGGTGTTGTTATCAACACTAGACTGTTTTCAGTGGCATGAAATTTTATTTCCAGTGCCCTGAACAAGTTCACTGTATTTATAATCATTTATGGACAACTTTTGGGGAAATTTCAAGTTCTAGCTTGCTTGATAAACAATTGAAATAAAATAGATTAAAAACTCATTAAACGTGAAAGTGTTCTGCATGTGCGTGCAGATAGGTATATGAAGGCATAGACAACAGACATAAGATGCTGCTATAGCTGCACCTCTCACAAGTCTCAAACTGTCTTTGTTGTTTTGGGGGACTAATTGGAGAATAGGTCTCAAGGGTCGGGTAGGCCCTTAATCACCTTTGAAAAACATTTGCAGAGATCTAGAAATATGAGCAAATAGATACCCCATTCTTGACAAACATTAACAGTGTTTGGAAAAGCAAGAGAACCTCCAAGTTTGGATCCACACAGGAGAGCTAATCCCTGCCTCTGACTATCTCTAATAGTTTGAAATGAAAATATGGTAACCCATGTGAAAACGGTTAGACAGTAGAAGGGTTTGAAAACAATACATTCTGCCCATTTTCTAGCCTGAGTTTCATTCCCATAGAAGCAGTGAGACCATTTTGAATGAAATTATCCCCTAAAGCCTGAGCCCTGAACAGTAACTACTCACATGCTTCCAAATGAGTCTCCACTTACTTTCCACTTCCCTAGGATAACATTTACCCTTCTGGGCTCTTAATTTCTCTCTCCTGGGATAAGGCTGTAATTGTATTCAGCTCTGTGAAGTGCAGTGGATAACCTGTGAAATAATCAGGTCATTGATTTCTGTGAAGGCCTTACATTTGCAACCTATAATAGCTACTGTTTTGCTGCAAATTAGCAGCACTGTCTTCACTGTCATGTAAGCAATTTATCTACATGTGTTAGAAACCAAAGATTTGCCTGAGAAGAGAGCTTGGTGATAGACTATCAGGTTGTGCAAAATCAATAGGAATAACTAAACACATTGTGACCTGCAAGTTCCTCCGATAAGCCATGGTCCCACCTCCTTCCCATGCTCAGTGGAAGGAGTCAAGCCCATTAACCGGCTGGGCTATGGAAACGTGAGCCAGGAAAACCACAAGGTTGCACTCTCGCCATTTTGTGTAACTGTTGGAAGCCACCGGACTTATGTTTGGGTGTGGACTTTTGAGCACAGCCGTAAATGGGGTAGTCCCCATAAATGGGGAATAGAGTAAGGTGGGGTTGGGGCACAGATGCCCCACCATCTCGGAGGCTCCTCAGGAGGCAGGGGTGAGACAAGGCAGGCAGACCAGTGAGAAGACGATGCAGAGCACACTGGGAAAAAGGGGTGGAGCCATCGCCATATTGAACACTGGAGAAGACAGAGATGGTGAGCGCATTTCAAACATGAAAAAGGAGAAGCCTATTAGAGTAGGTGTTCTTGAAATCACCCCCTCCCAAATGTCATATAAACTATGCAAAAATCTAAATAGGATGCCTTATGTTGGTTTGTCAATCCACGTCAGGACTGGGGACCCTGGGGGGGGGGAGATTTAGTGAAACACACATGAATAAACTTTGAAACAGCTGTGACAGGTGTGACAGATGATGTGAACTGAAGGGATGCTGGCACAACACGCCACTGAAGATGTAATGAAGATACGATCAAATCCGCAGAAAAGTGAGGGATTATCAATACAGTAGGCTAACTCTCCTGCAAAGCTTTTAGCTGCTTGTGACTTTGTCATCGGTACAGTTTGAATACTTAAAGAAGAGAAGTAAGAGGAGGATTTGTGCCTTAAAATAGAGGACATAAAGTTAAATGTGGGCCTTTAAGTAAACACTGTCCTTATAACAGGTATTCTAAGAAGTGGGGAACAGAGTCTGAGGCTCTCCAGGTGGAAAGCCTCCCAGCAAAGAGTCTAGTTTCTTGTGCTAATCTTAGGAAACCAGATACAAGGACACAGATGAAGTGCAAGAAGACCCTCAAATGAGATGGTACCACTGAAACAGGCCTAATGACTTCTGGGAGTTCATGATCCTAAAAGGGAGGCGTCGTCACAGAAAGGGACTAACACCCTCCAATGCTCAACCAGTATTCTACCAGTGGGACTGCAGGAAATATTGGTTACATTTTATTTATTATCAAATAAAGAGATTATATAAATGTTTATAATGTGGACAATCTATTTTAAATTAATAATTTTATTTTTAGTAGTTTCAGGTTTATAGA
>NW_008332592.1:215884-238153 GCF_000622305.1 Nannospalax galili
AAAGTTTACATTAGGATTCATTTTTTGCATTACGTATTATATATATATATATATATATTCTATATGTACAATCTTTCTTGAGATTCCTTAAGTGTCTAATGTAAATTAACAAAATGTTTGGCAAGAGTTTGTTCAATAAATTAGAAGAGCTATTAAAACCTCTTGTAACTTCTTTAAGATTATAAAAAAAAGGAAACTGTTTTAGTAAAGCCAATTGGGGATACTTTATAGAAATAAATATACCTAGTCTTTTTTTTTTTTTTTTGAGACAGGGTCTCCCTGTAGACCCAACTGGCCTGGAACTCACTATGTAGACCAGGCTGACCTCAATCTCACAGAGATCCACCTGCCTCTGCCTTTTGAGTGCTGGTATTAATAAAGGCCTGTGCCACTATGCCCAGCTGATGTAATCTTATTTTGAGAGAAGTCTTGAAATGGGGGACTGGAAAGATCAAGAGAGTTTACTACCTATGAAATGGTTGATGAACAGGAAATGCTCAGGGAATTCAAGAAACTGTCATCATTGTACTTACCAGCTTTTCTTGTTATTTTTATTTTTGTTTTGCTTTAATTTGTTTTGTTTGAGAAAGGATCTCAAACAGCCAGACTGGCCCTTATCTCCCCTTGTGTCAAGAATGACCTTGAACTCCTGATTTTTCTGTCTCCACCTCACAAGTTCTAGGATTAAAGGCATAAGCCACCACACCCGGCCTTGTTTTTAACATTTCTCCATGTATTGTAGAATTTACTTGAGGAGAGAAAATAAGTGGCATGCTATCCTTGATAAGCTAAGAAAAGGATCAGTCAATTGATTTAGAAAGCATAAAAGTTTCAAGAAAAGTAGTCAACATGAGAGTGAATTTACAAAGTCATGAAATCACCCTTACATTTTAAAGGCAGGGATATAACTACAGGGCAAGTGGCCTAGAGTCATATGGAAAGAAATATCATCTAGTAGCAATGACCTCCCTCCAGGCTTACACTTGCTCATCAGTGCTGAGCCACAGTGTCATCATCTATAGTTGTGATTCTGTTGATTATATAGGTTACTCATGGGAAAAGAGCTTTATATCTACCTCCCAAGTAATGTGGATTAAAAGGGAAATAGAGCAATAAAACTTCTCAGTGCTGTAGTTAAGACTGACTTCTCTTCCTTTAATTGGACCATTTTAATTTAATGACATCCTAGTATAATTGCTAAATCAGGTTGAGAACCTCCCACACTTAAAGTGCTAAAATCCTTAGACCAGAGCACTGAGCATTTTTCATTGTGATGGCTGTGTACCAGGCTAACGGTGCTCTACTGATTATTTTCTGTATGATACACATATAACATTTGATCTAGATATGTGTCATATAAATCTTGTGCATATGAATCATAAAATTAGTTGATTTGGTTTAGCTTCAATAATCCCTGCATAATATAGATTGAATGTTGGTTGAAATCATTTTCATTTCTGCAGTCTGTTTTTTGTAAATCTTAAGAAAAGTATTCAATCTCTCTGCTAAGTTTTAGAATGCAGCATAGCAAATTTTATTATCTGCAGGAATCACGTAGGGCTCTTGATAACATGCAGATAAAGGTTCAGGAGGTCTGGGGTACGGCCCAAGACTAGATATTTCTAACAACCTACTGATGGTGTTGGTGTGAAAGAGGTCCAAGGATGCAATTTAAGTTGCAAGGGTGAGTTTAGCATACTCCAGAATCAATTACATCTCATAAAAGTTACTAAACAATCAGCGCCTCAGGCACTTCTCTCTGTACTGTTTATTGTGAAGACGAAATGAGGTGATGAACACGGAGCCCGCAGTTCAGATCCAAGCACCCAGAAAATGCACCTAAAAGCTCTTGTCGCTTTTGTTCTTTCTGCTCGTTGATGAACAGATGCATAGATCACAAATCTTTTTACTAATTCTTTGCTTTCAACAGTTGACCCGTGAAAAGCAAGAAGAATAACAACTAAGATCAGCCTAGCAGGAAATGTCAGAGAAGGATGAGGAAGGCTAGCCTCTGAGGTCTGAACTGGGCTGTACTTGACAGCCAAACCCACAGCAAGCATGTGGGTAGAGGCAGAAATTTTCTGTTTCCCGACAATGGCCTTCATTTTTCTCCCCTTGAGCATCAGTAGTGCCCTGTCAGTTTCATCACCCAAATAGCTCCGGGGCCCCACTAAGTGGCCTCCAGATTCAAACCTCTAGCACTTTCTGTTTTCCTGCTTTCCTGACTTCATTTCCTTATACCCATCTTTATATTCTTGCCAGAGTCGCCATTTTAAAGTGTGTGTCACTACTTACCACCCTGCAAGCAACAAAGTCACATCCAAACTCCAGTACACGGGTTTCAAGTTCTGGGCTGACACTGCCTCCCACCATTTTATCTTCGACCACTGAACACCTGACTCCTCCTCGCCCCCCAACCCCCGCTGTGCCATGTCTGATACCTGCTCCTAGATCTCTGCTTGGCTCTCTCTGGAATAGCTTAAGATCTCTGGCTAGAAATCATGTCTCTAGAAGCTTCTCTAGTCCCCCAAGTACTTGTTCACTTGCTGTTTGATCCGTAGAACTAGGAAGTATGTAATATTCACACATTTGCATGCTAGCAAGGAAAGTGTATGCACCACAGCTAAAACCTATAGCAGGTTGCCGTCTTAGATAACTCAGGAATGGCGACGACAGCAACTGTGCCGCAACCTGGAGCACAGCACTGTTTCCATGAAGCTTTAGAGCACAGAGAATCTGAGAGCAAAATCAGAAAATCAGGACAAGATTCGCCCCTGGAGGTGGCAAGAGAAAGTGTGGGAGAGCACGCAGGGAAAGTCAGTAGGTTTGCAGTGTTGTAGTTTATGAAAGCATCACAACCTGCTGTGTGTGTGTGTGTGTGTGTGCATGTGTGTGTGCGTTTACATGTCTGAGTGCGTGAACACATTTGTGTGCTGTTGTACTTGTGTGTGTGCATGTATATGTGCGTGGGGGGCATGTTTGAGCGCATGCATGTATATGTATATATGTGTGTTTCTGTGTCTGCTTATCTGTGTGTGTGTGTGTGTGTGTGTGTAACTAGTGCTACATATATTGTTGACTCTTCCATCAGATTTTGATTAAATAAGGAAAATCCAGCAGACTTTACATCTGAGGGTAGTAGAGGAAGAGGATGAACTGGTGTTTTCAAGACTTGACTTATTAGGGCATACTGTAATCAGAATCTTTAGGCTCAATTGCTCAATAGAAATGCTCTTCAGACAAATTCCATGTCTCATATTTTTCTTTTATCAGGAGACATTTCTCCTTTTCCACCCCAACAATCTTACATAACATCCTTTGGGGTTTTCAACGTGTCTCTTTCCAATTTGGAGTCAGGTTTTGTCTGCTTCCCAGGGAGGCCCTGTGTTTTCTGCCTGCTCTGTCATTCTCACTCCCAGAACTGCCCAGGTTGGCAGGACTAGGCTGCTGAGTAATGCATGCTCTCTGTCCCCAAATCGTACCTCCGCTGCTCTCCAGAGTACCTTCCTATCTTTTCTTTCGTTTCCCCATAAACTTCCTTTCCTCTCTGGTGTCAGCAACATAGTCCATGCGTACTTAAATATGGATATAAGAAACTGCCCTGTAAGCAGCCAGAGCGGTCCCTCACAGACTGGAGATTGTTTTCTTATTTGGCTGTCTGGGAAGTAGTCAATTTGTTTTTCTCCTTGACACCAGTGATATCTACTCCTGCCAACTCAGAATTCAGAGAGTAAATGAGTATACACAGGAGGCCCAGACCTTCCGGTCTGACCCAGCGATGCCTCCCTGAGCTCCAGGTTTCACAGAAGACAGAGACACAGCAGCAGTTCAGACGGTCCCAGGGGGCAGAGAGAAGACACAGTTGGGAGGGAAGGACCTAGTGAAGGAATAACAGAGAGTGCTGATGGGAGGAAGAGGGAACACACGGGGGCCTTGGGACTTGTAGGAATTAAGCTGGGGATGCTGGAAAAGCCTCTCTTGGCAATTTTGTCTCTCTACTGCTGCCTGCCAGTCCAAACTGTTCTCACTAAAACACACAGAGAAAAACAATAAATGTATCAGTTTCCCAAGAACAGAAATCTTCAGTATAAAACAGAATTCTGTAAATGTGTTAAAATTTCACTTCCCACATGTCCCTTTAGTTTTTCTTTTTAATGTAACTGATGCATGCAGGAGATGACACAGAAGATATATGCAAGTTGTATATAATAATGATATACTGGACAGCACACCTGGAAAAAAAGTCCAGCCCAGGAGCCAGCACATTCTCTCTCCTGTGTGTTTCTTTTGGTCCCTTTATTTTACCATATTTTCAATTCCCATACTTATTACATGCATGCAGGCATACCTTCATACCCACATGTGTGTCTTAATAGTATTCAGTGTTGCTAATTTATGAGCAGTATAAAATGATGCTCCACAAAACATGTAGTTTTACGGGATTTGATGTGTCTATCTCACATTATATTTCTGAGGTTATATATTATATATGCTATCATATATGGCCTTATTGTATTTTACTACTCTGGATTTTAATGTTATGTGAAATTGCCTAGTCTCCTAGTGGTGGGTTTTGAGTTGTATCCAAATTTTCCACTATTGGGAATAGTGTTTCTGTAAATACCTTTATCTGTGTTTCCTCTCGCTGAGTTCAAGCAAGTCTCTAAGGAAAACATGCAGAAATATAGTTATACGGTATGTAAATGTAAACAAGATACATAAGAATATGTTTATATGTTTTAAGTTTATATATTCTTATGCATATTATAATATATATGAACAAATGAAGAACTAGTGATAGATAATATAATCCCAGAGAAAAACATCCTTGGAGTCTTTGAGTACAAAATATTACAACGTATGAAGCTGTAGTAACAAAGACCACTCAACAGTCAGGTGGATTGGGGCAGTGATAGGTCAGAGAACAGTCCAAGAGAACTGAGATTCAAGACATAGAAACCACAGTACATGGAAGAAAAGCCTGGGGAAATGCAGGGCCAGCTAATAATGAATATTACCGTAACTGGCTATAAATTCAAGAAGGAAAATTTAAATGGAGTCTACTTTCCATCATATACAAAATTTTTCCAAAAATGTGCTTACTGCCAAAGGAAAAACTTTAAAACAGGTGGAAACTATCATTCTGTTTCTAGGATGGAGAGAAATTATTAAACAAATTACAAACATGTTAACCATACAAGAAAACACTCATATGTTGCTACATTAAATGAAGAAGCTCTGCTCACTAAAGACATCATGTTCAAAGCAAAGGTAAAAGATACAACCTAAGAGATGTATTTATAAACTCTCTAAGTGAATATCGGTTTCTATATGGAACAATCAAAGAACTGTCGAAAAGCAATGAAAACATGACCCAAACAATCAGGGAAATTTAAATGAAGACCGCAATGCCATTTTATTTTATACCTACTAAACTGTCAAACATTAAGAGAAAATAACAGAAGCATTACTTTGGAAAACAATTAGGCATTATTTTGTTAAAAAATAAAAATGAGTTTTCATTTTAGACCTATAACCTGGCACTCCCACTCTGGAGTCTATATAGCAGATAGACAAGTCTGGGAACACAAATGCATAATAACTAGCTTATTCTTATTAACTTACAGCATAAGATAAAATGATAGCATGTCTATTTCCAAACTTTACAGTCACCTTCATTGCCTTCTAGAGAAGGCTTCAGTTCAAGTTAAATGTGGAGACACATAAAATCATCACTGTTCCAGCTATGTGTTTGCCCAGGCTCTTAGAAAGCACAAGGTTCTTTTGTCTTTTTTAAGACTGTCACTCTCTCGAGGTCTGATGAAATGGTGAAATCTATGCAGGCTGTCTCCTAAAGAAATTCATGGCTAACAAGAAGTTTCGTGCCTCCGTGAAGACTTTCTGTGCATGACCTCAGCGTCCCTGTTCCCTGAGCCAGGAGCCCAGCTCTAACGTGCTCTTTTCCAGGGTTAGAGCTTAAATGAGTGGACATGACTTAGCTGCTACTTAGAGCTACATATCTTCATTTTGGCTTCTAAACTACCAAATGTGCCCCTTCTTCAGGATTAAGGGGTCAGCATTTGGGTCATCATACCTCACCCTACCTAAGGACAGAATAATAGTAATTCCATAATCAATGCCAGGGTCACTTGGGTCTAAAGGTCCCTAGGTGAGCAGCTATGTCCACTCAGAGTGAGCTGCATGAGGCTCTTCAGGACTATGCCTCGTGGACAGACAGCGGGGCTGCCAGGTGCAGCTTCTCTGAGTGAATACTCAGGATTCCAGTGGAAAAATCAGACCTGGGGAATGTTGGCAAGAATATGGAAAATGACCTCATAGTTATACATCCAAGTTTTCCTGGGTAAATTACCAAGAGTCCAGCAATGTAAAGTGTATTCAAACCACCCTTCTAGCCACTCCAGTGAGAGACGACAGGTTTCATGTCCTCTACAATTAAACTCATAGCTGGTTCTTAAGTATTCAGGTTTGTCATAATTGCTAGTTATAGTGATAAATGCAAGAACTTGAAGTTACTGAAGGTTTAGTTTGCCAGCCAGGTATAGTAATTAAGTGCAAAACATAGAAAGTGTACTAGTTATATTAGGAGGATGAGGGGATGCTAAGAATGTATGCTCTGGTGTTGGGTTGGCTTTGCCGTTTACTACTATTTCCTTACTGTGTAACTTTGAACAAGTCTCAGGCTCTACAGCCTTGTATATAAACATAGGTAGCAACAGCACTTACCTCATAGGGCATTGTCACAACGAAATGAGATAATACATGTAACAAGCTTATATCCACATCTGGCACATGAGAAGAAATTCAAACATTAGCTATTCTTTCTGTAATATTTTTGATAATGTGTAATTGGCTTAAATTCTCCATTCAGATAAACTAAAAGAATATTATTTTCATTGCTCTTAAAACAACACCTTGGAGCTGATCTTCCTAAAACAAGGGACTCTAGATAGGCTGACTAGACTCAGCAGATGGACTAGCACTGGGGAATGGTTGGGGGTACTGACAACACAGTGGGCAGTAACAGGTATGACAGAGTATATGGGCTCCAATGGGCAGGGGAGGCTATGGGAGGGTGCCAGTGGGGATGGGTATATAAATATGATTAAGATTGTTTGAGATGTTCTGTATGAAATACACAAAAATTTCCAATGGGCAGGGGAGGCTATGGGAGGGTGCCAGTGGAGATGGGTATATAAAGATGATTAAGATTGTTTGAGATGTTCTGTATGAAATACACAAAAAATAAAAAAATTATAATTAAAAAAACACCTTGGGTTGGAAAAATGGTGTCTTAGTTTGTCCTTCATTGCCACAAAACACTCTGGCCACTACCAACTTGGGGAGGAAAGGGTTTATTTAGCTTACATATCCTGGGTCACAGTTCATCCAGGAGCCCAGGGTAGGAACTCAGGGCAGGAACCTGGAGGCAGGAGCTGGAGCACAGGCCGTGGAGGAATGCTGCTTACTGGCTTGCTCTCCCCAGCTGACCAGAACCCACAGATTCTCAATTCAAACTATCACACAAACAGCCCTGATAGTCTCTGCTTCCCTTTGAGGCTTCACCACCCAGGGCCTCCATTGTCCACAACTCTTTCAGCATAACTGTTCCAAGCTCCACAGCAACAAACTCTAAGCTTGCAATGGCTTTTCCAGACCAAAGTTCCAAATGCTCCCGCAGTCCTCCCAATGGCAGGTCTGTCACAGCAGTGCCACACTCTCTGGTACCAATTTCTGTCGTAGTTTGTTTCTCCATTGCTGTGACAAAATACTCTGACCAGTACCAACTTGGGGAAGAAGGGGTTTATTTAGCTTACATATCCCGGGTCACAGTTCATCAGGGTGACCAAGGTAGGAACTCAGGGCAGGAACCTGGAGGCAGGAGCTGGAACACAGGCCACGGAGGAATGCTGCTTACTGGCTTGCTCTCCTGGCCCCTGCTCAGCCTGCTTTCTTATACATCATAGGCCCACCTGCCCAGGGGTGGCACTACCCACAGTGGGCTGGGCCCTCCCACATCACTCATCAAGAAGATGCTTCTCAGACATGGCCACAGGCCAGTCCAATAGAGGTACTTCCCCAATTGAGGCTCCCTCAACCCAGGTGTGTCAACTTGACACTAAAACTATCCAGGACAAACGGTTTGGTGAATAAAAGTGTTTGCTGCCAAGCCTGACAACCTGATTTTGATCCCTGGAATGTATAGGTTGGAAGGAGAGAATGGACTCTGATAAGCTGCCCTCTGATGTCCACATACAGGCCATGGTATATACACATGTACACATACATACACAAAATAAATAAACAAGTGCAATATTTAAAAGCATCTCAAGGATACTAGTAAGTTCTCAGGACAAGGTGCACAGGTTGTTATTGTGACAGGGTATGGCACACTTAGTGAACACAGGTTGAAGATAAAGGAGTAGTTCCCAAAGATGGAGGTGCAAACAGAAAAACATTTCAAACATACTCTTTATAAGAGGCATGTTTAAGGTGATATGCTCTAAGTGATGAAATTCAGGATGATGCCAGAAAAGCTCACTGAATTCTTTAAGGACAGTGAGTTCTTAAAAAGCAAAGTTTTGGGAACTGGGGAAATCGATTAGTGGGTAAAGCACTTGCTGTGCAAGTCTGATAGCCTGAGTTCAGACCTCCAAGATCTATGTAAAATGTTGGATGCTAGTGTCTATAACCACAGGGTGTTGCTACCAGGAGATAGGGGTGGGAGACAGAATCACTGGAAGCCCACGGTCCAGCCATCTTGGCATAAACAGACCTGGTCTCATATAAGGTGGAAGAGGACAGACACCCAGGCTTGTCCTCTGACTTCCATATACATGTCCTAACTCATGAAAACTGCATTACACACACACACACACACACACACGTCATACATGCACAAAATTTTTTTAAAACGTTTAGAACACAGTGTAATGGCACACGTGTAAAATGCAATAATAAAACTCTGAGTGCTAATGTACAAAATTAATAATTTTAAAAAGTTATAAGAAAAAGTTTCCTATGCTGGTATTGCCAAAAGAGATATTGTCAAACTTTCCCAAGTAGTGTGAAGGATGTCTATACTGTTTCTAGATAATATTGAGTTATTAAACTTAATTACTAGCACGTTGGAACAAAACCAAAGGGTTCCGATTCCTGCAGTTTCCGAGCTCAACTTTAAAGCCAGTTGTGTTGATATCTTGACCAGATCATGTTTTTGCCTTCAGAAGGCTATGGCTCGCTAGTGGCTAGTGGAGTTCCCTTCTCATCTGACCCCTCTCTGGGGCCTCCCACTCCCATACATTTCAGATGCTGGGCTTCCTGGGCCTTGTATTTCAAGCTGGGACTTTGCAGTGTCCCCACACACAGCCTAACTGAAGCCCTGAGCGGCGTGGGAAAGCTGACTGCCTCGTCCTTTTGCATTTGTCACTCCTGGGATGCACGTCCTCTGTGACAGTTTTCTTGCAGAGTTCAGTCTAACTGACCTGAATCATCTTCTTGCCAAATTCACGCAAGGCTGACCATCTCTGCTTCTCTTCTTCCCTTAAAAATGTGAATTTTTTTTGAATGAAATTCCCAAATAAATGTGTCCTGTGCTTTTGACAATGCCTACTGGGCTGATGAAGAGATAGATATGCAGCTAGTGAATTCTGGTTCAGTTTTACAACTTTAACTTTTAGTGATAACATTCAACAAATACAAGTAAAGCAGTTTGGGGGCATTAATAATTTTACCCTGAAATGCATGAAATCTGGGGGGGAGCCTATAGGGACGTGCAGATAGGGAAGGGAGTCTAAATATGATTAAGTTGTATTGTACGAAATGTACAAAAATTCAATAAAAATAGAGAAAACAAAATCACTTTACTCTGGAACCAAACTATGTAGTCACTAATCCCAGCTCTATGGCTGCCCACTGTGCAATCTTCTCCAAAACTCAGTTGTCTCATTTATTAGATAAGGGTAATAAATGATATCTATTTAATAAGATTATCTTGAAGATTAAATGATACAATCTATTTCAAGTATTTTTAAAGCAGTATGGCAGTATTGACATTCGATAAATGTTAATAAATAAATCATTTATCAGAATAACGTAACCAGTCATTTTCTAGGGTTTATTAGACCTCATACAATAGTTATTAAAGTATCGGTTTGGTCTAAGTTTCAGTATGTATCTCTCCTACAGAAATTCTGAGATTGTCTGGGTATGGTAACACAAGCCTGCAATCCTAAGCACTTAGGATGCTGAGGCAGGAGGATCACCAAGAGTTCATATCCAGCCTTGGCTATGGAATAAGTTTAAGGTCAGATAGTGAAACCCTGTCTCAAACAAACAAACAAACAAAAAAACCAAAACAAAGTTGTGAAATCATATACCAAGATTAATTCTCTTTCTTAGTGGTCTCTCCCCAGACAACTGAACTTGTCTGTCAGTACCCTCCCTGTGTTTCTGTTCATAGGACAAGTTTAAGCCACCCCTTAGTTCTTAGGGCCCAAATCCAGCGGCTATTACAATTCATTTCCCACTCAGCCTCTCCTGTGTAGACACTGTCTTCCATTTCTTTTCTTTTTCTTTTGACTTGCAGAACAAGCTCTGTTGGTCTTCTTCCTGTTTCAAGGACCCAGCAGTTCTTAGTCTGCTTATGAGTGACTCTTCCCTTTCCTCAGAGCTGTTCCTGCCATTCCGCTGCACTTGCCCTGCACTTCCCCTGTTCACCCCAATGACTCCTTGACCACTGGCTGCTATTGCCTGCTCCAGGCCTTGTCATTTCTAAACAGGTCTGTGAATGGGTCTCTTAAATAGTTCCCTGATTTAACTTAAATGATATTCCCTGGCATCTTTCCTGAGTCTATAACTTCTACTCTTTATGGTCACCAAAATGACCTTCCTGAAGTATAAGCAGGACCTTATTGAAGCTAAAACTCTTCAACCATGTCTGTCACCTTGCCAGACACGAGCCTACAATGTTTAAGCTGCCAATCCGTTTCTACACCATGACACAGCCTGTTAGTTCTTGTTGCTGCTATTATACCCAGTTCAAACAGATAACATAATTGTAAAAGTTTTCAGAGAGCATTTTTCTTCAAAGTACTCTTTAAATTTCTGGTTATACACTTAGAAATCAATTAAAAGAAGTTTGATGTAGTGTCCTCTAATTTCAGAATTTGGAAGGCAAGAGGCAGGAGACCTGCTATGAGTTTGAGACCAGGCTGGTCTGCATGACAGATTCCAGTCTAGCTAAGGTTACCCCCACTCAAAAAAAAAAAAAAATCAACAGAAATTCTCAGCTCCAATAAGGGGAAAATCACCATATCTCTTAGATTGAACTAATCAGAAAAAGACAATTTTAAGCCCATCATATATTGTTCCTTTAATTTTTTAATAGAGTACATCATACATAAGAAAGAGTATAGATTTTAAGAAGTGAAAGCATGCAATACAAATATTTGTAAATGTACTTAAAATTCAAAGTACAAAGGAAATAGAGTAATAATGAAAACTAATAATAGAATTCAGCATTGTCTAGTAGCTAGAAATTTCCATCCATTATAAAATTCAGATACTCATGAAATATCAAATATCTGTCAGGAGGCCACATACCTCAGCACCTCTGTGAAAGAGCTGAGACAGTACATAGGGATGTAGGGAATTCAAGAGAAATTGCTAAAGACAGGATGGTGGCAAGATCTGCTGGGTCAGGAGCTGAGGTTCTGAATGCCATCTTGACCGTGGCCCTGTTCTCACTATGATAAGTTTGGCCTAATCAGTCAGCCTTTCAAAATACCTCATATTCAGAATGAACAGTTTTAATGACACAGACTTCGGGGTCCTATGAGTTTCAAAATTTCCAAATTCAGTTCCTGCACACTCACAGGTCATGAGGGCCTCCCAAAATGTCTTTGTGAAGGACCAGGCCCACTGCATCTCTTAGGTCATACATAATTTAATGAGCACTTGGGAGACTAGACTTGAGGAAGCTTCACTAATGCAAGCATCCGCCTTCAAGTACTAAAATCTTTAGCT
The DNA here is from genome assembly GCF_000622305.1 of Nannospalax galili. Taxonomy (NCBI): domain Eukaryota; kingdom Metazoa; phylum Chordata; class Mammalia; order Rodentia; family Spalacidae; genus Nannospalax; species Nannospalax galili. The sequence continues at coordinate 227,930 of NW_008332592.1, forward strand.
GCTTCTCTACCTCAACCGCATTTATGTTTTCACAGAATGTAGCTTAGCCCTTCTAGCTTTGACTCAGTAAGACTTAGCAGTGTTCAATAGAAAATTTCTCTGCTTTCAGATTTGCATAGAGACTCGTCTGACACATCTTGAGTCTTGGCTAGGCAACATTAAATATCACATAAAAGAAGGGCCAGAGCCATGACTGGCAGGTACATTCAGCATGATTTTCTGGTTAGAGTGATGACAGCTGTGAGCAGTAAAAATCAAGGGTAGAGTTGGCTGTATCACACAGTTTAAGATGGATGCATCACCACCACCGTCTCAGCTGCTGGATGCTTTTCAGCAGTGGAGCGTCCATGCATTCGATAGGATCATAAGTAGATTGGACAGGATTCACCATTTTGGACCTCACTTTGCTTTTTGGTGAGCTGTGAGCCAGAGTATCTGCAGTTTGACTTCGGACTAGCAGCATAACCAACAAATATATTGAGAAAAAATGGCTCATATTCTACAGGGCATCAAGCACAAAGCTACCCCAGCAATACACAATTCTGCTGATATTTGAACCTATCTGTTTCAAATTGCTCTCTGGTAAACCCTCCTTTAGAAAGAAAACCCTTGGCACATAGCTACTACTATATTCCTGTCAAATGTAGGCAGAGCCCTGCAAAGATGATGCAAAAATGTATTGAGCATATCTGCCTTATTCAAGCTAACAAAGATTGGGAGCTGCTTCCCATAACTCAGTCCAAGTGATGCTCTAAATCAGAAGCTCAGAACTCACAGAGAAAATCCAGCAGTCCAATGGCAGTTTGTTTTAATTTGGAGCCTTGTGCTTATCAAAAGGCATGGAAACTTTGGACCAGTTAGAAGAATGTACTGGGATAGGGGATGGAGGGCAGGGCATTCACCTAGCACATCAGATTCCTAGCATGGAAACATGACAAAACAGACCCATATGTGACACACTAGAAAAAAAATTTAAGATCAGCCCAAGCAGCAGGAAGTCTGAGATTCCTGCCCAGGTCACTCAGTGACTTCCAGCCACCTAGAACTCAAGTTCTGAATATCACTTACCCTATGACGATACAGGAGATGGCAGTTCCCAAGAAGGCATATGTTAAAATAGACCCCAAGTTTTGAAAAAAGTGTCTCTGGGGAGAAACAGAAAATATTTCATAGAGCACATCTGCATCTCTTAGTATAATGGGAAATAAAAATAAGCCTACCCTGCTCAAGCCCTCCCTCTTCTCCCTGGCTAGGCAAGTCTTATATTCGGAGATTCATGCCTGGCTTTACTACGTCTGTAGAGATGGAAGTAACTCCTCAATAAAGGATAAGTATAAAGGGAAACAAATGAAAAGAATCCAGAAGATGAAGTAGTCTCAGGGACAATTAACAATTATCAGGAGGGTTTTGTAGACATAACAGCTTTAGCATTTAGAATATTATTCTCAGAGATTTAAATGGCATTTGACTTTCATAAAACATTCTGTTCTCACTGAGTGTGGTGGCACTCGCCTTTAATCCCAGCACTTGGAAGGCAGAGACAGGTGGATCTCTGTGACTTCAAGGCCAGCCTGGTCTATATAGTGAGTTCCAGGCCAGCTGAGGCTACAGGGAGACCCTGTCTCAAAAAGACCAAAAAAAAAAAAAAATTATATTCTCTCCTTCACATGTCTTGTGATATAATCAAATACCAAAAGCCTGAACTAAATAAATATTTTAATGATGTCTAGTACTGAGGTAGGAGATGAATAAATCTAAATGCTTATACTTTGCAAATCCTTGTCTAGGAAAATGCCCTTCCAATCATTTAGTGGGAGCTGAGTAGCCAACACCGGCAGCAAGAGGGAGCCTGGAGCCCACAAAAAGTTGTGATGAAGAAGCTGCCTGCTGTTAGAGATGACAGGGAGGAGGGGAGCTCCAAGCACCTTCGGGGGGCGGCGGGGGGGCATCAGAAAAAACAGCACATTCCCTCTGCCTCACTCTGCACACCTGCGAAGCCAGCACTAGACACCCGGGTGAATTACTAACCTATGAAATGTGCAGTCAGCCTATGCCTGAGCACTGCCAGGCAGGTGCTCAGCAACAGAGAGCTGCAGCTTTCTCTGTGAACACCACAGCATTTTGGTGGATACACCCAAGGTGAATGGGTCAGTGACTCTTTGCTCACAGTCATCTACTGTTAGAACATTCAGCACTATTCAGTGGAAAGATAATATGGGCCACATATATCATTTACAGTTCTTCCAGTGAGCCACAATAAATAAATTTTTAAAAGGTGAAATGGGATTTGACAGTATCTTGTCCTACGTAATATACCCCAAATGCTATCATTTCTTCATGAAATCATTATAAAACATAATTGAGTTGATTTACATTCTTTTTTAAAAGACCAAGATTTTAACATCTGGCACAGACTTTGCATTTATAGAGCATTTCACTTTCGACAAACCACATTTCAAGAGTTCAATAAATGTGTGTGGTTAATGTCCTGGCTATTACACAAAGCAGGTTTAGAAGCATTCTGAGAATGTCAGGGTTGAACCTTTATGAGAAAATCTACACAATGCTATTCTTATAGAACAGGAAATCCCATAAAATAACTACTATTCATTAGCACTGGCAAAATGCTCTACTTCATGATAGGAGAGGTTGACGACCCTTACGGATTTTACCTTCTTCAGACTGTATCCTGCATGAAATATAATTGGAGGCAGCAAAACATTGAAGAAGATTTCTGGGTCAAATGTCATCTGTCAGAAAAGACAAAGGTAAGGTTAGAAGTATGTTCTAGTAAATGGGTTTTTTAAAAAGGTATAGTCAAAAAAGAAAAATAAGAGAAAATATAAATTTAGAAATTTATGGTGGTGCGTGCCTTTAATCCCAGCCCTTGGGAGGCAGAGGCAGGTGGAACTCTGTGAGCTTGAGACCAGCCTGGTCTACATAGTGAGTTCCAAGACAGCTGGGGCTAAGACCAAAAAAAAATGTTTTTGAAATTTATAAGTACAATATCACATTTAAAAAAAACATTAAAATCTAAAATGTATAAATATATATCAATTGTATTGCTAACAACAACAACAAAATAACTCAATTAGTGGCCCTTCCATGACCTCCAACCCACAGGTAGACACCCTCAGAGCCCTCCCCAGTCCAAAAATGACTGCTCCCTCTAAGCTGCCAGGACCCCTGACTCACGGAAAGGAATGCCCAGAGTCCTGCCCCATTCCTGTCCTCCAACCACCCCATTCACCACACTGCCCAGGGATTTCAAGGAGTCCTGGGACTATGACTTGGACCTCAGACTAGGCCTCCACCCCATTTACCTTCACCTGAAGTCACTGACATCCTTATCCTACTGTGACCCCAGCCCCTGCCACCCAAGGACCACCTGCATAACTATGTGAGCCTTCCATACTCTTCTGAAGAATCAAATAACTCTATAGAAAGTTTGTTCCCAGGCTCAGAAGTGCACATTTTCCCTCCTGTGCTGGGAATATGTCTGACACCACATTCTCACATCAACACAGTTACCCAGAGATCAAACCCCAAGCATCATTGAGCTGGTCTGCCACCTGACAAGTTGGGGTAACAGCAAACAAAGATCCACTCAGACACTCAACGAAGGTGAGACCAGTTATCCATATTAAGAAACACTACAAATGGCTAAGCTCCAGATGCCTAGATCCCTTTACAAAAGCACAAACACGAATAACCAAGACAATATGTCTCCTCCAGAAACAAGTACACCCATTGCAATGTCCCCTAAGAAGAGCAACTTAGCTGATGCACAGGCAATAGTTTCAAAATAGCATTTATAAATTTGTTCAGTGAACTCAAAGAGGACATGCGCAAGTTCTTGAATGAAGAGCACGAAAACACAGACAGCTGAACGAAATGAAGAAAGTAATTAAATATTAAAATATAACTTAATACGTAAGAAATAGAATTTCTGTCTTACATTTTATTTGTTATTTTTATTTTACATGTATGAGTGTGTTACCTGCATGTGTGTATGGGTACCCATGTTGTACAATGTCCTTCGAGACCAGAACAAGGAACCCCGGGAACTGGAATTTTGGATAGTTGTTAGCTGCCATGTGGGTACTGGGACTTGAACCCATGTCTTCTGCAAAAGCATCCAGTGCTCTTAACTGCTGAGCCATCTCTCCAGACCCAAAAATCAGAATTTCTTAAGAAAGCCAAGTTAAAATAAAACTTGAAATGAGAAACTTAGTGAAATAACAAAGAAAGACCTCAGCAACAGAAGGGATCCATTGGAAGACAGAATATCAAGACTTTAAGACAAGGGAGAGGAACTGGATCACTCAGTCAAAGATGTTCAATCTAAAAAAATAAAAATAAAGAGCAGGTGGAGAGCAGGAACTCCTCGACATTATAAAAGGACCAAACTTACAAATCATAGGTATTAAGGAAGGAGAAGAAACCCAAGCCAAAGGCACAGAAAATACTTTCAACAAAATAATGGGGGAAGCACTCCCAAATTTAGGAGAAAGGCACCTACAAGGCGCAAGAGGCATACAGAGTACCACACCGATGGGATCAGAAAAGAAGCCTGTCACATAATGACCAAAACACTAAAGGTACAGACCAAAGAAGGGATCCTGATAGATGCACTCTCAGTAGGACACAGGCCACCAGACAAATACTACTCTGGGATTAAATGACATAATAAATCAAATGGATCTAACAGACACCTGCAGAACGTTTCACCCAAACAATGAAGAGTACTCTTTCTTCTTAGCATCCCACAGAAATTTCTCCAAAATCAACCATATTTTAGGACACAAAGTCAGACTCAACAAATGGAGGAAAATTGAGATAGCATCCTGCATTCTATCTGACCACAAATAAAGCTGCTGTCAACAGCATTAGAAACTATACAAAGCACATAAACTCCTTGAAACCAAAAAACACATCGCCAAATAAAAATTGGATCAAGGGAGGAATCAAAAAGGGAAAGTTTTTAATTCTTAGTACTGAGTGAAAATGAAAACACAACATACCAAAATACATGGGACACAATGAAGGTAATCCTGAGAGAGAAGAAAGTTTATAGCATTAAGTTCCTACATCAGAAAATTAGAAACCGCTCACATTAATAATTTAATGATGCACTCGAGGCCTTGGAAAACCAAGAACAAAGCCTGAAAAGAGTAAGTGGAGATAGATAGACAAAATCAGGGTTAAGATTCATGAAATAGAAATGAAAAAGATAATACAAAGAATCAATGAAAGAGTTGGCTCTTTGAAAAGACTAACAAGATTGGCAAACTTAGCCAGTTTAACCAAAAGAAAGAGAGAGAACCCAAATTAATAAAGTCAGAGATGAAATCATAAGGACAAACTTTAAAATCTATATTCCACTAAACTGAAAAACCCAAAAGAAATGGATGTCTAGATATGGCCTATCAAAAAGTGAAAGCAAGATAAAATAAATCATTTAAATAGACCCACAGCAACCAGTGAGATAGAAGGAGTAAATAAAAGCCTCCCAGGTAAAAAAAGCCCAGGACCAGATGGATTCAGTGCAGAATTCTACAGGAACTTCAAAGACAAACTAATACCAGGACTTCTCAAATTGTTCTATAAAATAAAAAAAATAACACTCTAAGTTCTTTTTACAAAGCCAGTATTACTCTGATACTCAAATCAGGCAAAGACCCAACAAAAGACAAAGTTATGGGACAATCTTGCTGATGAACATAGATGCAAAAATTATCAACAAACCACTTGCAAACCAAATTTAAGTGCAAATCAAATAGATGATTCACCATGATCACGTTGGCTTTATTCCAAGATGCAACATTAATAAATTCAAATATGTATCTGACACAAACAAAAACCATGCAATTATCTCATTAGATGTAGAAAAAAGCTTTGAAAAAAATCCAGCATCCCTTCGTGATAAAATTCATGGAGAACCTAACAATACATGCACCTATCTTAACACAATAAAGGCAGTACACAACAAGCCCATAGCAACCATCAAGCTAAATGGAGAAAAACACAAAACATTTCCACTTAAATCAGGAACAAGATAAGGATGTCTACTCTCTCCACTGTTGTTCAATCAAAGTATCCTTATTTGCAGATGATATGATTCTGTGCATTAAAAAAACCCTAAAATCTCTACCAGAAAACTCAGAGCTGATAAACACACTTAGCAAAGTAGCAGGTTACAAAATTAACAAAAATCAGTAGCCTTCTTCTACACCAACAACAAACATAAGGAGAAAAAAATCAGGGAAACAATCCCATTCACAGTAGCCTTTATTATATATTAATAAATCTAACCAAGGAAGTGAAAGACTTGTATAATAAAACGCTTTCAGACGTTGAAGAAACTGAAGAAGATGCCAGAAAATAGACCTCCCATTCTCATGGATCGATAAGACATATTGTGAAAATGGACATCCTACCAAAAGCAATCTACAGATTCAACACAATCCCCACTAAAATTCCAACACAATTCTTTACAAAAATTGAAAAAATTATTTTAAATTTCTTATTGAAACATAAAAAAGAATAACCAAAACAATCCTAAACAGTAAAATAAGAGCTAGGGTATCACCATCCCTGATTTTAAGTTAGGCTATGGAGCTATAGTAATAAAACAGTATGGTACTGGCCTGAAATAGAAACATAGATCAATGGAAAAGAATTGACAATCCAGATGTATATATCCATGCACCCACGGTCACCTGACTTTTGACAAAGAGGCCAAAAATACCCAGTGGAGAAAAGACAGACCCTTTAACAAATGGTGCTGGTCAAACTAGATGTAGAAGAATGAAACTAGATCCTTATCTCTCACCATACACAAAACTCAACTCCAAGTGGATCAAGAATCTCATCCCAAGACCTGAAACCCTGACTCTAATAGAAAGTAAAGAACATACTGGAACTTATAGGCTCAGAAAGGGACTTTCTGAAGAGGACTTTGATGGTGCAGACATTAAGATGAACAGTTGACAAATGGGACCACATTAAACATAAAAACTCTACATCTACATCAAAGGACACCATGACTTGAGTAAAGAGGCAGCCTACAGAATGGGAAAAACTCTACTAGTTATATATCTGACAGAGAGTCAGTATCTACAATATATAAAGAACTCAAAAAACTAAACATCAAAAACAATAACCCAACTAAAAACTGGAACAAGGAACTAAACAGAGTTTTCCAAAGATTAAATGAAAATAGCTGAGGAATATTTTTTTAAATTCTCAACAATCTTAGCCATCAAGGAAATACAAACTAAAACTACTTTGAAATTTCATCTTACCTTGTCAGAATGGCTAAGATCAAAAAACAAAGGATGACAAATGCTGGCAAGGATTTGGGGGAAAGGTAACATTTGTTCACTACTGGTGGGAGTGCAAACTTGTGCAGTCACTAGGAAAATCAGTGTAGCTATTCCTCAAAAAAAAAAAAAAAAACCTAGAAAGATCTACCGTATCTTCCAGCTATACCCTTCTTAGGCATATAACCAAAGGATTCTATATACTACTACAGCAATACCTGTTCATCCATGTTCACTGCTGCTCTGTACACAATAGCCAGGAAGTAGAAACAACCTAGACATCCATCAATGAGTGGATAAGGAAAGAGTGGTACATTTACACAATGGAATATTATTCAACTGTTAAGAAAAACAAAATCATGGAATTTGCAAGTAATGAATGGAGCTGGAAACAATCATTCTGAGTGAGATAATCCAGATCTAGAAAGTTAAATGTTACATGTTGTGATATGGCATCCTCTTGACCATAGCTACGCATGCCATGTTAAAATTTAGGTTGACTCTAGTCTCTGAAATTATTAGGCAGTTGGTCCATGGTATGGGAACACATATCAGCAGGACCCCAGTTGTCTTAGAAACAGGTCAACATGTCCTGGAGTGTACCTGCTAACTGCAGATTTATGACTTCTCTGGGTTATGCTTTGCTTGATTCTGCAAAATAGTAATTGTTGCTTAATAGAATAAAAATTGTTAAGGGGGCTTTGAACGTGCAGCTTGGGAACTTAAGCTTTTTACCCCTGGCTATAGTTTCTCTGTATACCCTAGCTTAACCTAGAGATGACTTGGGGCTACACATTTGGGTTCCAACACCCGTGTGTAGCCCCTGGTGAGCAAGACTTTCATTCAGCAAAACTTTGAATGGTCTTCTCTGGTGAAGCACCTCACAACAATGTTTTCTCTCATATGTGAATGTTAGCAATGAATGTTTAGATATATGTGTTTCAACTGGAAAACACACAAAGGTCAGGAAACTAATAAAGAGCCATGGGGGAGAGGTGGCTTCATAGAAGAGGAGATAAAATGCCTGTAAGGAGAACAGGAAAGCTTTAATGGAGTGTGAGATGTGAGGGCAGGGTAGAGGAGGAGGTATAAGGAGAGATAAGTAACACCAAAGGGCCTTTGAAAAAAAATCATATGGAAACTTACATATGGAAGCTTCCTAAAATGCATGCATATATAAAAAGAATTTAAATGGAGTTATCCTATGGTAGGGAGAACACTGTCCCTTTCAGACACCACACACAGATAAAAAGCCCAGTGCCAGGTATGGGCTCCCTTTTTTGGAAATGTTGGACAGGAGGCATCACAGAGACCCTCAAAACTACTGGCTATTTCCATGTCTCTTGATTACCCTTCAGAACTTGACAGTAACATCCTATTGCTGAAGATACCACATACTTTAGTCATAGAACCTTGAGAAATCCAGCTGGAACTGACCAGGAAGCTTCATCCCTACTGGCTATCTTTCACACTGTTGAAAGAGAAGAATGTCAGTTACCCAGCTGTGAACGCTTTCAGCTACAATAAGGACTGGCCTGGCAAGAATGCCATGGCAACAACCAACCACTTTCTGATTGGATTTGATGAAACTCTTACATAATACCATTATTGGACCCATGAACCTGTGGCTAGACAGGTCCCAAGCCGTAGGGGAGAGCCTACTACTATTATTCTGCTAAACGGACATAGTATTAAACTGGCTCCTAATGACTTGTCGTCATACCCATAGATAAGTGCACTCTCAATTCTGATAAGTTTCTTTTTGAAGTAAATGATGATTAGCACAGAAACCCACAGCTAGTCACCATGCAGCGAATAAGAGCTCAGCCCTACATAGGGATCTGTATGACACCCCTTCCCCAGAGGATCAGGGAGCACCACAGAAGAGGGGCAGCAAGATTGTAAGAGCCAGGGGAGATAGATGACTGCAGTCAGCGTTTTCCCAACACAGCAGGGCAGTTGCACATAGGAACCCACAGTGGTTGTGACAGCATGCCCATCTGAGAAAGCTCCAGCCAGACAAAATCCCAGCACAGAGAGGGGAGGTAGGCATGAAGTCCCGCCCCTGGCTGAGGAGATATTGCTATTTGGGAGAGGGAGAGTCAGTTTTCTTTATGGTTTGCATACTGATGGGTTGGCCACACTCCAGGGGACAAATCCACACTGAAGGGTATTTTGACACAAATTAGATTTGATAGGTTGTAAAAAAAATTAGACATGAAGTGAGAGGGCTAGGAAGATAGGGATGGTTCTGAGAGGAAATGAAGGAGGAGGTTTGACTATGATAAAAATACACTGTATAAAAATCTCAAGTAATAAAATTATTCTTCTTTGAAAATATTTTTATTATTTTCATTTTATGTATATGAATATATTGCCTGCATGTATGTAAGCACATCCATATCATGCAATGCTGTGGAGGTCAGAAGAGGATGTCAGATCCCCTGGAACTGGAGTTACTGACAGTTGTTAGCCACCATGTAGGTGCTGGGAACTGAACCAGTGTCCTCTGCAAGAGCAGTTGGTGCTCTTAACCACTGAGCCATCTCTCCAGCCCCCAAATTATATTTTTAACTAGGAAATCTCTCTGGGAAATCTTTCTTTTACTTGATTATTCTTCTTAATTTTATTTTGTCATTCTATTTTTGAAACCAGGTATCACTACCTAATCCAAGATGACCATGATCTTGAAAGCTGCCCACCTCAGCAGCTCCAGTGCTGGGTTTGCAGGTGTGAACCGTCATGCAGTGCTGGGTTTACAGGTGTGAGCCGTCATGCAGTGCTGGGTTTACAGGTGTGAGCCGTCATGCAGTGCTGGGTTTACAGGTGTGAGCCGTCATGCAGTGCTGGGTTTACAGGTGTGAACCATCATGCAGTGCTGGGTTTACAGGTGTGAACC
>NW_008332592.1:238288-241671 GCF_000622305.1 Nannospalax galili
TGTCTCATTCTTCATATTCTTCATTTTCATTTCAAATGTTTTTATTGTGTTTTAATTTTCTTGGTGAAAGAGCTGTAGTATTCAAGTTTTTGGCTGTCACAAGGATTTATTTAAAGTTTTCCTCAAAAGAAATTTAGAGACTTGGTCTCTATTTTCTCTATTTGCTCCTACTCCAAAGTTACAATATTTTCCAGACTGTGGAAAAACACATTTGAAAATAAAAAGGGATTTTTATACCATTTCTTCATGTGATTTTACTTAAATGTTAAACTTGGACCAAAATAACAAATATGAATTAATGTGAAGCATAATGAGATGAGATGTGATAAATCTTGAATCCAGAATCTGCTGTATGCTTGGCGTTTGGGAAGAACTTCTGTGGTCTCTAAAACCATCCTACGCTGGTCCTCGTTTTTATCTCTGCTTATTTTCTTCTCTGTCTCTGTCTCTGTCTCTCTGTCTCTCTGTCTCTCTCTCTCTGTCTCTGTCTCTCTGTCTCTCTCTCTGTCTCTGTCTCTGTCTCTCTCGCTCTCTCTCTCTCTCACACACACACACACACTTCACCACTAAGACCTTCTCATTATTGGAGTGCTCATCAACGTCCTTCTGATGAACGGGCTTCACACCGTAATTTGTAATCTCCTTGGACTTGCTCTGGAAGTGACTTTGCTGTGGCTGTCTCTGACCTCTCTGTCCAAACTGCCCCCTCTCTCCTCTGTGCCTTTACATCCCTTGAACCCTCCTAGTAGCTTGTGTCATGACATATTTGGTATGACTGAGGGATGATTGGTTTTCTCACTGTTTGCCTAATTAAATTGGGAGCTTGTCCGGGATCACAATAATGCAGTAACAAGTCTGTATCACCTCGGTGTCTCTCTGTGCCAAGACCATGGCTCAGTATATATTGCCTCAATTGAAAAAAAGTTACCTTTGAGAATAAAATCTATTAAAAAAAAAGAATGAACTATGCTTGGCCTCATCAGAATGACAATTCCTTAAGCAAAGATTAAGAACAGCCTCTCTGGGTCCAACATTTCTGTTTGGGAGAGTAGGGCATTGTCAGAGACTCGTCTCCTTCCCTGCAGTCGGTTTTCTCCCTGGACCATAGTTCTTATGGTATGTTTGCCCCACTGGCCCTCTCAGCATCATTTTCTGAAGGTTCAAGGCCATGAGAAGTGGGATGTGATAGCTCACACAAAGCCTAGGAGGCCCTCGGGCACTGGGATGGTTACAGATGCTGTCCTTAGGTAGGTGACAATTCCTGGGCCCATCAGCTGTAGGTCTTGGGCCCACACAAGCCCCCCCCCCTTCTGGATGAATGGCGGCTGTGGCTCAGTTTCTAGTTTGGTCTGCTATGTGCATCCACCTCTGAGCATTTTGAATGTTCTATGTGTAGAAAGAAGGAGACTGGCAGAGCTGTCTCCTACTCAGCCATGCCCTTATCATGCCCTTGTCTTGATAATGGTTTCACCCATGCAATATTCTAATTTCTCCCCCTGAAGAGTGAACATCTTCAGCTAAGAGCTTTCCTTAGTTTCTCCACATGATAATTATTTACTCACTGATGGGGGCCGGAAGCGTTTTGTAGCTGTTTGATTGAAGACTACCTGGGAGATCGTTGGTGTGAGAATACCCTTCATTTCTCTCAAGCCCAAGTCACCCAAACTCATGGTGCAAGATCAGTACCAGGTGTTAGCAGACCAAGAAGCTGAGAAAAAGAAGACTGGCACAGACTGGAAGGATGTCCTCTTAGCAGCTGCCTGGTCTTCCCCAGGCACTGTGTAACACTGTGTCACTCATTCTCTGAGTGATATCTCATTGAGTCCCCATAGGAAAATAGGGGTAATGACCAGGCATTGCTTTGAATCATCATTATATCATTCTTTCTAGGATGTACTCAGCCCTAGAGCACAAATAGCAAATCCATGTACAGATGAGGAAACAGAGGTTTAGGGGTATCGCAAGACATCTTGGCTTGCCAAGGGCAGGAGGCTGGAATTCTAGAGGCAGGTTGCTGTCTCCAAGAATACAATGCATGGGGAAAACCTTCCATTCTTTTATCAGAAATAACTTAGATTTTACTCTACCCAGTAAATATCTAAGGGGATTGTGTCATTAGAGTTGTAAATGAGAGCTGCTGCTTGCTGACTGTGACAGTTCTCAGTGTCATTCTTAAAAATGAGTGGCTTCTATCGAAGGCAAAGACTGATTTGTCTGCACAAGTCATAAAGACCTTCTTTGTACAGTTCTATAACAGACATCAGAGGCAGTGGTGGCCAAGACCCACACTCTGCCGCTTCTTGGATAGATGTGAAGACAGAAAGCTAATCAATTACCTATTAAGTGAACTGACCAGTAAGCATTTGGAGGGACAATGAGTTCTGTGAAGGAAATAATCAATGATGGAGGCTGTGCCTGATTCTGCAGGGCTGTTGGGGGTTTCCCTGAGGAGGTAATATTCTAGCTGAGATGCAAACACAGAAAAAGGCCTAAAGAAAAGAGGGGAAGGAGAATTCCAGGCAAACAGTATGGCACCTGCAGAGAAGCCACTGCATCTGTCAGAATGCTGAGGAAGGCTGCAGTGTCCTGGCCAGACAAGCGAGGTGTGGGTGAAGGAGACCAAAGAAATCAGAGGTGAAGCAGACAGAAAGGGTCCCATGAGTAGGATGGAACAGGGAGGGATGGGAAAGGATTGACTTATGCTTTGAGAAAATCAGTTGTGGGGGGACTGGAGAGACAGAGATGGCTCATGGTTAAAGGCACTGGCTGGCCTTGTAGTGAAGTGTGTTCTAAGCTCCCACATAGCTGATAACAACTGTCCTTAACTCGAGTTCCAAGGGAACCAACGCCTCTTCTGGCCTCCACAGACATTTCACAATACAAGTGTACTTACATGCATGCAGGCAAAACACTTATACACATAAAACTAAATAAATTAAAAAGAAAAACTTTTTAAACAAAAGAAAATCAGTTGGTGCCAGGAGTGGTGGCACATACCTTTAAGCCCAGTCCTCAGGAGGCAGAGGTAGGCAGAGCTCTGTGAGATTGACATAATGAGTTCTAGATCAGAGCCATGGCTACAGGGAGACCCTGTCTCAAAATCAAACAAAACACCAAACATGAATCTCTACCTCTTCAGTGGTAGGATTAAAGGTGAGGGTCACTATGTCATACTTTTAATGTAGACAGGAGTGCTTGGGACTGAAATCAGCCCCCTATGCTTGAATGTGTTTTACTGACTGAGCTACCTCTCTAACCTGAGTGTCTTTATAAATGTTATAAAGACCTTGATGCTGCATTTGTCATATATAAATCTTCCATTTGTTGATTCCTTTTTATTTTGATTTATTGATTTTCTGCACAGTGAGCATTTTAGTGCACTA
>NW_008332592.1:242092-256569 GCF_000622305.1 Nannospalax galili
AGTGAAAAACTGTGAAAAAAAAAAAAAAAAAAAAAAAAAAAAAAAAAGAAGAAGAAGAAGAAGAAGAGGAGGAGGAGGAGGAGGGGGAGAAAATTTGTTATCAGCTGCAGAATTCAGGCCTGGAGCTACAGAAAAGAGAATGGTTCCAGATGTCACAAGACAAAAAGAACAGTAACAGACACATAGTGAGAAAGAATTACTTCCAGGACTTTGAGCTTCAGGAGCTAAGAAAGCCTTAGGCCAGTGTTTACTAAACAGCAACAGCTCCTGAAGGTATATAACCTTCTAGAAAAATTATATACCTCTGCCCCATGCAGACCTGGAGCTACAGAAAAGAGAATGGTTCCAGATGTCACAAGACAAAAAGAACAGTAACAGACACATAGTGAGAAAGAATTACTTCCAGGACTTTGAGCTTCAGGAGCTAAGAAAGCCTTAGGCCAGTGTTTACTAAACAGCAACAGCTCCTGAAGGTATATAACCTTCTAGAAAAATTATATACCTCTGCCCCATGCAGACACAACCAAATACCAGTCATTTCTTTTTGTACACTGCCTCGCTCAAAACTTGAATTAAAAGTCCCTCTCAACACAGTAACCTGTACAGATGGTAAAGTTGGTGATCTTTTCAACCAATTAACAGCAAAAACTCCCCATTATTTAAAAAAATTAGTCTGATTCTACTAGGTTTTGTCCTTTATACTAACTTGTTTCTTAATACATCTTCTCTTTGGTTTTTAAGTTCTGTAATGTCTTTTGGAGAAAAATATTAAGGTTGTAACTTGACTTTTTAGTTTCCAAACTTCTGGCTTTTAACATATGGAAATCAAAGCAGTAAGTCAAAGGGGGTTAAAAAACTAAGACTTCAGTTTATAGACTAGGATCCTCTCACTTGTTACCTGAAATAGTTCTAGGGGTGTGGGCACAGAGAGCCATACAACCCGGCTCCAGATCCCAGCACCTTTACCTGGATGGCTGCTCACCCTTCCTGTGCCTTGATCTCCTTACCTATAGTGAACACAATAATGTGGTGCCTGGTGATAAAGTGAGTAGAAGGATTGAGTGACGCGGTATCTGCAAAGCACCGCAGTATTGCCTGGTGTCTAGTCGGCGCTTTGCAAGTGTTTTTTACTAAGAAAATAAAATATGTGAGTCAGAAATTTCAAGTCACAGGGCTGCATCATAGCTCAGTGGGTAAAGGGGCTTTCACCTACGCCTGATGATCTGACTTCAGTCCTTCCAACCCACATGGTAGAAAGAGAGAACTGACTCCTACAAGTTGTCTTCTGACCTCCACTTGAGTTCCATGGTATGTGCACACTACATACATATACATACATGCACATTACAAATAAATACAATGTAATAAAATTTCAAAACCAATGAATTATTTGCTTTATTTATTTATTGTTAGCATACAAAGTATCAGGTTTCATTATAGTCTTTTTCAAACAAAATTACATTTTGGAGAAAAAATAAAATACTATACTTAAAACCCTTATAAATAAGATAGGTTTAATTGGGTGGGACTGGGAGGATAGGGAAGAAAAGGGAGTTAGAGGAGGATAACTATATACATATGCATATGTGTGTGTGTGTTTGTGTATACAATACAAAAAGGTTTTAATGTAGTTATCCTATAGGTTTAGTGACCCTAATAGACACCACAGGCTATCAAATGAAAAGCCCAAAGCCAGGACAAGACTCCCTGTTTTGAAACTGTTGACTAGGGGTCCCATAGACCCTCAAACAATTTTGACTAGTGCCATTACACTTAGTTACCCACCAGAACTTGATAAGACCCTATTGCTGAAGACACTAAATACCTGAGTCACTCAGAACAAACAAAGAGAATTCAAGCTGGTACTGTCCTCAAAGCTTCATCTCTGCTGGGTAGCTTCCATAGTAATAGAAAGCGCTATGCATGTTATTGGCAGAAAAAGGTAATCATAAGCCTGACCCAGCTGTGAACCTTGCAAGCCACAGTAACAGCTGACTTGGCAAAATATGTCCACTGGTGCAATGGTGGCATGAATGTTATGGGAGCAACCAACCACCCCCTCATTGGATTTAAGGCCCACTTCACAATAGGTGTCCATAACTGACACTGGTATCAGGGCCAAGAACCTGTGACTAGACAGGTCACAGACCATAGGGGAGAACTTGCTATCATTCTGCTAAATGGACATAGTATTAAACTGGCTCATAATGACTTCCTGCTATACTTATAGATTACTGCATCTCTCAGCTCTCACAAGAGAAGGTTCTTCTTGCAGCAGATGGCAATTAACACAAAGACCCACAACTGATCAGTGTATAGAACTCAGGAGTGTTCAGAGTGCTCAGCTCCAAATGTATCGTACCTCTCTTCCCAAGGCTCAGGAATCACTGAAGAAAGGGCAGAAAGATTGTAAGAGCCAGAGGTTAGGTATATGGATAAAAGGAAAGTGCTGCCTAGACACCACAAGGTAGTTGCACATATGAACCAACAGCACTTAGAATAGTTTGCACAAGGCCTGTACAAACCCAAGCCAGACAGGAACCCATCATGGTTAAGCAAGGTTGGCAGAAAGATCCTGCCATAGTTGAGGATCTATTGGCAGTTGATAGATGCTGAGAGAGGGAGAGTCAGTTTTCCTCACTGATATGCTGCCCGATAGGCTAACCAGATTCTAAGGGATGGGCAAATACCCAAGAGCTACTGGGGAACAGATTAGACTCAATAGATCTTTTTTAAAAAAGCAAATAATAATAGAGGATATCAAGTGGGAAGGTAGTAAGGTAGGGGTGAAGAGGGGATTTGGGGATCTGATAATGATCAAAATACAGTGTATGAAGTACTTGACTCAATTAAAAAAAAAAATTTTTTTTAAGTAGCACCAGAAAATTTTGGGAATGATAGATATACCCACTCTATCTAGTATCACTGTATCTAGTATCTAGTATCTAGTATCACTGATGTCATGTGTGTCAAAGTTATTACATCACACATTTTAACATGTGAAATTTATTACATGCTAATTACATTAAATAAAGCTAAACATGAAAAAAACAAAAGTTAAAACTAAAAACCTACTCTATTTCAGGATCTCCTGACAGTTACACATCTGTGGAAAGTATGAGTAGAGATATTGACGTTTATCCAAGCTAACTCTTTTCTAAGATGGTCAGCAAACCTGTTGCTGCTCTCTATCTAGTCCTGTGAGGTGTCTGTGAGCATTTTGAGCAGAGATGGCATCCCTGAAGCTTGGGGGGACGAGCAGCTGGGACCATCTGGAAGGCAGACACTCAGTGGCACAGCCTCCTAACAGAAAATCCCTTGCCTCGGCAGTTTTCCAGCAGAAATCGGGCTAATCGCTGAAGCAGAGCTTTTCAATAATCCAAACAGTCCTTTTCCTGCATGCGGGTTAACTAATGTGCGTTGAATTATAGTTTCTGGAGCAGTCAGATGAAACTGGCAGGCTGAGGGCGGCAGGCAGCACACGGGGATTTATTTGTGTATACAAAACAGATTTGTGTTCCTTTCAAACTTGCTCTGGGCTTAGTTGCTGCTAAATCAGAGATCTGGGAGTCAGAAATGGCTGGATCTGCCGCTGCCCCGGCCTCCAGATGGAAATCCCACATGTCGTTTCCCTCAGACACTGTGCTCCGGCCATGGCCTTGGCGGTGAGGCTGTTTTAAAAGCCTAACCTATTCAATCTTTTGTTGTTGCAGTACTGGAGAAGGGGTGGTCTAAGCAAGGGGTAATGGAAAGTGTAGAAATGTTCCAGACAAAGGATTTACACCAGCCTTTTAAGACAACAAATCACAGAGACAGTCTCTGCCCAGAATAACCGCAAGTAATGATGGGGTTGTTGAGAAAGTGGAGTGTGTGATGGGTAGCCAGTGGGCATGGTGGGCTCCTGAGCTGCTGCTGACACACCTAGGGGTTGACTTTTCACCTCGAACACTGTGGCTAGTGGCAATCAGATAGCACATTAATATCCATACACAGCTACCAGCACTCTTCATCCATGGCATTTAGTTTTCAGATGTTCTATTTTACTGTTCAAGATGTGTCTGATTGGGTCTGCTACCCAAGGCTCAGATGGAAGCACTATGTATATTTCAAGAAAACTGATTTTTAAGCATCAGAGTTAATATTTTTGAATTTATTTATTTTTATTTTATGTGTGTGAATGTTTTGCCTGCATGTATGTGCACCAGTATCATGCACTGCCCAAGGAGGCCAGAAGAGGGCGTTGGAACCCCTGGAACTGGAGTTAATGGTTGTTAACTGCCATAAGGGTGCTGGGAACTGAACCTGGGTTCTCTGCAAGAGCAGTCAGTGCTCTTAACAACAAAGCCATCTCTCCAGCCCAGAATTAAATTCGTAAAGACAACAGGAGGGCAGTAAAATATCTTAAATATTTTTAAGGCACAGTATATCTTAAATATCATTTTGTTCAGGGACAGTATTTGGCTAGAAATGGCCCGTACATATGTTCACGGAGATAACCAACTAGAAAATTTTCAAGAGTGGTAAGAATCTGCCAAGTTTAATTCTCAAGTTCATCTGAAGGTTAGAGATGCAAAGTTGTGATTTGGCCTGAGTATTAAGGCATGTAGTGATTCAACATGACTTATCTGGGAAGAAATATCAGTGTTCTACCTGATCTACTGAATAAATAAGCACTAAAATAACCACCCTAGTGAATGACCATGATTTATGAGGTGCAGCCTTTCCAAAGAGGTCTTTTAAAAACATTGTTTCATCACGGCTGACAACGTCCTGAGTGGTCGCTGACAAATGCAATTATTCCTGTTTTGCAGAGACTGGAGAAGAAATTAATGGCATGCCTAGTGTCAATCAACATGACAGGAATATTGCTGGGAATTGAAGGTATGTGCACGGGGCCGACTAAATGCATGCTTTCCACTTCATGTAACTACTTCAAGCAAGACTTAGGATGAAGAACTGCACTCTTGTTATTTTGGCAATGGCTGATTCCTTTGGACAAGTAAAAACAGTTAGCAAAATGATATGTTCAATCATCTTTGATGTTTTATTCATTGAAAATGTAGCCAGCCTCCTCTGGCTCTAAGGGATATGAAGGTATTCTGTACAATATAACGTAATTCCATGAATGCCATAGACAAAGCATGTCAACACTACAAAACGGCCTAAGCTGTTGAGGTAGGTGGTAATTTAGAGTGTTCCAGGACAGAGACACCACTCTGGAACTACTGGCCCTTCAGGAGGGCTCCGCATTGAAGCAGTAGGTGAGCTGAGCTCTGAGGTGAGGGTGGGAGTCTAGCCATGGGCCCCTCACATACAGAGCATGCTCATTTGCCTGCCATAGAGTCTGTGGAGCAGGGTACCTCAAGGCACAGAGGAAGCAAGCAGCTTTCTGGAGCTCAGTTATTGTTGGTAGCGAGTACATTAGAATTATAATAAATATTAAAATAAGTGAAGACGATTAAAAAGTAAAATTCACAATCTGTATGTACTTTTAATACAAACAGGAGGCTTCAAGGGAAACTTGGCTCTGCACAGCTGTGGGACACACCTGGAGATGCCTCCCAGGTACGCAAGTCCTTTCCTCTGCAGACTCAAAACAGTAAGAAGTGCTGAGCAGTAACCAACGACCTTGAGCCACTCGCTCAGCATCTCTGAGTCAGTCTCCCCATGTGCACTAAGAGTATGCCAATACCCACGTGCTAGAGTGCCTTCAGAGGATCAATGAATTGGGGGGATTCTTGTTGCTACAGACCAGAATCTAAACGAAGAAAATGCTAAAGCAATGATCAAGAGATTGGTGAGACTGATTCACTTAGGGAACAGAAACAGACAAAGTTAGAGTCCTGAGGGAGGGAGTGAATGAACTATACTCATTCAAAGATGAAAAAAATATCAAGATATTTTTAAAAGCAGGATCAAACACTAAATGGCTATTGGAATTGCACATGTATGACTGCTAAGAAATACAATTTGACAATAGCTATGAATATATTGGATATTATTGTTATTAAATATATTAATATTAAATATTAAAATGTTAAAATGAATACCACTTGATTAAGAAGCCTCCAATCTGATCGTTTTTTGCAGATATATTTGCGTATGTGTGCAGTGTTAAAAGTACAGAGTATTTAAAGGGAGATTGCACAAAGGCCCCCAGCCCATCCTAAACCATCACTCCCACTGACGGGCCTTATCCGAGCTTTGTCAAACCCTGTTTTGAGATATGGCCCAGCACATACCACCCCTAACCATACCTCAATTCCTGTTCTGCAAACAAGTCTTTTCAAATAGTGCAGTTCCTAAGCCCTTTACAAACACTCCTACCCAACCCCATAACTCTACCTCTGCGTAGGAACATAAACTCCCCTGCTACTTGACCCATGTGACTGCTGCAACTCCCGCCTGTCGGTAGCCACCTCACATGGGCCATAATGAGTCAATCTGGATTGTTGAGGTTGGTTGCTTTCTTTTCTACCTGCAACTATTTCCACTCCTATTGCTAACAGTATTCATCATAGGGAACCCAGAAAGCATTGAGGATGAGGGAGGAACCATGGCCTGGTTAAATACATTGGGCTATAATCCACAGCCAGACATGTAGACTGTTTGTTTCCTTACTGTCAGGTAAGGTATATGACTGAGTTCTGGCCAACTAAGTGTGGACAGAACTAACATATATCCCTTCCAAGCCTGGTCCCTAAAATCTCCCCCATCTCTGATATTCTCGAGGTTCCTTCTGCCCCTGAATCCCTCCGGCTAAACCTCCTCATCTTACCTCCACCCTGCCCTTCTGAGTTCTCATCTGTTCCTCCACAAAGTATAAAATGAGGCAGGCAAAAGAGATACTGAAAGAATGCTTCAACATTCCACATATTTAAACAGTGAGTCATGTGAATATATTATATAGTCAGAGAACACTGTTTTTATTTTGGAAAAATATCTTATGATGGAGCTGGAGAGATGGCTCAGCAGCTAAGAGTACTGACTACTCTTTCAGAGGACCTGGGTTCAATTTCCAGCACCCACATGGGGACTAACAACCATCCTTAACTCCAGTTCCAGGGAATCTGAAGTCTTCTGACCTCTGCGGGCACTGCACAACACAGGTGTACTTACATACATGCAGGCAATACACTCATGCACATAAAATAAAAGTAATAAAGTCTTTTTTTAATGTCTTATGAGATTTGTTTGCAGAGACATTAAAGTTGCACTGGGCAGAGAAGAAGCACAGTCAGGCTGCAGTTAGCAAAGAGAGCACTAGGGATTGTTAGTGCTAAAGGAGGTGGCTGTGCCAGAGGGAGAGAAAAGGAACTCAGGAGACATCCATTCACTCAGGATGTATTTACCTAAAATAAACCAGGCATGTGGCAGGGAGGATTAGCAGGGCTTAAGGCTGAAACAGAGAGGTAAAAATGAAAAACCACAGAAAAGATTTGTTTGCACACCTGGACGAGTGACAGAAGATGCAGCCGGAGAGCAGAGGTGAGAGGGTCAGGATTGCTGAGGTCTCCTGAGCTTCAGCTTGATGAATCTGACTGTCTAAAACACTTGGAAGCATACCTGATAGATAGGTCAGGGCCAAGGGGAAACACCCCTGAATCTGTGGTGCAGGGTCCCTGGGGACTGAGTGCCTAAGACAAAAGAAAAGGACCAAAAACAAGGCTAGGAAGGGGAAGAAGGGCATTTCCAGAGAGAGAGAGAGAGAGAGAGAGAGAGAGAGAGAGAGAGAGAGAGAGCACAGGGGGCCAGTGTGCCAGAGAACCAGATAGAGGCATGGCCTGCAGCTCAGTGGCAGAAAGACAGACAAGCAGGGGCAGTAAGGAGCTGTAGCTGGGCTCAGGTGCACTGTAGCATTAGCAGACAGATGCCCAGGGAGACTGGGGCTTCACGTACATGAGTCAGAATAATTTTTAGCTCTACATCTGGGACATGATTTTCCATGATTTGCTGTGTATCTGAAATTCAAGCATTGTAGACAGGCAAGAATGCAAACCCTCAACATGAACTGTGCTTTTGCATATGGCTGATCTTGAGACCGGCTGGGGAGGCGCTGACCCTACCAGCCCTACTCTGATGTCAGCTACTGGAAACAGCATTGTAAAGACTGAGATTTCAAGAGTTGCACGTGTATGCTGATCCTTTTTGGTTGACTTCAATGGAGAAGTGGATCCAAACTTTAAGGAAGAAGTGTGTGCTGTGGGGGCAGGAGCAGTGGACTTGGCCTCAGTGGGGAGGGGGGTAGGAGCTTGGTAAATGGCTCTTGGATATAAAGAAGGAAGGGGGAGGGGGAATAAGGGACAAATGTGACAAGATGGAAAGAAGGAGCAGGAGAGGAGACTGGACCGAAGGGTAAAGCAAAATTAGTTAAGATGTGGTAAATGACTTTAGAAACTGAAATTAGTAATAAAAGAAACAACCAAAAATAATGAATGAATGTTTTTAAATGAGGTAAAATCTAAGACATTCCAACTGTGGGGTGCCATGTTAAGGGATGATTATTCACAGCAAAAATCAGTTCCATTTCTCTGGTTCTTTTACAGTGCCTTTATATATAGCAGGCGCTTGTCAAACAAATAGGATGCACTTTACATAGGCTGGTGTTTGTGGACACAGGAGCTGTCACAGAGGTGTTTTGAGAGGAGCTTCATTGTGTGGAGAGAAAATGGGAAGTGGAGGTGCCTTGCTCTGCACCTATCCTGCACTTCACTGGGCTCTGCCCTCTTTTCCTGCCTGAGCAGTTTGACTTCACCCATTTCACAGGCCACAAAGCTGTGCCAGATCGTCCCTGAATGAAACGTCCCTCTGCTAAAAATTATTGGTAGCTCAGCCCTAATGCAGAACTCTGGAGAGAGCAAAGGATGTGTCAAGTTCCAGTTACTCAGGGGCAGCACTGAGCTGGAAATCCTAAACTAGAAATGACTCTCTTTTATTATACTTATGGTCTTAATTTTATTCAAGATTCTTTTGGGGGGGGGTGATTTCTGATAAGGTTATCTTATCTTAGCTAGTCTGGTATTTGCTATATAGCTCAGGCTGTCCCCAAACTTGCAGAAATCCTCTTGCCTCAGCCTCCCAAGTGCTGGGATTATAGGAATGTGCCACCACACCCAACTTACTCAAGTAAATTTTGAATGCTATATCTGAGTTGAAGTTCGTCTTCATCTCTCCAGGAAGTAAGGTGTACGTACCTTGACTCTGGTCTCCTTTTTCTCCAGAGCTATGTGTTCTTGTACTCCATAAGAACACATCCATAGACAACAGCCAGTACTGTGTATTGTTGATGTTGTAGAAATCTAATAATAATGGTGCTTTGCCTCCTGATTTTTACATTCAGTGCTGTTTTTGAAATGTACCCACATTAATGAGCACATGGATCTTGTCCGTTCACCCGAACTACTGTGGAGCCTTGTGGGAGGCGAGTTTCCTCTTCTCTGATAAACAGGTTGTTTCTTATCTTCCACCAATACTAAATACTGAAGTGGGCATTTTTCTACTTGCCTCTTATGCGTGCCGAAACCTTTCTAGAAACAGACTGTTAAGTAGCAAGCGGTATGCGCTGTCTCCTTTGCAGGTGCTGCCAAAAGGCTTCAAAGTGGTTTCACCAATTCACACTCCATAGGCAAGTCTCAGAATATTTTTTCACATCTAGTCAACATTTTATACTGATCAGCTCCCAGTTTTGAGAAATCCGATTAATATTATATATCACATTGTTTGCTTTTTATTTTCCATTACCAATGAAATATGCATCGTCCTTTTTCATTGGCTTTTTGTGACACCTCTTAAGAGAATTTCCTGTTCATATCTTTTATCCATATAATTTTTCTCATTGAGTTGTAACCAATAATCTGGGTACAATAATGTATGGATATTTAAATCTCAAATACATTCTGTTTTTATTATCTCCTCATTTTGTTTTTTAACTTTGTTGATGGTATCTTTCATGACTTTAATATTTAAAGTTGTTTCATTTTTATCTTATGTCAGCTTTTAGTGATGATTTTACTTTTTCCGTATACTGATGCTACAAATACATTTTCTCCCTAATTTTATCGTTTGTTTTCTACATGTAGGTCTTCAGTTCATGTGAAGTTTGTGTGTGATATGCTTTAAAGTGAAAACTTAATCATTGTTTTTCTCCTGTTTGGATAGCCAGTTGTCCCAGGAAAGTCCCTAAGTTTTCAATAGTCCATCTCCGCACTGATTTCAGTTGGATTTGCTGCCATTGTCTGATGTTTTATAGATCCAGGAGAATTTAATCTGATAAATATTTCATACTTGTTATCTAATAGTCAGCCTGCTTAGTGCTCCAGATTATAAGCAAAGCTTCAGGCAGATAGTATCCATGAAAGACATTTCCATCCACCACACGAAAGTTTTTCAAGTCTGAGAAAAGGTCTAGGTTCAAGTCAATAATCCAAGGTATGGAATTTTAGAGACTGTCTAGTTTAAACTACCTAGAAAATGTACACATAATAAGAGAGCTCATTAGAAACATTCATGGTGGCAGTATAATATTCTTTCTTTAAAAAATACTTTTCTATCTTTCTAAAGGAACATTTTGTAAAGTTATCAATTAGGAAGTTATAACACAAATTAATAAAATTCAAATAAAAAATTATGCAGATATATTGAAATAACTTTTAAATAACGGATAATAAAAGGTGAAAATGAAAAAAGTAAAGAATTAGAAACACAGATTCATTATGATTTTTAAGCATGATATAATATCTGATACCAGGAACGGTGAGTCACACCTGAAATTCCAGCACCAGGAGGCTGAGGCATGATGACTCTCAGGAATTTGAGGGTAGATTTGGAACACAATGCGAGACCCTGTCTCCAAACAATAGCAAAAATAAAAAATTCAGAAAGGGTCTAATACAACTCAAATAACAAACAAAAAACAGCCACTGAGAAGCTCCTAAGTCCAAACTTACTAAGTTATTTTCAAGACTGACTATAGTCCTGCCAAGAAGAATATGCAGTATTATTAGGTTAAAAATGATGAATCACTAGATATATCTGTACATATATCTGCATATGTATATATATATATGTGTGTGTGTGTGTGTGTGTGTATGGGTATATGTGACTATATACATATATCTATAGACATATGTATGTGCACACACATATACTATATTGAAGTTCATAGAAGCAAACTAATTACAGAGAACTGATAATAGAACACTGTTTAAAAAAATGACATCTCACTCTGGGCCTGCAGGACCCTCAGCAGGCCTCTCTCCTACCCAAAGACCTCTCTCAAGAACAAGTCCATCATGCCCTCTGGACCTTGTCTCCTCCACCCTCATTCACCCTCCCATCTCCCCTGCCATTCTCTCCTAATATGGGCCCTGCCACATTCCTTGTCTTGGGGCCCCATACAACTGGGGAACAAATACTGCTTCCTCATCCTTTTCATCCAGACCAACTGAGTGCCTTCTCTGGGCCCCAGGAGCACTGTTTCTGGGCCTGGCCCCGCCCTAAACTCCCTCTGCTTCCCTGGGCCTGCACCACCCTCCAGCCTCTTTCTGGGACACAGGGGTTGACCTTTCCTCTTCCTGATCCTTTGCATCCAGACCAACCCAGCTCCTCAGGGCAGTCCCCAGGAGGCCTTGGGGCCTCTTCCCACCCCATCTGCCTTTGTATCTCTGGGTGGCATGGCCAGCAGCTGCCCTAGACCAGCATCATTCCTGGGCCTGACTCCAAGGCCAGTCCAACCCCAAAATTCTTGAGGCAAAAGTCATTCCTGGAGGGATCCAGACCTTAGAAGGAAGCCTGAAAATGTCTGACCCTCACCTGAATTGGCCACTGTGGGAACCCCTGAAGACAAAACCAATCCGGCTACTCCAATATAAAATCAAAAGAGAGAACCGGAAGCTTAGACAAACCAGCTTTTCATGCCCCAAAAGTAAACCACAAAGACATATAAAGTTCACAAAAAGAAACAGACCTAAACTTGAAGGCCTGAGTCTCACACAAGAATCAGAAACTACAAAAGAAATTCACGTGTCAAAGCCTGGTCTACATAGTGAGTTCCAGGACAGCTGGGGCTACAGGGAGACCCCGTCTCAAAAAGAAAAAAAAAAGAGCGCACAAAGAAATAAAAGAACTGAAGGAAGATAGGGATAAACTTCTGAATGAGTTCAGAAAAGAGTTAGAAATATTGAAGAATACTTAGGCTGAAATGAAGAAGGAAGTGAAACACTCAGTAAGCCAATTAGAAACGACAGAAGAAAGCCTCACCAATAGGATGAATGAAATGGAAAACAGAGTATAGTATCAAGACTGGAAGATAAAGTGGACGAACTAGACCACTCACGCAAAGATTATGAAAAATTTAAGAAATCACAAGAATGGAATATACAGGAATTGGGTGACACCATAAAAAGACCAAACTTACGAATCATAGGCATAGAGGAAGGAGAAGAATCCCAAGACAATGGCGTGGACCAGATCTTCAAGAGAATCGTGGAAGAAAATTTCTGAAAGTTAAAGAAAGACATGTCCATACAAATACAAGAAGCATATAAAACACCGAACAGACAGGACCAGAAAAGAAGCTCTTCCACAGCACATCATAGTAAAAACACTAAATGTACAGAACAAAACAAAGAGATAATACTGAAAGCTGCAAAAGAAAAACAACAAGTCACATATAAAGGAAAACCCATTAGGATTACAGCTGACTTTTCACCTTAAACTATGA
Organism: Nannospalax galili; assembly: GCF_000622305.1. Taxonomy (NCBI): domain Eukaryota; kingdom Metazoa; phylum Chordata; class Mammalia; order Rodentia; family Spalacidae; genus Nannospalax; species Nannospalax galili. The sequence goes on from NW_008332592.1 coordinate 254,814, forward strand.
AAGCCAGAAGAGCCGGGATCAAAGCATTACCGGTTTTAATTGACCACAGATGCCAACCTAGATTACTATACCCAGCCAAAATGTCTGCTATAGTCGAAGGGTAAAGAAAAATCTTCCATGACATAAATAGGCTGAAGGAATTCTTGTCCACAAAACCAGCCCTTCAGAGAGTTCTAGAAGCAATACAATGAGCTGAAGAAAGGAATGACTATACCCAAAAGATTGCGGAGAGAAATCCAGTGAAGGTATAATTGTGGAAAAGTACAGCTACATCAAGAATGTAAACAGAACTAAAAATGACAGGATCCAACACCCATCTTTCATTAATAACCTGAAATATTAATGGACTGAACTCCCCAATCAAAAGACACAGACTAGGTGAATGGATGAAGAAACAAAACCCATCTTTTTTGTTGTCTGCAAGAAATTCATCTCACTTTCAAGGACAGACACTATCTCAAAGTGAAAGGATGGAAAAAAATATACCAAGCAAATAGCACTAAGAAAAAAGCAGGCATGGGAATTCTAATATCTGAAAAAAAACAGATTTTAAACTAAAACTGATCCAAAGAGACAAAGAGGGCCACTTCATTTTGATCAAAGGAACAATGAATCAAGAAGATATTACAATCATGAACATATATTCACAAAACTCTGGTGCACCCAACTTCATAAAAACAATAATACAGGACTTTAAGACCCAGATTAACCCCAACTCATTAATAGTAGGTGACTTCAATACCCCACTGTCTCCATTAGATAGGTCAACAGGGCAGAGAGTTAACAGAGAGACGTCTGAATTAAAGAATACCATATATCAAATGGACTTAACAGACATCTACCGAGTATTCCACCCAAGCACCAAAGGACATACTTTCTACTCAGCACCCCATGGAAACTTCTCCAAAATCGACCATATACTGGGGCACAAAACAAACCTCAACAAATACAAAAAGATTGAAATAATTCCATGTATTCTATCAGACCACAATGCAATAAAGCTTACAAACAACACTGGAAGAAGCCCTAATCACCACATGAACACATGGAGATTAAACAACATACTCCTGAATGATGAATGGGTCAAAAGAGAAATTAAGAAAGAAAAAAAGTACTCCTGGAATTAGGTGAAAAAGACAATACAACACGACAAAAGCTCTGGGACACACTGAAAGTGGTCCTTAGAGGGAAGCTTAGAGCTCTAAGTGCCTACATCAAAAAATCAGAAAGGACACAAATAAATTACCTAACATTGCAAATCAACACACTTGAAAAGCAACAGCAAACGAAACCCAAACCCAGCAGTCAAGAAGAAATAACAAAAATCAGGGCAGAAATTAATGAAATTGAAACAAAGAAAACAATACAAAGAATCAACAACTCCAAGAGCTGGTTCTTTGAAAAGATAAACAAGATAGAAAGACCACTAGCCTAGTTAACCAAAAGAAGAAAGAGCATCTCCAAATCAACAAAATCAGGGATGAAAGGGGAAACATTACAACAGACACTAGAAAGACACAGAACATTATAAGGGAATACTTTAAAAACCTATATGCTACTAAATTTGAAAACCTTAAAGAAATGGAGAGATACCTAAAGGCATGGGAACCACCCAAACTAAACCAAGAAGAGATTAACAGTTTAAACAGACCCATAACACAAAAAGAAACTGAAACAGTAATACAAAACCTCCAGGCTAAAAAATGCCCAGGACCAGATGGATTTAAGCAGAATTCTATCAGACATTTAAAGAAGA
>NW_008332592.1:257087-258782 GCF_000622305.1 Nannospalax galili
CAGAAAAACTGGAAGCATTCCCATTGAAATCAGGAACCAGACAAGGCTGCCCACTATCTCCACTCCTTTTAAACATAGTGCTTGAAACTGTTGCAAGTGCAATAAGACAGGAGCAGTAAATTAAAGGAGTAATAATTGGAAAAGAAGAGCTCAAATTATCCCTTTTTGCAGATGATATGATATTATATAAGGGATGCCAAAAATTCCATGAGAAAACTCCTAGAAATTATTAACATGTTCAGTAAAGTGGCAGGTTACAAAATTAACCTACAAAAGTCTGTAGCCTTTCTATATACCAATAACAAGCAATCAGAGCAAGAGCACATGGAAACACTCCTGTTCACAATAGCTCCAAAAAATAAAATAAAATATCTCAGAATAAACCTGACCAAAGACATTAAAGAGCTCTACAAGGAAAATTTTAAATCGTTAAAGAAAGAAATTGAAGAAGACATGAGAAGATGGAAGGACCTCCCATGCTCATGGATTCAAAGAATTAATATTGTGAAAATGACCACCCTACCAAAAGTCATATATAGATTTAACGCAATGTCAATCAAAATCCCTGTGATGTTTTTCACAGAATTGGAAAAAACTATCCTAAGATTCATATGGAAGTACAAAAGTTCTCAGATAGCCAAAACAAACCTGAGCACTAAGAGCAATGCCAGGGGGATTACTATACCAGATTTCAAGCTGTATTACAGAGCTATAGTCATAAAAACAATATGGTACTGGCATAAAAATAGACCCATAGACCAATGGAACAAAATTGAAGACCCAAATATGAGTAAATGCAATTTCAGCCACCTGATATTTGACAAAGGGGCCAAGAACATTAAATGAAGGAAAGATAGCATGTTCAGCAAATGGTGCTGGCAAAGCTGGATCTCCACTTGTAGAAGAATGAAAATAAATCCCTATCTTTCACCCTGCACAAACGTCAATTCCAAATGGATCAAAGAACCCAATGTAAAGCCTGAAACTCTGAAACCATTAGAAGAAAACATTGGGAAAAACCTATAAGATATAGGCATAGGAAAGGATTTTCTAAACCGGACATCAATTGCTCAGGAAACAAGGGCAAGAATTAACAAATGGGACCTCATTAAACCAAAAAGCTTCTGTACATCAAAGGAGACCACCAAGGAAGCAAACAGAAAACCCACAGAATGGGAGAAAATTTTCACTAGTGACACATCTGACAGAAGTTTGATAACCAGAATTTATAATGAACTCAAAAAACAGAGAACCAAGACAAGAAGCAACCCAATTAAAAGATGGACTAAGGACCTGAACAGAGAGTTCTCAAAAGAAGAAGTAAAGATGGCTATGAAGCATCTTAAAAGATGCTCAAATCACTAATAATTAGGGAAATGCAAATTAAAACCACTTTAAGATTTCACCTAACCCCAGTCAGACTGGCTAAGATCAAGAAAACAAATGATACCAAATGTTGGAGAGGATGTGGGGAAAGGGGAACACTCATCCACTGCTGGTGGGGCTGCAAACTGGTTCAACCTCTATGGAAAGCACTGTGGAGAACTCTTAAAAAACCATAAATGAAACTACCGTCTGATCCAGTTATACCATTCCTTGGCATATACCCAAAGAACTCATCCTATTTCAGAGACACTTGTACATCCATGTTTGTTGCTGCTCTCTTCACAATAGCTAAGAGATGGAAGCAACCTA
>NW_008332592.1:259149-260078 GCF_000622305.1 Nannospalax galili
CAGGGAGGGAAGGGCATACAAGGAACCTAGGGGATAAAGGTAAAGAAGGAGCTCAAGAGAGGTAGGACCATAGGAGAAGGGTATTAGTAAGAGAGAAAGGGGGGAAATGGGGGCACCGTAAGTGGGAAAACCATGATGGAGGGGCGAAACAATGTGAGAGATAAACAATGCCCAGCTAGTTTTGAAAAACAGAGAGAATCATATTATTCCTACAACCTACTGACAAAATATACATAGCAGATCAAGAAATATATGTCTAGATAAGGTTTATCTGAGAACAACTGGTCTTTGCCCAAGGTTTATCTATATAACACACAATAATTAAAAATACCAGACTGGTGGAACTAACCTTCTTGGGTGTTTAACAGACATACTTTGAGGTCTATAATAATTTGGTCAGAGGGACATAAAGGATGCTTTTTGCTCCTTGCACTCCTAGGTCGACTAGTTCCAGGGGACTATGAGCATCTCTCAAAATGTCCTATAATGGTGGTGGGTCACCTGTCCTCTTGATCAAGGAGGCTGAGAAGTACCCACCAGATGGACTTGAACCAGTGTCCAGTCTATCTATAAAGAGGGGAGGATCAACACAGAGGAATCATTTCCTCCACGCTTCCAAGCAAAGCCAACCGTGGTCGAGCAGGACCTTTGACTTATCTTCACATAGGCAGAACTGGTAAAAGAAAGGCACCAGGGGCTCCTCCCAAGCCCATGTGACTCCTGAGGAACAGATCCTCAAATGACCTTAAGAGTAAAAATAAATCGGTTTATCTGGACCAACTGTATGGCATTAAACACCCAAAAGGAAAGTGTAACCAAAGATTAAATGGGGCAACATAATTTCATGAGTCCATATGTATAGCTAAAGGCTACATAACAAGCAACAATGCCAGACAAGTGATACCTTCTTTTGAGTTGATGGCCAGGGT
>NW_008332592.1:260260-269311 GCF_000622305.1 Nannospalax galili
ACAGGCATGGCAGAGTATATGGGTTTGGGGGGGGGGCTCTGGGAGGGTGCCATTTGGGATGCGGGTATTTATACCTGCATATATGAATAAGACTGTTTGAGATGTTCTGTATGAAATACACACAAAAAAATGAACAAATTAAAGAAAAGACATATTTGAGGAAGAAGCATAAAAATTTGCTTCATGTTAATTAGTGGATATGAAAAACATTACCATTGAAATCTACCTGATGACTTTATATCCATGCTCAGATGCCAAGGAGCTTGGAAAGTTACCGACTGTGACTTGTAATAATCAGATACATAGAGATTGAAATGCATGTGCATCTTAGTGTCAGATGTATTAAACATGAATTTTTCTGTATGAAATTGTATTTTAATAATGAAATAGAGATTTTTTTTCAAGTTTAAAACCTCATTTAATTTTATGTCTTATAGGGTTTGTCCTAGTTTGTTCTTCATTGCTGTGACAAAACACTCTGACCAGTACCAACTTGGGGAGGAAAGGGTTTATTTGTCTTACATCTCCCAGGTCGCACACAGTTCATCAGGGAGCCCAGGGTAGGAACTCAGGGCAGGAACCTGGAGGCAGGAGCTGGAGCACAGGCCATGGAGGAACGCTGCTTACAGGCTTGCTCCTTTGGCCCCTGCTCAGCCTGCTTTCTTATGCAACAGGCCCACCTGCCCAGGGGTGGCACCACCCACAGTGAGCTGGGCCCTCCCACATCACTCATCAAGAAGATGCCCTTCAGACATGGCCACAGGCCAGTCCAATAGAGGCAATTTCCCGATTGAGGCTCCCTCAACCCAGGTGTGTCAAGTTGACACTAAAGCTATCCAGCACAGGGTTTATATGGAGTACAATATTGTATAACTGTATTAATTCAACTATAAACCTAAACATTTACAGCCAATTTTGAAAGAGATGCATCTTAGCTCTGGAAATTGTTATTGAATCTGTCAAGGCTATTGTGATGAAATGCTTCTTCTAATTATATGGTTATTAAATAAATAACTTAAAAATGACACCATCATCACTGAGAAATTGTGAAACTATAATGCCACTGAACACTGGTTAATTTTTTAAATAATTAAAATCCCTGGGGCCGGGGAAAGTACTTGCCTTGCAAGCCTTAATAAGAACATGGGTTCAGATCCTCAGCACCCATGGATGGGCTGGACACAGCAGCACACATCTATAGTCATATTTTGGGGAGGCAGAGTCAGTTGGAGCTCTGGGGCTTGCTGGCCAGCCAGTGTAGCCTAATTGATGACTTCAGGCTCAGTTAGAGACTCTATCTCAAAAGTTAAAGTGCAGAGCAACTGAGGGAGATGCCCAACACTAACCTCTGGCCTGGCCACACCTGCAGACATACACAAACGCATACATGTATACACATATATACAAAATAATAAAAATTCTAAGAGTTAGAAATACACCATTGTGAACGTTAAATGTGTAAACATGACAGGCATAGACATGCACTTCTGCAGAAGTAGGTAGTGTCTCTGTCATTTGTCAAAAATTACGTGGAGAAGATCAAAACCTTTATAGGTGGCTCTGGAGAGATGACTGGAAAGAGAACCTGGGTTCTACTCTCAGCACCCACACGGCAGCTAACAACTGTCTGTAACTGCAGTTCCAAGGGATCTGATGCCCTCTTCTGGCCTCTGCAGTCATTGTACAACACAGGTGCACTTACACACATGCAGGCAAAACATTCATATACACAAGGTAAAAATAAATAAACCAAAAAAATTAATTTGTCGAATTCTTTTTAGTTTTTTTTTTTTTTTTTTAAGACTCATACAGTTGGCCTGAACTCACTATGAAGACCAGGCCGACCTTGAACTCACAGAGATCTGTCTGCCTCTGCCTCCAGAGTGCTAAGATTAAAGGTGTGTTCTACACCTTGGCAGTGTGACATTAAGGAAAGAACAGCAAAATATTCACTCAGGACAACTGCTCCTAATTCTAATTCTGAACAGTCCTGACCAAGTTGTGTAAGATTCAGGACTTCTTGTTTGCTTTATGGAATGAGGGACAAGTTAGTATGAACAATGTAACAGGAAAAACCATTGTAAATAACAATCTATCATTGGATTTTCTTTCATAATCATAATAATTAATAAAATAACAAATTACATTTCCATGATGCTGTTATGATCTTCAAATTTCCTTCATATATAGCATCTGATTTTTTTCTTCACAACAGCTTTTTAAGTATTGTGAACATTCCATTTTTACAAATGTGAAAATAAAGCCTTGGCATGTGACTTGCCCAAAGTCACACACCTTGTAAGCAGCAAGGCCTAGACTCAAACAATATCTTCCGATCGCAAGTCCACTGGTTTACTGATAACAAAAATGACTTTAGAAATAAAAACTGTGAGCACATACCATAAGCCAGGTACTATTTTAAGTACCTTGCATGTATTTTATCATTTGCAATTCATAATAGCTCTGCAGTTATCAGAAATACCTTATTTTACAAAAGGAGATGTGCGCTTAAGAAGGTTAATTACCATACCTGAAATCACAAAGCTGTAAAGTGGCATTTGAACCAAGCTATACAGCTCCAGGGATTAGCCTCTTGGCCACCACATTCCATCTGCCACCGATAGGAAGATGCAGGTCACCCACCGCACTGCTGACAATGTCTCTAATGACACAAATGTAGCAGACACCAAGATTTTCCAGACCATTGCTATGGTACCAAACTGCCAACAGTGCAGGAGAGACTCCTGTTAGAGTTCTTGACTGATCTCACAGATAACTTCTGTTATGTATGTGACTCTCCTAAGCTGATCAGGCTTCCTGGCTGTAGGTAACACCTGTTGTCCTTGCCTAACTATCCACAGCTTCTCCCTTCACTCCCAAGTGCCAGCCCGTGAGACAAATGCAGCAGCTGTTTACTCCTGACCCTAGATGACAAGATTCCTAGCTTTTAACCAACTTTGCACTTGAACAGGCTGCTTCTGCTCTTGTGGGACTGGTTTCCGGGGTGGTGGCCTGCCGTTCCTCACTAGGAGTGCTTTTGACAAGGCATTGTGACTCCTTTCGAAGACTGATATGATATAAGCAGAAGAGAAAAGAGCAGGTGGGCTGGAGAAAGGCCTGACCCCCATCTCACAGCCACCTCCCTCAGGACCCAGGCCTCCAACACAACTGAACTTTCACCAAGCTGGCTTCCTTCTCCAGCGGAGCCACTCTTGGAGCTCCACTGGAGGTGCTCTTGCTCTTGGCCAACCCCTATAACATGGGCTAAAGACACTGTGCTTGGATCCCACACAGGACACAGGGGAATCTTAGCCACACAGATTCTTTCTGAGCCTGACAACGTCTGGAGTTTGTGCATAGAGCTTCCCCATCATGAGACCTCACTGGGGAGCAACTGGCCGGAGGAAGCTGGACCGGAAAGGGCCGAGTCAGCAAGAAGCTGCCTGCAGGCACTCTTGAAGGGTGGGAGGGGGAGGTGTGCATGCGGAAATCAGCACACAGTATGTGAAAAGAAGGTGGTGTGTTTTTAAAATGCTGTATTCACCTTAAATGCATAAAGAGCAACACCAAGCTTCCTCCGTACACCCACCTTGACCTCTAGGGGAAATCCATGCCCAACAAGGGCAAATGTTATGAAAATGGGAAAAGAAAGTGCTATTTACTGCATGTCTGACATTAAACATATTTTTTCTCATTTAGCTTTGAAAAGTCAACCGACTTCTGTGTAGGTCTCACTAATCCGTGCATTATAGATAAGGAAAAATATGCTCAGAGAAATTAATTTGATCACGGTCTTATCCCGTAAAGGGGAAAAATCATATTCCTGGTTCTAAATGGGAAACATTATACACTTTCTTATATCGTATTAGAGGTAACCAGAGTTTAAGCTGGCGCTATCAAGCTCTAACCATGTATTTTTAAGGCAGCCATCCTGGGAGGAAGGTTTTGTAGGGTGGTGAAAAATGAGGTGTTTGGAAATTTCCAATTATCCTAAAAATATAATTATGTAAGTGTATATGCCACATTGATAAATCTCTGGAGAAAATGACACCTCACAAGCTCTGGTTTGAAACATGGGCCAATTTCTGTGGTGTAAATCGTCCTATTGTGGCCTACTTTATGCTTCCAAAAGGTCAAAACTGGCTCACCAGATTCTGAACATTTGATATCACTCACCTCTCAAGAGCTGGAACAAGCCTGCTCTCAGTCCACTGGATTCATCTTAGTCCCACTCCGTGTTAGCTAACCTCTAGACTGACTCTTGTGCATAAAATCTATGCTGAGGAGGTCAGTGTGTGTGGCATCATGAGGTGCCACCTTGATGTCCTTCCAGTGAAGGCCTTGTTGCTCCTGCAGCTAGGAATGTGGTCAGTCCCCTCAGAGATCGCCAAGGCTGCCAAGAGTCTTCTTCAGATGTCATACTTCCAGAGTGCCCCATACCCAAACAGAATGATTTAGTCCTTCAAGGCTGGGCCACCAGCTCTGAGGCCCCTTGCAGCTCCATGGCCCCTAGAGGAGTCAGCAAAATCCTTGGTTCCTGCTCTGCCTCTCGGATTTCCTTCCTCTTCTAGTCTAAGTGTGATCTCCAGGTACTTAATAAATACCCTGCTCAGCAAATGCCACCTCAGGGCCCATGCTTCTCTGGGAGACCAGTTTCTCTGGGGGACAGTGAAAGACAGAAGGAAAGGTGAGGATAGCTAACTTCTGCAGCAAGCCCAGCCTGGGGCAGAATCTGGTAAATCAATGCCAAGTAGGACCCTGTGGTCAGAAATGATCTCAGAGGTGCTGAGGCGTAGCATAGTGGTAGAACACTCCCCTGCTAGAATGTGCTAGGCTGTGAGTGCCATATCAGTACCATACAAAAATAAATAAGTAATATAAATTTTTTAAAAAGTTTTAGAAAAGAAGTGAGTCTCGGAGGCACACTGTGGAGCGACCGCTCACTGCCCACCTTGACTCAGGACAAGCTCAAACAACAACAGGAGGCAAGCTGGTTTCCTGACAGGTATCCCCGAGTCCTTCTTCCTCTCTGTGTTTGTAAGGCTGTGCAAGCTACTAATAGGATATCGTGGCAGCCTGAGGAGACAAGTGGGAAGTGCCTCGGACGGAGCTTTATAAAGCTGCTTGCTGGAGACCAGCGATGATGAATGTTCACCCCTGCCGCAGTTTAATACTTTAGAAGGAACAAAGAAAAGAGTGAAAGATCCATTTTAAGTTTTATCCACTCAGGCTTAACGTCTAATGGGAATTCTCTTTCTCCCTTCCATTCTTCCTATCTCTAATGTGCTTAGCTTCCTCTTCTGTCTGTCCACCTCACTCTCTCTCTCTACCAGAATATTTAGAGGTGAGACTTATAGCAGTTCAGCCCTCTGAGCAGCAAAGAACCATTTCAGAGCCCATGGATATTTACCTTAAGGAAAAATCTGTGATGGATGCCTCAGTACAAAATGGCCAACAATTAAGACAGGACACAGTGGCAGTGACAGCAGCTTAGAACTGAGAGATACCCGCTTACACCATCTATCCATCTGTTAAGATCTGTAGAGTGTCTGCCAGGTACCTGCAATACAGTGTGACAGGAAACATACCAAAGCCCCATCCTCGTGGAGCCTTTGCAGGTCTGGAGAGGAGGGCTAGTCATCAGAACACCATAAATACTGACTTACGACTCAGCTAGATCTAATGGGAGGACAGGTGAACTGTGAGTGGGTTTGTGACAGAAGGCAAATCGATTCTGAAATACAGTGGGATAGGGTCATTTAAGTCAGGGACAAGTGCTCCCGAAAAGCTGAACAGTTCCTAAGAACAGCTAGCCAGTCTCCCATGCATTGTAGATCAGGCTGTCCTAGCGCTTACAGAGATTCACCTGCCTCTGCCTCCCAAGTGCTGGGATTAAAGGCTGCACCACCTTGCCATCACACCAGAAGAGTGGGATTTTTGACATCTGTGGTTTGAAGGTGCCCTCCAGAGTTATGTGTTGGAAACTGAATCCCTGATGCAACTGTTGGTGGGGGCTTTAATAGACATTGCTATGAGGGCTGTGCCTGGTGAATGGATAGGAATTATTTCAGGAGTGGGTTAGTTACCACGAGAGTGTTGTATTTGCTATTTTTCTTGTAACTGTTGACAAAGTATCTGACAGAAGGAGCCTAAAGGAGGAAGGATCTGCTGGGGTGTCAGATTCCAGTCCATCACTGAGGAGAAAGCACAGTGGCAGGGGCTGCACTAGGGTCTTCACATGGCTACAGACCAGGAAGCAGAGAAAGCAGGCTAAGACAGAGCGAGTATCAGAGTATCACCGTCAAAGGCCCGACCCCACTAAACCACTTCTTCCAGACCCCATCTCATAAAGGATCTACAGCATTCAAAATTGAGCCTCTGGGGAAGCATTCTAGAGTCAAACGCTAACAAGTGGGTTTTAGAAAGAAGAATGAGTTTGGGCCCTTTTCCCCACTTCCTGCCCTTACCTCTATATTGTGACTCTGTAAGAAGGCCCTCACCAGATTTGGGGAGGGGGGGCTGCAATCCTGAATTTCCCAGCCTCCAGAGCCATGAACCAAGTTAACCTTCATTGTTGATAAGTTATCTAGTCTGTGCCATTATATTATCAAGGTCCGAAATGGACTAAAACAAAACTAGTTAAAAATTATTAGAATTATATTCTAATGAAATATGTGATATCCTGTTAATCACCAAAGTGAGATGTCACCAATACTAGGAAGACAGTTTGGTTGTATTTGCAATTTGTGTTTGCCTTTGACTAATTTTTAAAATTTCTACTTTTATATATGCTTAATAAGATGATGCATCTAATTTGTAAATACATAGGCCTATATTAGATGCTCGAAGGCACTGTACTTAAGGGTGTGCTATGGTGGTGACATTGTGACTAAAAATGGTCCTCTGGGTAAAGCTGTTGGAGAATGTGGAGGCTCTGGGAGGTGGAGCCTAGACAGAGGGCCTTAGGGCACTGGAGTCTGGAGGTAGTTCAGTTCCTTAGAGATGTCTTAGAGATAGATGTTTGTTAGAAGAAGAGCACTCCCCCCCACCCCTGTTCCTGTTTGAGATGTGATATTTTGTTCCTGCTCATTTTCCCATCATGGATCTGATGCCCTCACCACAGACCAAACCAATGGGACTGCCACAATAAACTTCCTTCTTTATAACAATTAGGGGTCTTAACTAAGGTTCAGTGTGGAAGCAGCCAGGTGTTCAGACAGCATCTCCCCTCCTGCTGAGCTTGAGCTGCTCTGGGATCAGCTCACACAGTAGAACCAAGTCTCATCAAGGTTGAGAAACACACATCGCAGCCTGCTTACTGGTGGAATGTGAAGAATAAAGCCTACGGCATGTGGGAGAACCCACCAGTGCTTCAAGCCCCCACATGATTTATCACCAGGATGCTTGCTTCCTCTCAGCATGTCCAGAAAAGACCGAAAGGAGATTTCTCCCAGCCCTTTCTCTGTGTCCTTCTAAAGAACGCCTCAGTGTTAACTGTACATATTTATCTCCTGGTCCAGTGGCTTTCCCTGGTCAAGCTGTTTCTGTTGCAGGAAAAGTTCTAGACCTGACCTCTGTGAAAGAAAAATCAATAATCAGGCAAAGTGAGAGACTGGAAAGTTTACAGATAAAAATGTAAGAATTAAAAGGAAAAGTTGGCAGTAAGAAAAATAGAGACTGAATTACTTGATTCATTTAATGGCGGACAATTAAATTACTTTAAATTAATTACATACAATTAGCTGTGTCCATGAGAATTTCCTTTTAAAACATCTCTAAGAGTCATGGCGACATCAGTTGTGGTCTGGGAACCTATCAACAGCAGGGCAGATTCTATTTTTTTTCAAAGAGTAGCACATTTTGCTCAGCACTGTAGCTAACCCCAAAGCCACTTCCTTAACCAACTGATAGTGTCACTTTTCATACAGGAAGTGAAGGCTTGGCAAAATTTTCACTAGGGGGTTTCCTTTGGTGGCACATTATAGTCAGTCAGTTTATGAATGATAGGAAGGATAAATTTAACTATGCTGACAAGCTTTTGAAAATGTACTAGATCTGTACAACTTTCCACCCAAATGCTAAATGCCCCCATTCACCTTTCCAACTCAGTGTTGGAAACAAGTAACATGCTAAATCACAGGTGAATACATTAACGATGAGATGGACACATTGATTTATTCATCCATTTTAAACCAAAGTGATTTTTCTGCCTACAAACCAGCACTTCCTCCTAAATTCTAATTCCTCCATTTCTTCCCATCCCCCTTTCTATGAACTCACAGAGGAGCAGCAAGTCCCTCCCTTCTCCTCCTCATGCCTGTTGGTCTGAACTCCCATGTCCTTCCTTCCCACCTGCCGCTTGGTCAACACCCAAGTTTAGGCGTCATCTGTTTTTGCTTTATTTCCTGTTTGCTGCAGCCTAACCATCCTTTTGCTTTTGTTAACATTACTCTTTTCCGCTGACTACACAGGAGCCTGCAGTTGGGTGAGTCCCATAATGGAACCCTGCCCTCGTTTCCTCTACCATGCCTCGCTGGTCTTTACTCATTTGCGCACCATGCTCCTCTCTCTCCCCATGTCACTACATCCCACACACAACTGCAACCAGAGTCCATCAGTACACAATCACTGTCACCTCCAACACCACACATAACCAGCCCCCTCGTAGTGCCTGGGGGGGGGGTCTTGGCACTCCTTTCTATCTGCCTTTTAGTGTGACGTACTCATTAGATGCACACTGCTTTCCTCTGTTTTACCAGTACTCTTCTGGAAGCCATGTCTTAGTTCAGAATCATAATTGTGGGGACAATCATTGGTGTTGAAGAATAAACAAATGAAAATATTAGCAACAGACGAAGGCTATTGTTGCTTGTTTTAGTGGCACTGAGAATCAAACTTAGGCCTTGCACGTCATCAGCAAGCTCCATCCCCCACTCCTGAACTCTGAAACTTTATTTTTCAAATTTCCAACTGTTCTTCAAAAGTTAGTTTTAAATTCCCTATTTATATGAAACTCAGAAATACTTGGTAGACATTTTGATAGTTCTAAAT
>NW_008332592.1:269460-269833 GCF_000622305.1 Nannospalax galili
GTCTTGGCACTCCTTTCTATCTGCCTTTTAGTGTGACGTACTCATTAGATGCACACTGCTTTCCTCTGTTTTACCAGTACTCTTCTGGAAGCCATGTCTTAGTTCAGAATCATAATTGTGGGGACAATCATTGGTGTTGAAGAATAAACAAATGAAAATATTAGCAACAGACGAAGGCTATTGTTGCTTGTTTTAGTGGCACTGAGAATCAAACTTAGGCCTTGCACGTCATCAGCAAGCTCCATCCCCCACTCCTGAACTCTGAAACTTTATTTTTCAAATTTCCAACTGTTCTTCAAAAGTTAGTTTTAAATTCCCTATTTATATGAAACTCAGAAATACTTGGTAGACATTTTGATAGTTCTAAATATTA
>NW_008332592.1:269867-282256 GCF_000622305.1 Nannospalax galili
ATGAGTTAAAATTAATTAAGAATGCCTTGGAGCCACAGAATAACTTGCCAAATAGTACTGAAAAATTCACTGGAGCAACATGAGACAGCGGCTGGGTTGCTTTGTGTGAGTAACTGCTCATAACATGTGGAATACTGTTTTCATTAGTCCCTAAGTGAAAATATTCTTTTTCTGTCATACATTTTTACCTGTGCTGAGCATGAACAGAACAAGTTTAGCATATGGTATTTCCTGAACTTTTCATGTTTACACGTGGCAGAAAAGCAAAGCACATTGCTGCTTATGTAAATGCCAACAGCTCTTCAATCTCCCACTTTTTTACTTTCCCACATGAAGCTTTCACGTTGTGCTCTGTCTCCAAGCACTCCCAGTGCCAACCACCCCAGAAATACGCATGCTCTTATAAAAGCTTCCAAGAGGTACCAGTACAGCATAGGAATCCCTCCTAATCTCTCCAAATCCTGAAGTCAGGAATTTCATCCAAGCCTAAAACTCCATTCTCCTAGGAGTAAAACTAGACTCACTGTCAAATCCTGACTTGCAGACATAACTCACTTTAATACATGCATGAAGGAAGGAGACCCAGTAACACCCTTAGCTGGCTTCTGTGGCCTCACTGTGCAGAATCGTTCCTGAACTCTTCCCAGCTCTGGCAATCTACTTTGGCCTGTCAAACTAAAATTCTCTCAGCCTCTTGGGGCCTTTTGGCAAGTCTGTCTAATACTGTGAGGATGAGACACTTTTCAGGGCTCAAGGTCAAGTGCTGTGAGTGTGACCAAGTGTTTCGCCTCTTTCCACCAGCATTGGGAGTCTGGGCCCATTGTGTGATCTCCATGGACACTGATTTTATTTTTTGTCTATGAACAACTAGAGAAGAATTTTGATGTTCTTTAAACAGTAAGCATCTGGGACAGTACAACTCTACCAAATTCAAGATAATAATTTTCAAACATTGTATATTTCTTCTCATGTATATGCACTACCAAGCTCTCAGATTCACCAAATATTTATTTAGCATGAGGCACCATGCTTTAAGGACACATTGGTCCCTGTGGTGGTTTGAATGAAAATGTCCCTCATAAGCGCCAAGTATTTGGACATTTTGTCCCCAGATGGTGGCGCTGTTTTTGGGAGGTCTTAAAGGTGTGGTTATTCTGAAGGAAGCACATCACTGGGGGTGGGCTCAGAGAGTTCTTAAGCCTTGCAGGACCTCCAGTTGCTCTCTTACTTCCTGTACCTGTTTGAAGATGTAGAGCCTAGCTTCTGCTCCTCCTCCAGCCACCTCTGTCAACATACCTCTTGCCCCTTTTGGAACCATAAGCCCAAATAAACTCTTCCTTCTATCAATTGCTTTGGTCAGTGTTTCTATCACAGCAACAGAAAAGTAACTAATGCAGTCCCTGTCCTGGCAAAGTTTACTATCTACTGACTATAAGCACTGTAGTCTTTTTTCTCCAAATTGATGTGGAATAAACGGATAAAACAGGCACACATTTTACTAACCCTGACACATGGTGAGCATCCAAACACGGGCAGCAAGCCATAGCAGCATCACTGTTGGAGGCAGGGGGTGGCAGAGGTGTTGGCACTATGCTGATAACAGCAGAGGTAGCAAGAGGAGGGCAGGGAGAACAGTGTGATGTAAAGCATCGCATCAGCCAGGTGTTCTCTCTGTACCCTCTCATCTAAACTTCAACAGTCCTATAAGACAGGCCTTCATCTCTCCATCTTATGAGTAAGAGTTGATTTCATAGAAGTGCAAGTAGAAAGGCTGCAGAGAGTAGAGGATAGAGAGGGACAGGGAGAGGTTGATCAATGGAGAGTTTCTCTTCCTGCTGCTATGATAAAATACCTTGATAAAAGTAGTATAAAAGAGGAAAGCGTTGTTTTGGCTCACAGTTCGAGGGCACAGTCCATCACGGTGGGAAGTTAAGGCAGCAGGAACTTGAGGCAGCTGGTTACATTGTATCCACAGACGGGAAGCAGATGGCATGTGTGCTCAGCTCCCTTTCCCCTTTTTTATGCAGTCAGGCCCCAAGCTCAGGAATGGTGCCTCCCACTTTTAGGATGGATCTTCCACCTCAATTAACCTAATCAACATAATCCCTCAGAGGTGTGAAGATGCCAAATCATTCCTCACAGGAGTGCCTGGAGGCATGTCTCCTAGGTGATTCCAGATTCTGTCAAATTGACAATTAACATTAACTATCACTGGCGCTAAGTCAGTTAGGATCAAGAATTTCTGGTATGCTATTGAATAGTAGGGAAATTACAAATAATAGTAATGTGCTTACTGTATGGTTTAAAAAACTAGGAAAAGGATTGTGGTTGTTTCTACCATAAACAAATAATAGCCTGGCTTAGTGGTGCATGCCTTTAATCCCAGCACTCCAGAGGCAGAAGTAGGTGGATCTCTGTGAGTTCAAGGCCAGCCTGATCTACATAATGAGTTACAGGCCAGCTGGGGCTACAGAGAGACCCTGTCTCAAAAAGACCAGAAGAGCCGGGTGTGGTGGCGCACACCTTTAATCCCAGCACTTGGGAGGCAGAGGCAGGTAGATCTTTGTGAGTTTGAGGCCAGCCTGGTCTACATAGTGAGTTCCAGGACAGCTGGGGCTACAGGGAGACCCTGTCTCAGAAAGACCAAAAAAAAAAAGAAGATCAAAAGAGAGAGAAAAAAGAAAGAAATAGTAAATAAAACCAGTGCCAGGAATGGGTTACCTGTTTTGCCAGTCAGGTTCCATGAACCCACAAACATTACTGGCTATTGTCATTGTTCTTAGTTATCCTATAAATCATGACAGTTAAAACCTTATTGCTGAACACACATGGAACAGTCACAGAACATGGAAAAATGAAGCTGATACCAACCTAGAAACTTCATCCCTACTGGCTAGCTTTCATAGGGCTGGAAGGTGCTATGCATGCTACCAGAGGAGAAAAATAATCATAAATGTAATAATAAATCTTACCCAGCTGTGAACCCTGCAAGCTACAATAATAACTGGCCTGACAAGATATGCTCATTGGTGCAATAGTGGCATGAGCTATGGCAGCAACCAGCCACATTCTCATTGGAATTAAGGCCTGTTCCATAAGATGGAACCCATACCTATGACTGTTATCAGGGTCAAGAACCTGTGGCTAGCCAGGTCATGGGCCCTAGGGGAGAACTCACTATTATTATTCTGCTAAATGGACATAGTATTTAACTTACTCATAATGACTTATCATTATGCCCATAGATTAGTATATCTTTCAGCCTTCATCAGAGAAGCTTCTTTCCGTAGTAGATAGTCCACATACAGAGAAATAAGAGACTATTGAGTGCTCAGCTCTAAATGGGAAATCTACATCACACCCCTCACCCCAAGGCTCTGGGATCATTATAGAAGGAAGGTCAGAAAGATTGCAAGAATCAAAGGCTGTGAATGACTGCAAGGTAACAGTTTTTTCCAGGCACAAAAGGGTAGTTGCACATATGAATCCACAGCAGTTGTAACAGCATCCACAAGTCTTGGGCAAGATCAAGCCAGATAAAAATCCCAGCACGGCTAGGGGAGGTCAACATGATGTCCCACCTTTAGCTGAGAAACTATTGGAAACTGATAGATTCTGGGAGAGGGGAAGTCAGATTTCAAGGGTATGATGCCAAATAGATTGACCACATTCCAGGGGATGGACCCATACCCAAAAGTATTTGGGCAACACAAAATGGACTTGATGGACTTAAGAAAAAAAGAGGACAGGCAGTTGGGTGGGTAGAGAAGTAGGGGTAGATCTGGGAAGAGATGGGGGAGTAAGTTTAAATATGATAAAATACATTCTAGGACATTCTCCTTTCTTCATGGGAGGATTTTGTTTACACAGGTCTTGTGCATGTCATGCTTCCATGAGCTCTGTGAATTAATATGTGTGCCTACCCTACTGTGTCTGGAAAACAGTTTCCTCATGGTCATCCACCACCAATGGCTCTTCAGGCTTTCTGCTTCCTTTTCCATCACGCTTCCTGAGCCTTGGGAGAAAGGGTGTGATACAGGTGCCCCGTTTAGAGCTGGGTATTCTATAGTCTCTTATTCTCTGAATGTTGATCAGTTGTGAGTCTCTGCTTTAGTGACAGGTCCTCCCTGAGGGCCTGTGACTGGCTAGCCTCAAGTCGTTGGCCCCAGTAATCATGCCTGATATGCCTTTCACCTTGTGGAGTGAGCCTTAAAGCCAATCAGAAAGCGGTTTATTACTCCCATGGCATTCCTGTCACTGTTTTTATATAGCATTTAAAAATAAAGTTTAGGTACTAGAGAGATGGCTCTACAGTCAAAGCACTTGCTGTTCTTGCAGAGGACCTCGATTTGGATCTCAGAACCTACATGGTGGCATACAACAATCTATAACTCTATAAGCTCCAGGGGGATCCAGCATCCTCTTCTGGCCTCCCCTGGCATCAGATACACATGTGGGGTACATACATACATGCAGGCAAACACTTGTACACATAAAATAAAAATAAATAAAGCTTTAAAAGTAAATAAAAATAAAGTTTAAGAAGAAAGTTGGAGATTACAGATTTAAATGAACTTAATGACCTACCATGTGACATGTGTTGCTGCCTTATAAGCCTTCCATGAATGAACCCTATTTCTGAAGTCTTTTTTCATGTAACAGAAATTAATTGGCTGACTGACATAGTAGAGAATCTCTGCATGCAGTAGAGAATCCCAAAAATGAAGCCAGGCTAGCAGTTGAGCATTTCTATAGGCCTAGTGGGTTCTATCACTGTTGTTGCATAAATAACAAGGAAGTATGATCCAGCCATTTAAAAACAAGAGTAACTCCCCTTGACATCATCCAACCCAGCAAGAGATCCAGGAAAATATACTGCTTTCCACCAGCAGAGAAGGGAGCGCTTGCCCTAGGCGCTGAGTCCCCTGATACCAACCCTGGGTTCTTGAAGCACCAAATGCTGATTTCAACTAAAAGTTTCGTGACTTAGAAGTTTATGCTGAATATATTTGAGCTACTCAAGGTCAAGAAAATATTCTAGAAGCATACTTCATAAACTGCCCACTGACAGAAACCAAGAACTCCAACTTCTTAGGCATTTTCATCTTGTACTTTAATTTTTCTAAAGCAAACACTTGATTTCTGGCTGCTGATAAAGCAATTGATATATCAATAACGCAATATCAAGATTCTTGTCCAGGTTTTTATGAGCAGTCCTGTAAGAGATCAAAGTTGCTACGGCAACAAGGGTAATTACAGCACCCTTGGAGAATCACCATGCTGGAGCAGTACTGCTGTGAAAAAACACAGAAAAACTAGGAGGGAGCATGAGGGGAGAAATAATTTATATCCAGGTACCAATCAAAGGGAGAGCTGACCAGATGTGACAGTTCGTGCTTATAGGCCCAACACTTCTGAGACTGAGGTGGGAAAATTGTGAATTCAAGGCTAGCCTGAGATATATAGAGAGTTCTAAGTTAGACTAGGCTATACAGTGAGACCCTGTCTCAAAATATAAATAAATAAATAAATAAATAAATAAAATCTTTGTTTAAAAAATAATTAAATTGTTCTTGGTTGCCTTGTAGAACTTGAAGGCAAGACCTTCTTGCTGAATATACCACACACTTTAGACACAGGACTTACAATCAAGTTGGAACTGACCTGGAAGCCTCCTCCCTGAGGAAGAACCCTCATAGTGTCAGAAAACATGTTTTAATTATTATCCTATGTTGTCAACAAGGTTATGTAAAATTATTTGGGATTAGAATTTTCTATTATTCCTGTGAATAAAGAGAATCACATGGAAGAGAGCCTTCAAATCACAAAACTCAGAAGTTGCTCCCATTTGTTTCAGAAATATATTATTTAGTTTGCTTGTTCTTAGCTCAAATTCATTTTCCTAGCTAAGTCTGATTTGGCTTAATGCTATAATTTGGATTTCCTGAGTCCTAACAGATTCTGATTTAATCTAGAAATACACAAATGGAAGATAATGTTAAAAATAACTATAAATCATTCATCTTGACTGAAAAAATAGGACAAGTACCTTTTCTGCTGCCCCAAACCTCTCAAAGTAAGGGAAAACGTGTAAGGGAAAAGTACGTCTACATGGGATAAATGTGATCAAGTGCACTTCCATCACATCATGGAGTTCTCAAACTGACCCAAAAGGATCTGAAGTAATCCTGTGAGATTCTGGCTCCTAGCACACACTTCAGTTAATGAGAATCACTATCCCAAAGATGATACAGGACCTGACTCACCTACCCTAAGTGTTTAGGGTAGAAGGTTGGTTATGTGAAGTCTGGTGTAAGTCTCAAGACAGGCAAATGGCTGAAAGTTTTTATCTTCAAAAAATAATGCAGTTGTAGCTTACAAAGGAATTATATTAAAATCCTTTCTGAAATTTTATGAAAAAATACTGACAACTGGGTTTAAAAGAGCATAATTCAAGGTATTGACCCCATACCCCACGAAATGCCCCAGTATTGTGGTGCTGAAAAGGATATGTGTGCACACACATACATACTCTGCATAGAAGCTTATAGATGATGCCATTAATTATGGAAAACAACACTGCACGAACCGTCAGGACCTTACCTTTTCAAGTATAGCGTTGCCTTGGTGAGGACTGATGTTGTGCTGACTGACTTCTCTCTTGTACTTATATTCATAAACTTGGTCAGTGATGTTGACCAGCAGTGTGGACGGACTGAAGGATAATTTCCCACAATCGTAGACAGTTCCACTATCAACGTCAGTTGGTGCTGTAGCATACCGTAAAATTAATCCCATTATGAGGCCTAAAATAAAGAATAAATCATTGTACTGGAGGAAGGCAATGTCAAGTGTGCACTATTGGGTGAATTTAAATATATGATTAGGAACATTTAGAATTAGCAAGGGAAAGGGTGGGTTATCATTTGGTTTAGAAGTTGTTTACTTGCAGATACCAACTCAGTAGAAGGCATTGTTAGAGCGTGTCCTGGGCACTATTGCCTGAGGACTCAGCGTATGAATATGATTCTCCCCATTCTGGAGAGGAGATACCCTCCTCTTCCATCCATTCAGGGACCTCAAGAGAACCATTGCTCTGTAATCAGCACAGAATAACCTGCTAGTCTGGAGAGTCCCTTGGCAGGGCCTCTGCTGTGGTATCAACACATTCTTAAACTTGCCTTTTCACACTGAAAGGAAGTGTGGGTAGGGGAGGTGCTCTTGTCCCCTCCCTGAGTGCATGGGCAAAGCAATATTTTCTTCATTTTTATTGGCAGATATCTGGGACCAGGAGGAGATGTTGTCCAAAACAAGTTCTAAGACACAAACTTGAGCTCCTGAATGATGACACCAGGCCACTGGATCAACCAGCCTCTCTCCCGCCACCTGAATTCTAGACTTCTTACTAGGCAACACAGTACATTCTCTAACTTTTCAAATAATTTCCAGTTAAATTTCTGCTTACCCATACTCATTCTAATTGTTCAACATTCCTTTACATGAGGAGTTGAGCCCATGGGTCAATCCTTGATTTGTAAGCTTCTAAAATCTATTAGGATGTTCATGGTAGTAATATAACTATGAACTTTTTGAGTATGGATTTATTAACAAAAATAGGAAAGCTTCAGAGACCTAAAGCAGCCCTCGATTTAAATTTTAGATTGACGCATGTGTTTTGGGAAAAATAATATATTTTTCTCTTTAAACTTCAATTTTTGAAGGTTTTTACTTCTCTCTTATGAATCCAATAGTCTAATAACTTTTCAGGTTTTTGTTTCATTTTTGTGTTTTGAGACAGAGTCTCATGTAGCCTAAGCTAGCTTCAAACTCACTGTGTAGCCAAGGATGGCCTTAAACTCCTATCTTCCTGCCTCTAAAATGCTGAGATCACAGGTGTGTATCATCATGCCCTACTCAATATTTCCTTTCTCTAATGAGATACTTTGGGTTATATATTTTGTTCCAGACATCTATAGATCTAAGATCAAATTATAGTTCCAGTCCTATAGGAGCTTGATTTGTGTAAGTCAAGCTGAAGACTCAAAGTCAGACAATTCTACCACAGCATGCTGTATACTTTGACAGCTGGAAGCACCATGAGACTGAATCATGCAAAGCCTGAGAGGAATCTTTAGAGTTCTCATGAGACTCGCTGTGAGCGGATCCAAAGAATGAGCCAGATCTAGGCTATAGATGTGGGCAGAAGCGGGAGATCACAGTGGGTGGAAAGTGTGTCCAGAGTTAAGTGCTCTCCACCAGTACAGCTGCGTATGTCACTGCTGAGCTGCAGCACTCAAGAATCAAGTACATTTTCTTCTTTCCCTGTCTCTCAGCTGAATGGGGGCAAATCAAAGGCTCTAAAGATAGACAGAGTCCCTGGTCAGAAGGAGCCTGGGTTCCAGAGAAAACAGGAAGAGGGAGAGGGAAGCCTTCTGCCAGCCAAGAGCATTGGCATTGAGCAGCTAGCAGTGAGAAGTGAACTTCTGTTGTATAGAATCACTGTGACACTGTGTTCACAATATCTAGTGATAACCTAATTAATACAACATATAAAAAAGGGACTTCAGAGATCTGGAAATTTTAGGAAGTCACTGGTGATACAGGAGAACAGGTGAGAGGGAGACAGAGACTCTCTAGTAGACCATATGGTTCCGGTCATATGTAAGAGGTTTGGGGTTGCAGTTCAGTGAAAAGGAGAGCTAGCAAGAGATTTTAGGAGGAGAGTAACCTAAATCAACAAATTTCTTTTGGGAACAATTTTATCTTACTTGTTCTTGGTTCAGTTTTGCCCAGGCTTCTGTGAAAGAAAGATTGCATATAATCTCCATGTACAAGAACAGATACTTAAGTGTTATATACTAGATATAAAGTGTCCCCCCACAAGGGTTCATATATTAAAGGGTTGGTGCCCAGCTGTCAGACACACTTATTGAGGCATGAGGGAATCTGACATGATGGTAGATTCACATTGTGATGGCGTTATTTGAAGACAGTTGAAAGTAGAACATGTGACCTCATTGGAGGAAGTAGTTCACTGGGGACAAGTGCCAAAACATGCCTTGTCCCAGCCCCTTCCTGTCACTCTGTTTCTGCCGTGAAGCAAGCAGCTCTACCACACTACACCCTCACTGCCACAGTGCTCTGCCCCAACATAGGCCAATGCTCATGGAGCCAAGTAACCATGAACGGAAACCTCTGAAACAATGAACCCAAATGAACTCTTCCTCTCACAAACTGTTTTCTCAGACACTTGATCATAGCAGTGCAAATCTGACTAGCACAGTGACCTTTCCTGGATATGTGGTCTGTCACAGAACAGTAGGAACCTTCTATGCACAGTATTAAATGCTTACAATAAAACCACTCAGGAGTGAGGCAGAGGATACCTCATCCCTACTGCAAGATGTTCAGGTGGTGGAGGAAAATCACTCTGTCAATTCATTTCAGTTTCAACAGGTCCACGAATGGTCTTGTTACTGCTCTTTCTATTCAAGTGGAATACAAAATAAACGGGAGCACAAGCATTATCTGTGGGACCTCAATGGAAAGAACCTATATTAGTGGCTTTTGAAACTCCCCCTAATTAAGCTACATTTTTTAAAAAGTTGTCAATGAGATAACAATAAGTAAACATGGGAACTGGAGAGATGGCTCAAAGGTTAAGAGCACTGGCTGCTCTTGCAGAGGACCCACGTTCAGTTCCCAGTACCCACATGGTGGTTAACAACCACCCATAACTCCAGTCCTAGGGGATCCCATGTCCTCCTCTGGCCTCTGAGGGCATTGTACAGCATGGGTGCACTTACATACATGCAGACAAAACACTCACACATGCAAAATAAAAATAAAATAAATAAATTCATAAATACATTTTTAAAAAAAGAAGTAAATGTGGAGGTGTCTGTTCATAGTAAATTCCTGAGTAGAGAAAGCAAGTCCTTATAACAACAGATGCCTGGTAGTGTGGTTAAATTCACACAAGTCCTCAAAACTCAATGGCCCTGCCTGTTCCTGCACCATGGTGGGACCCAGATTTCAAGAAGCAGTGCCCTGAAGTAAATCGAGGAGGCATACAGTTTGCAGCCAGAAGTGACAGGATGTACTAGTCGTGAAATTGCAGCGATAGGTGGGCCTCCCACTGTGAGGAGTGCTGGAGACCAACAACCTTGGCTTCTGTGCCCTGGGATCCATCAGCACATTCACACTGAGGCTCCCCACACCCTTCTTAGCCAATGCCTGAGCCCAACAGAGATACTGAGGCAAGATGCTGGGGACCCCTCTGAAGGACAACCATGGCCACAATCACCCGAAAACTTTGCACTGGAGCCTAAAGATCTCCTGCCCAACCCCTCTTCCTTTCCTCTCTCCATAAATCTCGGGGCAACATCAAGGGCAGACATCTGTTCCAGTGTCCTTATCCTCCCTCCCATTTTCCGTCAAAGAAGCTTCCTACAGCAAATTTTTAAAAATAACCAATCTCTTCCTGCACTTCCTTCTTGGAGTACTCAACTTAGCACATGAGTTAAAAGGTTCTGGTACAGGCTGGACAGATGAGATGGCTCAGCGCTTAAGAGCACTGGGTGCTCTAGCAGAGGACCCAGGTTCAGTTCCCAGTACCCACACGGTGGCTAACAACCATCTGTAAGTCCAGTTTCAAGGAAATCCGACACCCTGCTCACTTCTGACTTCCCTGGGCATTGCACAACACTGGTGCACTTATATACATGTAGGCAATACAGTCACACATACACAAAATAAAAATAATAAATAAAATAATTTTTGAAAAAGGAAGGGCTGGAGAGATGACTCAGCAGTTAAGAGCACTGGCTGCTCTAGTAGAGGACCTGGATTCAATTCCCAGCACCCACATGGTGGCTAACAACCATCCCTAATTCCAGTTCCAAGGATCCGAGGCCCTCCTTAGGCATTGCACAACACAGGTGCAGTTACATGCATACAGGCAAAAGACTCACACACATAAAATAAAAATAAATAAATAAAAATTTAAAGGAAGGTTCTGGCCCTCATTTCCCATGAGCACCAACTGTTGAGCGAATCAAATCTTGGCAGTTTGCAAGATGTGGCAAGCAGATCCAGGTGCCCACTGGCATCTCCACTACAGGAGCAGCTGGGCAATCCTTGTATGTCAGAGACCAGACACCCCCGTGCCGCTTCCCAGTGCACTTTACAGGCAAACTCGGTGCTCCAGGCATATGCTGACAAGAAGGTGGAGTGTTGGACTGACATACAGAAGCCCAGGATTGCGTGAGAGTAAGTAACACAGATAAAGGAGATCTTCAAGAGGAAGAAAATCCTGAGAAGGACTTGCTTTCATAGCCACACAAAGATACAGAATAAAGAAAGCGCCAATCACTGCTGCACAGAAAGAAAGAAGACTGGCCACCATGATTGCAGAACTCACAACCACCAGTCATGTTGGTAAACAAGAAAATCAGAGTAGCAAAGGAGCCAGCCTGCTTTGGTAAGGGCCTACCTTTCAGCACAAGAGCTCACAGCCCAGTTCCAGGTCTGTCCCAGCGCACAGACTACCTCTCTGAGACCAGCCCCTTGCCAATAGTTGGCATCACCCTTGCAGGTGGAGTCTTTAATTAAGATGCACTCTGGCTTCTTTAGTTCTGGGTGCCTAGGGTGTCAAGAGGCACCCTGACCTCCCTCAACAGAACACAACCCCTATAGAGCTTCATCCTTAAATTCCCCACTAAACTGAAAAGCACCAAGTTTCACCTGTGGGAACCCACGCTCCACCGGAGCCTGTGCGCACTGAGCTCCCTGACCCGGTACAGCTCACACAGTGTGAGATGCACAGAATTAGGAGCCATTCTTATTAGAGCCTACATTGTGCAGCATTGCTTTGCAGACCTTCATTTCACAATGAGACTGTTCAGGGCAGAGGCTCTGTGCCGGTCTTCACATCCTTTCCACTAGAAAAGACAACTACCTTAGGCAGAATTGTAGCTGAACTTTCTGGAGTCCATAAACTCCCTTGAAGTCGAGAAGGTAGTCTACCAGTCACTGGGATTTTAAAATGTCATATAAAATGAACACCTCACTGAGTGCTGTGATGTCCCCATCCTTAAGAGCTTTCTGTACTGTGTAACTGTTATCCAGCAGATGAGTGACACACAGCTGACACCAGGATGCCAGAGTATAAAGAAGGGAGGGGGAGGTAGCCATGCCTGGTGGCACACACCTGTAATCCCAGAACTTGGAAGGTGGAATTAGGGTGATTAAAAGTTCAAGGCTAGCCCGACTACATGAGACTCAAACAAAAATATAAGCAACTGAAAAACAAAGAAGGGGAAAGGAGGAGGAGGAGGAGGAGGAGGAGGAAAGGGAGGAGGGGTAGGGGAAGGAGGAGGAGGGAGGAG
>NW_008332592.1:282442-300954 GCF_000622305.1 Nannospalax galili
AGAAGGAAGAGGAAGAGGAGGAAAAGGAGGAGGAGGAGAAGGAGGAAGAGGAGGAGGAAGAGGAGGAGGGAGGAGGAGGAGGAAGGGGAGGAGGAGGAGGGAGGGAAAGAAGGAAGAAAAATAGCCTCAGGAGTAGTCCCAACAAGGCACATTCAGAAACATGAGCCTTGGACTGTCTCTCATGTCATTGCACAGAATGAAAATAAGAGAAATCTCCACTACCCCTTTCACTCTGCTTGCGTGGCCACAGACATGTAAGATGCTGTTCTGAGGCTTGTGGGAACTACAGAAAATGAGTACAAAATGGCTGTATCCCAAGAAATATTAGTATCTTTCCTCCTGTCCAATCCTGCCATCCTAATTTGCTCCAAGAATAAGGTATATGTGTCTCATAATAAATCTGCACTTTACAATCAAGCCCCCTGTATTTTACAGACAATAATTCTATATAATGAATAAATGTATTGCCGACAGGACTTTTCTTAGAAAAATATGGCCTTGATTTTTTTTTTTAATTATAAACAAACAAGACAGGATGGTCTTCAAAATACAGATGCGTTCCTATCTCCTCTGTTTACATGGTTACACACAGTGCCCCAAGCAGGGCACAACTCTCCAGCTCCATCCTTTGGGATCTTGCTCAGTAGGGGTGGGACCTCTCTGGAGATGCACAATGCAACAGCCCAGCTACATGTGTGAGTCCCATGGACTCCTGCAGAGCAACACTGAAATGCTGCATGTTTTAGAAGAACTTAGGAGCCAAAAGCAAAAGCTGGTAGTATGTGAAGACTGTGGGAGAGCTGAGCTCTGGTGCTGACTCTCAGTGTATTGAGTGATGACACTGCCCCTTCCCTGAATCAAGCAGGCAAATCCCTAAGCTCTGCATATTATATTTCCACACGACATGTGTATCAGAAACTATTGCTTGCCAGGCAGCATTTTTTCCTCCTCCTTTGTGGGTTTGCTTGTTTGCTTGCTTTGTTTTTGAGACAGGGGTCTTTTTCAAACTCATGATCGTCCGGTGAACCCCTCACCAGTAGCTCACCATGCCCAGAGATGCCCAGACATTTTCATCTATCCACCCCTCCCCACACAGCCATGTGCTCAGGGTAAGTTGACCCCTCCTCAGCTCCAAACACATTTCCACTTCCCCTGCTGATATTTGGTAATGGAATACATATGTGACTCTATTTTAAACAATAACAAGTGAATTGAACCAGCCAGGGAACTTCATAGGAACGTTCTGACAGGAAGGGAAATGGAGAAGAGGTGGGAGGGCATTCAGGCCAGGTCAGGGTGGGGGTCAGGGTTTCTGTCACTTGTTCCTGGTTCTGTGCACGCCAGGCAAGGGTATGGCAATGAGCTATATACCTGACCGTGAATGTTTCTTCTCAGATATAAAATTATGTATTAAAAAGAAAAGTGAACGTGCAAAGTCCCAGGGTATCCTAAGGAAATACCAACTAGTGCTCACTGTGGGCGTTGGAGGAAGTTTCCCAGAGGAGTTCCAGGACGTCCGTTCAGTAGGTGGAGAAGAGGGCATGCGCGGCTCTTGGGGAAGCAGCATGTGCAGCAGGAGCACTCAGAGGGCCTTACACAGCAGCAGAGTGGACAGCAACCACATGGTTGGGAAGGTCCTGAACAACAGAGTGTATGCCTGGTTGGAAGGCAGATCTTTGCTTTGGAGCAAAAGAAATAGCATCTGGGGACAGGTATTTGAAAGAAGAAAAGCAAAATGGGGCAGTGAGGACACAGGGAGCCAACGCCAGAATTCGTTTCTGTGTATGTGAGGAGCGATTTGGAGCATCCGAGTAAAATTTCAAATTGAAAGGCATAAAAGGAGCCTGGGGCGAGTGCTCTTTTTTGTCATGGGCTTTTACAGTGGAGAGCTCGTTAGGCAGGTAACTGATGTTGTTATTTCAGTCGTTTGTTCTAAGTACTGTGAGCTAGGCATTCAAATTCAATGATGGAGAAAAAGTGTGATGGTCTAAGCTGGACACTCAAGAGTCTGGATGGCGCTGTCCACACATCAGTTTAACAGCATCTACAAAATGTTTAACTTTTTACTTGACTCTCAGTCATCCTCTTTCTATCTTATGTTGGTTAGAACCCTGATTCGAAGAGATGATCAAGGTTTGAATATCAAATGTCCAAATTCATTTTCTCATGATTTCCTGTTTAGTAGTTTAATTTTAACCCTTAGATTAGTCACAGCTGAAAAGTGATATATGTACACAC
The DNA here is from genome assembly GCF_000622305.1 of Nannospalax galili. Lineage (NCBI taxonomy): Eukaryota > Metazoa > Chordata > Mammalia > Rodentia > Spalacidae > Nannospalax > Nannospalax galili. Next base: position 284,681 of record NW_008332592.1, read on the forward strand.
ACGCACGCACGCACACACACACACACACACACACGCCGCCCATACACACAATGCCCTCTGTTATTCAAGCTTTGTTCTTTCTCTGCCCTCCCACCAACCTTCTAAATTCAAAGGACTAAGGCAGAGTGCGGGTGTTGCTAAAAGGGACGGGATTTATTCCTTTGTGCTGGCTCACTATGGACTTGCTCTGGTGAAGGAGAAAGTCCTAGAATGATTACACAACAGGACTGCAGCACCTGCCAGACAGAGCACCCCATGCACACCTAGATGGAGAGGAATCCATGAGGCTGTTCTCCTTGGGACAACTCCTTCACAGTTCTCCCATTGTATTTGGAAGAGTTGCATGGGAAATGTGGGAAGGTCAACCATCAGATGCTCTCCAGTACAGGGAGCCTCATGTGTACCACTCAGCCTTTGATACCACATAATACACCACGTAACAACACACACGAACATGTACATACCTATACTACAAACACACACGTGTACTCTAGTATTTCTAACATGTATTCTAACTTTTCTCCGAAACTATTAGGCAGTAGCTTCTTCAGAGCTAACACCCTTCTCTGCAATCGTCTTAAGAAGTTGTCAGCAGAAATATATATGAGGTCTCTACCTAGGAACATATTGGCTAAACAAATGCTTTCTTACTTCATAATGTTCACACAAAACAATCTAGTGTTTCCCCCTCCAAACACGGACTGCCCAGAGGGTAAGATGGTTTGCATCCTAATGGGGTAGAAAGTGTAGTAACTATATGTTCAATTCTTTTCCAAGTAAGGTGATTCTCAAGTATCAGTACGTGGGAACCACCTCAAAGGTCTGGTGAACACACACTGCGGCCCACACCCCAGAGTTTCTGATCCTGTACGTTCGTGCTCGGTCACTGATCTTCACCTTACTATGCTGTTAGTCCAGGACCCAAGCTGGTGGAAGCACCGTCCACAACACTCCTGACCCATAGGACTGTGAGCATCATCTTGGAATTCTATCAAAACCCACAGTGTCACACTCATCTTGCAACTTCCAGGGTTTTCGGAGTCCAGAGATATAATAAATGATTCTTTCAAACTCCTCTGAAACTGAGTTCAGTCTGCCTCACATATGACCAAAGCTCATCTCACACAATTCACATAATTCCACTCTCCCTTCTCAAACTAAAACACTCACCACATGGGTTCTGACATCCACAGGCATTTAAAACCCAAACAATATCTTGAGACGGCTTCCTGGGTGTGGAGCAGGTGTTACTAGTGAGCCTTGTCCCTCTCCCTAGGATACCTTGGTCTAGCGACACTCCACGCCGTGTGTGCGCTGTCAGAGCATTGCTCCTGCTAGGTGTCCGTGCTGGGCCTTTTGCTCTGGACAGTGAAACATTTATGGGGCTTCAATTAAGAGATAAGCTGAACTCCCCCTGTCCTCATCCATGCCTCCAGTAACAGCACATTCTCTCATGAGAGTGCAAGGATGACCCAAACTGAGATCAAGGACTTTCAAAAGTGTGCTCGCCAGTTCTGTGCAGCCCATACATTCGCTGAGTCTGTGGGTTTCTCCATATTTCTTCTGGAAACTTCCAAAGCTACATTGCCTGATGCAGGGTAAGCACTTGTTAAAAAGCAGCCGCTACTTTAGAACTGAATACAAGGGTGGTGAAGGAACACAAGTGTCACACCCCTGAGTCTGAAGCCCAGCCCTGCAGTGACCAGCTACTCTCTATCTCTGAATGTCGGCTTCCTCCTTTGTAACAAGAAAGTGATGATCTCCCTACTTGGTACATACAGGAATAAGCACACACACACACACACACACACACACACACAGGTTTGTGATACCAAGATTCCACATGGAACCAACCTGCCAAGGGTTGAGTCCCAGGCCTAGCATTTAGTAGTACATGTGTAACATTGAGCAAGTTATTCAATTTTCTGTTGCCTCAGTTTCTCTAACTAAAGTTGACTATTATGAGGATTAAATACCTTAATGTGTGTGAAGTCCTTACAACTGTAAGTTATGCAATACACATGATATTTATGTTAACTATCAGCCTTTTGAAACAATAAATGTTTGACAAATGTTAGTATTCTGTCATTAAGCATGAGTTTGATTCAACAGACTGTAGATATTATCCACATAAACAACCTGAAGTTGTTGCTCATTATCTTGGTGTGTACCATCAGTAGTCCTTCAGATCTAAGAGGAGATGCTTCAAGGTACCAGCTCAGCTCAGCAAAAACCTCCTTTACAGCTCTTGAGGCTCACAAGCAGGGCACAATGTGCAGGGTGCTTATTTAGAATATAAACATTATTTTATTAGAATCAACTTTTCCCCCTTTTGGTTTTCTGAGATAGAAGCTCACTATGTAGCCATTGTTGGCCTGAAACTATGCAGATTAGATCAGGGTGGTGTCAAACTGGTGGTGATCCTCCTGCCTCTGCCTTCCAAGTGCTGGGATTAGAGATGTGCACCACTATGCATGCTAACATAAAAACTGATATAGAGAAAAATGTCTTTGATTCAATACTTCTACTTCATCCTTAATTTAGTCGACACCTTTCAGTATGGAAAACCTTGTCCAGATCGCCAAAGCTCCTAAAATCGAGCTTTTTATACCAAAAGAGAAAATAAGTTGAGTACATTGAACTCCTGAGTCTAACCAATCTTCCTGAAGATCCTTAAAGTTAAACCAGAGCAACTCTGGTTTTGTGAGGAAGGTACCCACAGAGACACCTAGCCACCCTCACTGCTCTGATGGTCTATCGCCTCACAGTTCCAATAGGAATTGGACAGGATTTACTGAGGGCTCACTTGAAAGCCAGAGCATGGGGCTGGAGAGATGGCTCAGCAGTTAAGAGCACTGGCTGCTCTTCCAGAGGACTTAGGCTTGGTCCCTAGCACTCACATGGTAGCTAAAACAATCTATAACTTCAGTTCCAGGGGATCTGAAGCCCTCTTTTGGCATCTGCGGGCATTGCACACATGGTGCGCTTACATAACGCAAGTCAAATACTCATACACACAAAAAATAAAAATAAATTGAAAAATCTTTAGAGCAGACCTGGAAGAACAGAGAGTGGAAAAATAAAGCTAAGTAAAATCCTGTCTAGGAGAAAGGACTGGATGCTGTGAGTGTCTGTTAGTTTTATAAAGAAAGCTACTGGTTTTCTCTGATGGGACTCCAAGACGCCTGATTGGAAATCTGTCTTGGCCTGAGTTGTGAAGGACTTTTGAAGTTAGAAGGGAGCCAAAGAATGTCAGATTTCTGTTCATTTCCTCCCCACTTTACAGATGAGAAAACTAAGGCCAAAAAATAAGTCACTTGCTCAAAGCAATGCATCTAGATACTGGGGGTGTGGCTACTTATGAGGCTAAAAACCTTAAATCTCAAAGGGAGCATCAATGCTTTCCCTACAAAGTTTGCCAGGTGTCTGTCTACAGGCAAAGTGTGTCTGAAAGACCTTCAGGTGGGGGCAGGGGGCAGACTGGTGATAAATGTCTCCTATAGACCTGGCAGCCAGGAGCACAGGTTGAGCTTGGGGTTGGCAAAAGTGGGTCAGTAGGGTGATTCCCACCATGTCCAGCCCTCCAGTTTCAGCCAAGGACTCTCTGAGAAGGGCTGGGGTGGAATCAATGCCCGCATAGGATTTTTAGGAAAGATGGGTTTTGTAATCATAGTTTCTTTAAATCTGGAAAAACTAGCTATTGAGTAAACTGAATTTCCAATTAAACTTTAGTTAAGAATACTCTTAAAGAGTCAGAAAACATTTGTATATGATGCAGTTTCATGAACTTAAAAACTAAGTATTGGGGTTGGGGAGATGACTCAGCAGTTAGAACCACTGACTACTCTTCCAGAGGACCTGAGAGGACCTGAGTTTGACTCCTGGTACCTACATGGCGGCTACTAACTGACCACAAGTCCAGTTACAGGGTATTCGATGTCCTCTTCTGACCTTCTTGGGCATTGTGTGACACAGGTGTACTTAGACACATGCAGACAATATACTCATACACATAAAATTAAAAAAATAAAATATTAATTTTTAAAATCTAAATAGTGTGGCTTGGGTTTTCCTTTGTGCCTACTGAATGAACAAATAACTACATGAATTTAGAGATAGCCCTTAAATAGGAAGCCAACAAAATCAAAAGTGGAATTCTAAAAGGTTTAAATAGCTATCCCAAAGCTTCAATCCCAACCCTCAAATGCATAGCATTATAAAAGGCTATGATGTGTGGTAGTCCCCAGCGATACATAATGGAATTCTTAATGCTACCAGAGAACAAGAAGCAAGTGCTCTTGATGAACACTGAGTGGAGGACCAGTTCTAAGTGCACCAGCTGCTGTCAATCAATAGTTTGACCATTAATATTCCTTCTGGCCTCTAGTTCAGTTTAAATGATATCATCATGGCTATCTTTTCACTTTGAAATAGAGTCATAGACTGCTTACCACCCATTACTATGCTTGGTGAAGCAAAAAGATTGTTACAATAACGCACCTAATTTTTAAACATATCCTATGACCCTTAATAATGAGAGGAAAAACTGTTTTTCATATGAAGAATTACTTTTATTTGGATTATCAAGTTTATTTCCAATCAGCATAGAACAAGTTCCTTGATTTCTACAACCTTCCATATGATATTTAAAGGTTAACAACTTGAAAGTTATTTCTATGAAATATTTTTCTATTAACTATGAAAGAGCAGTTAAACACTCTTCTAGGTCACTTCCCCTCATTTCCCTCTAACTGCTCATTTTCTAAGCCTCTGATCCCTACAATTTTTTTAATTGGATTCTGAAGTATCCTGATTAAATGTATCAACATCTATTAAATCTTCTAAGGGACATTTAGCACAGGCCACCAGAATGCCACAGAGAAGCAAGTGATGGACTGGGCTGAAAGAATACAGGAAATTCAGTGCTTAAAGAAAATGTGGTCCTCATACGGGAGCAAATGGCACATTATACAGCGACAGCAAGAGCTACAGTCGGAGAGTAGGAGAGCTGCTGGTCAGAATCTGGGAAGCCTGAAGAGGAACACAACTGTCCACGATGCTAAGAGACAAATCTGTAAGATGGAGACAGTTGTCACGGTACTGTCACATGTTCATCTCCATAAGCAACAATAACAACAAAACTTAAAGGTCTAAGTATTAAACATAGTTTCATTTTCATTTCTTCCATTTTCATTGTTCATCACTATGCCCCTTGTGGAACTATTGTGCAGGATCTCTCTCTCTCTCTCTCTCTCTCTCTCTCTCTCTCTCTCGTCCTTGTGGAACTATTGTGCAGGATGTCTCTCTCTCTCTCTCTCTCTCTCTCTCTCTCTCTCTCTCTCTTCTCTCATACACCCCTACATCCACACACCAGAATATCACTGAAGGAATTTACTCTTCGTATCTCCGCTCTTTCATGGAAAAGACAGAGGTTGAATCCCAGCTCAACACCCACCATGATCTTTATCTAAGTCTTTTGTAAAATAAAGATGCTAGAGTTCAGTTAAAATAAAGACGCTAGAGTTCAGTTCTCTACGCTTCCCGACCTATGAGGTTCAAGTTCACTTGCAAATACTGGGCAAATCATCCAATTGACATCTCCTTCCCATTTGTGATTAAGAAGTGTTTATTAGAGTTTCTCTTTTTCCTATGATTTAGTTTAACTATTTCATTACATCCCTGAAAGAAAGTTCTTAAAAAATATTTCAAATACAACATTTCTACCACCCTGGAAGAAATATGAGAAGTCGGAAAAGCTATCCGTGTGAATAGTTTTCTGAGTCTGATCTACAAAATCAACAAAAACCTCATTAACATATTGACATGTATGAACCCCATGGACTGCCATGTGGGGCTGTTCAGTTTGAGGAAATCACCCTTTGGGTTCCAGTTTCTCCTGCTGAAAATGAAGGGGTAGAGAAAGTGACCTTAAATCCCACCAAGTACGCTCTGTGACAGCAAAAAGTAAACAATCCTGAAATATTAGTCTTTTCATTGATTTATACAGTTCAAGTTCTCAAAATATTCAAATTTCTAGCAATGGAATAATAAAACACGTATTTTCATAATTTTTATAAGACTATAATGTACTGGCTTAGAATTTACTTTCAGTAAGTCACATATTTAAAAAGAAAAAATCTTTTAAATTCATGAAAGGACAGATATCATACAATCCCATCTAATCTCATGCTTCTAAACTTTAAGTCTAAACAGCCTTATTGTCAGTAACTTAGAGAGGTGCTGCCTCAACTTTGCTAGACCATGCATTAATATTTGATCATTCTAACCATGATTTTAAAATAGTTTATGGAGTTTTTGAGATTGAAAGGTAACCTGGAGTTTTTCAAGTTCAAGCATAAAAGTCAGTTTGTATGTTGTGAGTATAAAGGATTTCTGAACTTTAATAGGCTATCAAAAATCAATCAAGATTTAATCATTTTTACAAAACTGTATCTTTATCATAGAGAAGTTAAAATCTGTAAACGAGTTATAATTCAAACAAATTTAGGACTGTGGAGAAATCTTTCCTTTTAATAACAACTGACTGTTTTATATCTGTATTGCATTGCTAAAGACACACAGCCCCTTAGAATGATGCCAGGGATTACATTGTTTCTGGCTTCTCAGATGACACCGTGTATTCTAGTTGATTATTTATTACCCAAGATGGAGAAAGATCCTGGTAATTGATGATGGACAGAGGGAGGATGACTCATGTCTGGGGCTGGGCTCTAAAGGCATCCTTCCTTTCTGTGTAGGCTGGTCTCTGCTGAGTAAAATTCCCCCTCACCAGAGGGATTTGCTGGCACTGAGGGTCTCTGTCAAAGGAACTTAACTCTTCTCTGAATGCACCAGCAGACTGCTGCCTGGGAAGAAACCAGTGCTTGGCCTTAGGCTTCTGCCTTAGTTAGCTCAAGTATCTTGAGGGATCTGCTTAACTTAGCATGGGCTCTCTCAGGCTCTCAACTCATGCTATACATCAGGACATCACATGATCCACATATAAAATGTACATTCATCTTGTTCCCTGGACCCCAGACATATAAAAGGACTCAGGCCTTCCATATGAGGGTCACCCCCACAGTATCTTCCTTCCTATGAATTATAGCAGTGGTTTGACTGTTTCCATTGTATTCAAAGTTCTTATTTATTGCTAGACTGAGATAAGGGTAGTGGAGTCAATTGTAGTAGAGTCATCAGCATCCTTCAATAATGCTGGTGTTTGCATTTTACATTAAAAAACTAGATGATCCAGTCTAGTCAGTATAGACTAGATAGCCATATTTTATTAAACTTTCCAAAAAGTATATCATGGTAAATTGTACAGAAAGAACAACACTTTGGGAGAACTCTTATACTAATGCTTTTCCACATGAATTAAAAAGAGTGGGGCCTGGTTACTCACACCTGTAATTCTAGCAGTCAGGAAGCTGAGGAAGGAGGACCACTGTAAATCTGAGGCCAGCCTAGGATACATAGTGAGTTCCAGGCCAGCCTGGGCTACAGAATGGGTCCTTGTTTTTGAAAAAAAGGGAAAAAAATCAAAAACAGAGAAATCAAATAATGGTTATAAGTGAGATCATTTGAAATTAGGCTAAGAAATGGAAAGTGTCGCATAGTTTAACATAGTTTAACATTTTATTATCAAAAAATAAAGCATTGTTCATATAAAGGAATTTTGAGACAATTATTCTCATAAGAGGGGTGGGGTCTGTTTCTGGGAGTATTTCTTCTTGAAAAATAGTCGATGTGAGTATTTACTCCCTGCGATTTTAAGTGAAGCGATTTGGGAATCTTCACACTGCTCCTCCGGGCTGCCTGTGGAAGAGGCTGCTGGGACCAGAGTCATCACTTTCCGCTATCACCACAAAAACAGGCTCCCTGCTCGGTGTGACTCTCTAACAGGACAATGGACCACAGCTGTCAACAGACTTGCATTATGTGCTGCCTCAGATGACTGTGGCATTTGCTCTGTGACGAGGCAAATTTCTGCCTCCCTCCTGGAAAGAGACTAGCATTCATTGCAAGGCGGCACCTCTCATCAAGCTAATGACACTTCAATCAGCATGCTCTCTCCAGTTTCGCTACTTTGCCATCTGAGCACAAGTCTCTAATTACACCCAAGCAACAAGTTTCACATCAACCCCACAATTTACACACTCACCATACACCATCGCTCCTCCTGTTTCATGCAAAAAGCGGAATCGGTGATTTTTAAATAACCAGATTGTTAAAATGGTAAGGATGAGCAAAAAATTAAATACAAGCAGCTCCACCGCTCCCTGGTGTTGGAAGTGATCTTCATCTTTCCCTGACATAAGCCGGAGCTGCCTCGCCATCCTCCCGTCTTCCCTGATGCGCAGATAAAGCCCTGGCTCAGGACCGTCTGACCAAGCTTTACCTATGGCGGTCTGCCTGCCAGAGAATTTCAGGATAAACACTGCCACTTTAGCCCCACTTCACAAGCATTCTGCCCTGGCTTAGCATTCAGATGGCTTCTAGTTACAACTTCCTGTTTCTCTCTTAAAGCAGCCTCGTCTCTTTTCAAACTCCAGCGTGTGGTTTCATCATCGAAGGCTCTGTCTTTAAATGATTCATTCTGGGAAAATATCTTTCACAGGGTGCAAATCTGCAAGCAACAACGCTCATATGCAGACTTCGCTCTTATGCTCCGAAGACTGTTTTCTTAGGCTGTCTAACTGGTGAATTATAGCTTAATAATTTAAAATTTCAATGTACAGCAGCAATATTTTCCAGATTCAAAATGCCCATCCCAACGCATACCTCCACCCAGGGGCTTCCCCTCTTCCAGCAGAGCCTCCCTGTGATAGAGGCCGGCAGCGCTGTTTTCACCTGCAATCACTTCGCTCGGTCATTCTTTTTTAAGCTGAGAAGCACCGATTTAGTACATGATCCTCTGGCTTTTTATAATTGGTACTCACAGAGCAGCGTTTAAACTTTGAATAAATTGTTCTTCTTTTATCCAGAGAAAACAAATATCAAAGGTAAAAAAGAAAAGTCTATTTTCCTCTTCCTACAGCTATGGCACCTGAGTGTGTTGAGAAAGGGAAGAAGGAAGGACGGACTGCCAGTGGTCCATGTCAGCACTTCCATGGGCCCTTCTGCTTCCTAAGCAAGTATCATGACTTCCTGGCCTTTAAGAATGACTCTACAGTGCAGCTGGGTTCCAATATCTCACCACAAGATAGTAATGGACGAGTGCTGACTTCTACCTTCCTATTCTGATGGAATTGGGATTCCATTTATAGTGTGTTGGTAAGTGCACAGGGCCCAGGTGTATCCTAAATAAAACTTTGTGTCACTTAAAAACTTCAGGTCAAATGAGTAATAATAATATTAGGGGCTGCCAAGTGTGGTCTCACAGGCCTGTAATCCAGGCATTCAGGAGGCTGAGGCAGGAGGATTGCTTCAAGTTCAAGGCCTCACTAGGCTGCACAGGTAACTGAAACGTAACTACCCTTCAATAAACGCTGAGTGAGTTTCTCAACCACTTAATAGAAAACCCTTCAGCTTCTTCGCCTTATGCAGTTTTGGCGCTGATTTCCTCTGTGCATTCAGCTCACAGGGGGTGTTTATGTGCACTGCAGATGTTCCAATGCACACTGTCCTTTTTGGCAGGCGTATTTGTGATGACTAATTCGAGCTGCTTTGAAGCCTGTCAGCTAATGCTCACAAGCATTTGGCAGAGCTTGGCCGGCAGCTCCACCTTGCTCATTTGCAACCCACAGGTTAGGTCTTGAGTTGATAGATTTACGAAATTATACACATTTAAAACCTGGGAACTTCTCGTGTTTTGTGTTTGTAAGTCACTTTGGTTTTCTTTCGGCATGATCAGTCCATCTGAACTGAACATAATAAGTGCTATTTGATTGCCTTACGTGACATCCATTCGCTCTTCCACCCACCAAGAAGACTTGACCAGCAGCAGATGAAAGGGTCTGTGGCATGCTTTGATTGGCTGCACACTATTTTCAGACGTTCTAAATTCATGCTAACATGAGGTAGTATAGAAAGACAGGGAAAATTAAGGAGATCTGGTCAGGGAAGAAGCCCCTCGCCTTAAGTCTGGTTGAAGCATTTTCCCAGGGGAGAATCAAGAATCCCAGCACAATTAACACTTGCTATGAAGGTGGCTGACAGAGACAATATTCTTTCAATAGAGATGTTTCAAGTGGGAATGTTAAAACAGCACTGAAATGTCTGGAGCCGGAGAGACAGCTCAGCAGTTAAGAGCACTGACTGCACTTGCTGAGGACTCAGGTTTAAATCCAGCACCCACATGGCAGCTAAACAACCGTCTTAACTCCAGTTCCAGGGGATCTGATGTCCTCTTCTGACCTCTGTGGGCATTGCTCGACATGGGTGCACTTACATACATACAGGCAATATACTCATACACATAAAAAGTAATAAATCTTCTTTTAAAAAACAGCAATGCACTGTCTTAAGGCCTAAGTGCATATGGCCTTTCTCCTTTCCCCACAGTAACCCTGCAGTAGACTAGGAATCTCACAGAAAACCCATTTACAGCAAAAGACATGATTTAATTCCCTTGTGCAACTCTTGTGACTTGTTTTTTTATATCAGAATATAGTCCTATCCAAGGCACCTCTGGAGACACCCTTTAATTTCATTTATTTAAAAAAAGGTTAAAGGGCCAGCATGATGGTTCAGTGGTTAAAGACTCTTGCCACTAAGCTTGACCACCTGAGTTTGATCCCTGGGACTCACATGATAGGAGAGCCAGCAAGTTGCATGCCATGGTACACACACACACACACACACACACACACACACAATGAATGCAAAAAATTTTAAAGAAGGAAAAGAGAAAAACAAGAAAGGTTCTTAGTAAGTGTTTGAGATGCAACTCTAAAACAGCAAACCATGCTTAATGCTGCTGCTGACACGGCTGAGAATGAGGCTCCTCCCTTTAGAAGCCCAAGGTCATGGTCCTGCCCGAAGAGCCTCTCTATTAACCCTTATGCTTAAATCTGTGCCAAAATTTGTTCCTAGTAAATTCCAGCTCTGCTTCATACTGGCTCCTTAAAAGGCCTTTGCTGGGACAAAGTCAAGAATCCTGTCTTCCCCTGAGTAGGGGGTTCTAGAAAGAACTTGCCAGGCATCACCATGGAGCTGCATCTGGCCTGTACCTCACTGCCACTGGCCAACATATTCAGAGCAATATATTCCATATGACAATCATACGCATGGCTTCTTGAGAAGAAGCCTGTAAGGTTTGGCACACTGGTCCCTCCTCATGTGACCACAGTCTGTTTGGACTGAACAACTGCCTTGTTGGTTCACGGTCAGTTTGTACATTTATTCCACTGTGCTCATTTGTGGTCTCTGGGTGGCCCCTGGTTTAATCCAAAAATGAAATACACCCCACTGTCCAGTCCTGATGCTGCTTAACACCAGGGTAGAAAGCCAAAGAAAGGGGAGCTCTGGAAACTTGCCCATTCCTTTCAACAGAACCAAACTTCAGTGCCTCCTATCAGGTTATTTTTCTTCTTACAATACTGTTTTTATTCTGTTGTTCCCAGTAATAGTAAGAAAATAGAAGCACGTAACGATGGTTATTTATTATTGACCACAAAATATGCTACAGAGTTCAACTGCACTCAAATTTATATTTATAAAGTGCTTCCATTGGTGAGGGTCGTAAGCTCAGAGAAAGTTGGTAACATATGCAACATAGTGTAGCCCATGGGAGTTAAAACTGTGAGGCTTAATGCCCTTAAGACAGGCTTTTGGCTCTGGTGATCAGCTCATCCCAGGTTACAAGAACTTCCGAGGTTTTAGCATTGCAAGTTCTAGTTGGGGTTGTACATACACTCCCTCCTATAACAGTGCACTTGGCAGCCTAACTTCTTCACCTTCGCACACACCCCTCTCCAGTGCACCCAGCAACCTCACAATCCCTTAATCCACCCTCCATGTGCATTGGGCTACGTGTGTTTCCATGTGTGAACAACAGTATAGATTCCTCCTCTCTTAGTAGCAGTCAAATTTAGACAGTGTATGCAAGTGTATTTCCAATGTATCCGGGTATGAAGAATAATAGAAAGGTCCATCTGGTCGGAACTGGTCTGGGGTGCAGACATTGTACCTCAAGTGTACTTTTAGAGAGAATCCTCTATTTACCATCGTATGCCTAGGCGTAATTGTGTGTGCATGTGACTGAAACCAGTTGTACTATGAGAGGGGACATTAGAAAAGATGTCGATGACAATTAGAAAAAATGAATATGGGACCCAACCTGTAAACTGAAATAGAGAACAACCCAAACTGCACTCCTTAGTACCAGCTCCTCTTCCTTTAGATTCATAGAGAGAATCCAGGCTGTAGTCCGGGGTCCTTGCACTCTCACCCATGTGGCCCACGATCAGTCTTGGCAGTGCATTCCTCTCTGTACTATCACTGTGCTCCAAATAAAGTTATTTTGCTACTTTTGCCCTATTTTCAATTCTTTGGATAAGAAGCCAAAAACCTGGAAAGGCCTGACCCCAACCCTGCCCACCAGTCACACCCCTGTACACCAGGAATATCTGAGAGCCAAGAAAAGTACTCTGGCTGATGCCTGTGAATCCTGTGCTGCCTCTATTAACTGTTCTTCATGAGATACTAATGGAGATGTTGACAAGGAAGAGTGTCAGCTGACAATGAAGGTACCATGTAGTGCCTGGTGACCATAACTCTTAGTGCTACATTCGTTCATGGAGCTGGGATGGAACCCAAAGCTACACCCTCAGAGAAACTGTTGAATGCCTAGAGATCCCAGTCTCGATGCCTGATGGGAACTGAGTTGGAGGCTCTTGTCACAAGATGTGACATACAAATGAAGCAGGAAAGGGAAGGGACAGAACTGCCTGGCCTCCTGCTGACAGTTGGCCCTGCCTCAGCTTGCCCATAAAGTCCCACAGAGAAAGAATCAAGGAGAAGAACCTGTCCAGCCAGAATAACCCAGGGTGGAGCACAGCTCACACCCTGAGCAAAGGTGGCCCAGTTAGTCTTTCTGAATCTAACCAGTCAGGGGAGAGCACTGGTTGTCAAGAGGACAGTGGGAGTCAGGCAGAGGATGGGGAGGCCAGCTGCTCGGGCAGAGAGATGCTGGAGGATTCCCTTTCCTGCTCTCTGTAACTCACTGCAGGATCCAGGCAAGCCTGGCATTGTGCCACCAAAGGGGTGATGGCATCTAACCAAGGCCTCAGGAATGAAGAGTGGCCCAGATAGATGTCCCTTTACTGTCATCTTGGCCTCCGCACCTTGATTTGCTGCAGTAGCCCCCCTTTGAAGGGCCCACTTCAATAGAAACAAGCTTTGGTCCATTGAACTCTCTTCTGTCTTGTGTATCTTTAAAAAAAAAAAAACTAGTTTTATTTTATGTGTATAAGTGTTATGTCTGCATGTATGTAAGTATACCTCTGTCCTGTGTCGTACAATGTCTTCAGAGACCAGAAGAGGGCATCAGATCCCTAGGATTCGAACCCTGGTCTTTTACTTTTCTTTTCTTTTTTTTTTTTTTTGAGACAGGGCCTCACTGTAGCTCAAGCTGGCATGGAACTCACTATGTAGACTAAGCTGGCCTTGAACTAACAGAGATTCCCCTGCCTCTGCCTCCCAAGTGCTAGAATTAAAGGTGTGCACCACCAAGCCTGGCTTGAACCCTGGTCTTCTGCAAAAGCAGACAATGCTCTTAGTTGCAGAGCCATCTCTATCGTCCTGTCCTGCATGTCTTAACAGGCCAGTCATTAGGAAAAAGTCACTCACTCGCTTCTTATTGTGTTGGGTCTATGCAGGGTCTTTGTAAGGCAGGGAAGATAGAAGCAGGCTGAAGAGGCTGTAGCCAGCCCCAAGCCAGGGTGCAGGCTTCCATTTACAATGGAGTAGAAGCCCTGTCACTGAGGGTGGGGAAGAGAGGAGGAAGAGATGTCATTGTACCGTGCTGCAAACTCCTGAAGTTAGAGACCTGACAGCTTCCCTCTCTGTGTCCCACGTGATAAACACACCTACTTCTTCCTCTACAACGTCTACCCTTTGTCTTTCCCACTCACTACTCCAATCTCTTCTAGAAAAGACTTTCCCTTATTACCAGCCTGGATTCAATTAAATTTTTGTATGGTCATGTAAACGAAGACTTGGGAGAAGAACTGCCATGAATTTGAAGTTACCCTGGGCTGTATAGTGAGTTCCACTGGCATACAGATTGAGATGTGGCCTCAAAAAATTTCTCGAGGAAGGGAAGGGGAGGGGAGAGGAAGGGAGGGAAGGGAAAGAAGGGAGAGAGTAATAAACAAAAAAGGCTTTTGTATGAACTAACAAAGAACTATATCAGACTCCTCACCTCTCCCTAGTGTCTGACCTTTTCCAGGAGAGGAGAGTCTACCTCCAGTAAAGAGGTAGAGACAGATTCTGAAAATGAGTGTATAAATTCCAAGCAGACCTTGACAGAGTTGCCTCTTCTCTCATGTAAGTCAAATTCAAATTCCAACCTTTGAGAGCCTTGGTTGGAAGATATTTCAGTATGGTTTCCCTCCAAAGCAGACACTGAGATGAGGACTTTCATATAACTAAAATATTTCCATACACTACAGATCTTTGTAAGTACTACTAAACAGTGTATTTTATTCTTTCAAGACTTTTAGCTATTCAAACAGTGGAGTGTGAAGATGGCTAAAAGTATGTTTAAAATAATCATAATTTTGAAATTTCTCAGAATTCTTGGGAATACTGATTTATTGTCCCTGAACTTCAAAGAAAATTATGTCAGGATTTTGATAACACTGAGAGATTTGCTGCATTTCACTGTATAATTCTAAAATGTATTGTTGTTTCTGAACAAATGTACAATAAAATAATTAGGGCCAGGTGTGGTGGCACACGCTTTTAATCCCACCACTTGGGAGGCAGAGGCAGGCGGATCTTTGTGAGTTCAGGGCCAGCCTAGTCTACATAGTGAGTTCCGGGACAGCTGGGGCTACAAGGAGACCCTGTCTCAAAAAGACAACAACAACAAAAAAAACCCCAAAAAATTAGTATACTAAAAATAAATAGTATACTTTCCAGTAGGCAGGTGGATCTCTGTGAGATTGAGTCCAGCCTGGTTCACATAGTGAATTCCAGGCAAGCTAGGGCTACAAGGAGACCCTGTCTTTAAAATACCAAAACAATAATAATAATGATTAAATTCTTGCATGACAATCCTGGATAGCAGGGTGTAGAACCAGACACCAGTAACCCCTAAATTTGGGAGGCAAAAGCAGGAACATTACCAAAGTTCAAAGCATGTAGTGAATTCTAAGCAAACCAGGACTATATAGCCAGGCCCAATCTCAAAAATAAACACATAAATAAATAATTCCAAAGAGTCATGAGGGAGAAGTCTCATAAAAACTGTGAAATGCGCTCACCTCCCTCTGCTTCCCTGGGCCTGCACCATGCACAGGCCTATCTAAGACCTGCAGGCCCCTCTCTCCAGGGTAAGTTGATGGCACCCTCAACGCTTTGACTCTCCCAGCCTCATTCACCCTCCCATCACCCCCACTGATCTCTCCTCCTAGCCTGGGTCCTGTCCCATTCCTTGTCTTGGCACCCCAGACACCAGGGAACCACCACTTCTTCCTGATCCTTTGCATCCAGACCAACTCAGTACCTTCTCGAGTCCCCAGGAGTACTCTGGGCCTGGCCCTGCCCTCACCTCCCTCTACTTCCCTGGGCCTGCAAAACCCTCCAGCCTCTTTCCTGGATGCCGGGGCTGACCTTTGCTCTTCCTGATCCTTTGCATCCAGACCAACCCAGCTCCTCAGTCCAGTCCCCAGGAGCCCTTGGGACCACTTCCCACTCCCATCTTCCTTTGCATCTCTGGGTGGGATGCCACCAGCTGCCCTAGACCAGCATCTTGCCTAGGCCTGGCTCCCAAACCAGTCCAAACCCCAAATTCCTGAGACCAAAATCTTTCCAGGAGGGATCCAGACCTTAGGAGAAAGCCTGAGAGCATCTGATCCTCATCTAACTTGGAGCAATCTGACCACTCCAATATAAAATCAAAAGAGAGAACTGGAAGCTGAGAGGAACCAGCTTTTCATGCTCAAAAAGTAAACCACAAAGACATAAAGTTCACAAAAAGAAGAAGACCTAACCTTGAAGGCTTGAGTCTCACACAAGAATCAGAAACTACAAAAGAAATTCACATGTCAAAATCACAGAGAAAAAGTAATAACATGAAAACCCAAAATAACATATCCCCACCA
>NW_008332592.1:301256-303296 GCF_000622305.1 Nannospalax galili
AACCAAATACCAAGATTAGACAAACAACTTGAAGAATTGGACCACTCAAGCAAAGATTGTGAAAAATTAAAAACAGGAATGGGATATGCAGAAAATGTGGGACACAATGAAAAGACCAAATTTATAGGCATAGAGGAAGGAGAAGAATCCCAGGTAAAGGGTATTGACCATATTTTCAACAGGATTATAGAAGAAAATTTCCCAAAATTAAAGAAAGACATGCCCATACAAATACAAGAAACATATAAAACACAAAACAGACAGGACCAGAAAAGAAACTCTCCACAGCACAACATAGTAAAAACACTAAACATACAAAACAAAGATGTTAAGGTTCAGATAGTCCTGCCCCCTCACCAATGGGATCCCAAGGACTTCTCATGCTCCTGAGAAAAGGGAACCTAGCTGATAAGCACCTTGATCTTTGAAGTCCAGAGAAGCAGACTTTTCTCCACTGTTTGGCCAACACAGCAGGCTTCCCCTTTGATCTCTAAAGAGGACAGGTTTTAACAGTCCCGCTCTCCCACTCCCCCCCCCGCCCAACTTTAAAAAAAAAATACATCTTCCTGCCTTCTGCAGGAGGCAGAAGCCTCCCTTTTAAAAGACCCCAGCTCAAGACCAGGCAGACATTTTCCTTTCCCTGAAGGGAATCTGTCTCATGGGTTCCTTTGCTAATAAACCCTATTTTGATGGAGTTTTATCTGTATCCTGGTGCCTCCTCCTCCATTCGCTCATTCTCCACCAACATTTTACTTATCAGATGGTGCCGAACTATACTGAAAGCTGCAAAAGAGAAACAAGTCACATATAAATGAAAACCCATTAGGATTATAGCTGACTTTTCAGTGCAAACTATGAAAGCCAAAAGAGCCTGGACCAAAGCATTCCCAGTTTTAAATAACCACAGATGCCAACACAGATTACTATACCCAGCCAAAATGTCTATTATAGTTGAAGGGGAAAGAAAAATCTTCCATGACATCTTGACATAAATAAGCTGAAGGGAATCATGTCCAGAAAACCAGCACTTCAGAGAGTTCTGGAAGCAATACAAAGAGCTGAAGAAAGGAACGACTATACCCAAGGGGTTGAGGAAAGAAATTCAGTGAAGGTATAACTGTGGAAAAGTACAGTTACAATGACAGGATTCAATACTCATTTTTCATTAATAACTTTAAATATTGACAGGTTGAACTCACCAATCAAAAGACACAGACTAGGTGAATGGATTAAGAAACAAAACCCAGTTTTGTTCTATGCAAGAAACTCATCTCACTTTCAAGGACAGGCACTATCTTAAAGTGAAAGGATGGAAAAAAAATATATACCTAGCAAATGGTACTAAGAAAAAAGCAGGAGTAGCAATTCTGTATCTGAAAAAATAGACTTTAAACTACAACTAATCAGAAGAGATAAAGAGGGCCACTTCATTCTGATCAAAGCAGCAATAAATCAAGAAGATATTACAATCATGAACATATACCAAACTCTGGTGCACCGAACTTCATAAAAACAATACTACAGGACTTTAAGACCCAGATTAATCCCAACTCATTAATAGTAGGGGACTTCAATACCCCACCTGCAGGTCAACAGGGCAGAGTGTTAACAGAGAGACATCTGAATTAAACAATACCATATGTCAAATGGACTTAACAGACACCTACTGAGTATTCCACCCAAGCACCAAAGGACATACTTTCTACTCAGCACCCCATGGAACATTCTCCAAGATCAATCATATACTGGGGCAGAACACAAACATCAACAAATACAAAAAGATTAAAATAATTTCATGCATTCTATCAGACCACAATGCAATAAAGCAAACACCAGAAGAAGCCCTAATCACCACATGAACCCGTGGAGATTAAACAACACACTCCTGAATGATGAATGGGTCAAAAGAGAACTTAAGAAAGAAATAAAAGTATTCCTGGAACTAAATGAAAAGGACAATACAACACAACAAAACCTCTGGGACACTCTGAAAGTGGTCCTTAGAGGGAAGTTTATAGCTCTAAGTGCCTACATCAAAAA
>NW_008332592.1:303344-303740 GCF_000622305.1 Nannospalax galili
CAACACACTTGAAAAGCAACAGCAAACAAAACCCAAACCCAGCAGACAAGAAGAAATAACAAAAATCAGGGCAGAAATTAATGAAATTGAAATAAAGAATACAATAGAAAGAATCAAAAATTCCAAGAGCTGGTTCTTTGAAAAGATAAACAAGATAGACTGTCTGCTAGCCCAGTTCACCAAAAGAAAGAAAGAGCATCTCCAAATCAACAAAATCAGAGATGAAAGGGGAAACATCACAACAGACACCACAAACATACAGAACATAATAAGGGAATACGTTAAAAACCTATATGCTATTAAATTTGAAAACCTAAGAGAAATGGACAGATATCTAAAGGCATGGGAACCACCAAAACTAAACCAAGAAGAGATTAACAGCTTAAACAGACACAT
>NW_008332592.1:303814-304418 GCF_000622305.1 Nannospalax galili
ACAACCAAAAAAGAAAACTATAGACCCATATCCTTAATGAACATAGATGCAAAAATTCTCAATAAAATACTTGCAAACCGCATACAGACACACATCAAAAGCATCATCCACCATGATCAAGCTGGCTTTATTCCAGAGATGCAGGAATGGTTCAATATACGTAAGTCAATAAATGTCATAAATCACATAAATGGGCTCAATGACAAGAACCACATGGTCATTTCAATAGATGCAGAGAAGGGCTTTGAAAATATTCAACATGCATTTATGTTCAAAGTCCTGAAGAGAATTGGACTGGAGGGAACATAGCTCAACCTAATTAAAGCCATATATAACAAATCCACAGCCAACATCATTTTAAATGGAAAAAATCTGGAAGGATTCCCATTGAAATCAGGAGCCAGACAAGGCTGTCCACTATCTCCACTTCTCTTTAACATAGTGTTGAAACTCTTGTAATAGCAATAAGACAAGAGCAAGATATTAAAGGAGTAATAATTGCAAAAGAAGAGATCAAATTATCCCTTTTTGCAGAGGATATGATACTATATCTAAGAGACTCCAAAAATTCCAGCAGAAAACTCCTAGAAATTATTAATGAGTT
>NW_008332592.1:304441-304807 GCF_000622305.1 Nannospalax galili
TGGGAGGCAAAGGCAGGCAGATCTCTGTGAGTTCAAGGCCAGTCTGGTCTACATAATGAGTGCCAGGCCAGTTGGGGCTACGGGAAGAAAGACACTGAGGAAGTCATGAGAATGTAGAAGGACCTCCCATGCTCATGGATTGAAAGAATTAATATTGTGAAAATGACCATCCTCCCAAAAGTCATTTATAGATTCAAAGCAATCACAATCAAAATCCCCACAACATTTTCCACAGAATTGGAAAAAAAATCCTAAGATTCATATGGAATTATGAAAGACCTCAGATAGCCAAAGCAACCCTGAACACTAAGAGCAATGCTGGGGGGATTACTATACCAGATTTTAAGCTGTATTACAGAGCTATAG
>NW_008332592.1:304838-305715 GCF_000622305.1 Nannospalax galili
GGTAGACCCATAGACCAATGGAACAAAATTGAAGACCCAAATATGAGTAAATGCAATTTCAGCCACCTGATATTTGACGAAGGGGCCAAGAACATTCACTGGAGGAAAGACAGCATGTTCAGCAAATGGTGCTGGCAAAACTGGATCTCCACGTGTAGAAGAATGAAATTAAACCCCTATCTTTCACCCTGCACAAAAGTCAGTTCTAAATGGATCAAAACCTCAGTGTAAACCCTGAACTCTGAAACTGTTAGAAGAAAACATTGGGAAAAAACTACAAGATATAAATGTAGGAAAGGATTTTCTATACCAGACTTCAGTTGCTCAGGAAACAATGACAAGAATTAACAAATGGGACCTCATTAAACTAAAAAGATCAAAGGAGGCAACCAGGGAAGGGAACAGATAAATGGATCAAAACCTCAGTGTAAACCCTGAACTCTGAAACTGTTAGAAGAAAACATTGGGAAAAAACTACAAGATATAAATGTAGGAAAGGATTTTCTATACCAGACTTCAGTTGCTCAGGAAACAATGACAAGAATTAACAAATGGGACCTCATTAAACTAAAAAGATCAAAGGAGGCAACCAGGGAAGGGAACAGAAAACCCAGAGAATGGGAGAAAATCTTCACCAGCAACACATCCGAGAGAAGTTTAATATCCAGAATATATAACAAACTCAAAAAACAGAACCAAGACACGAAGTAACCCAATTAAAAGATGGGATAAGGAGCTAAACAGAGAGTTCACGAAAGATGAAGTAAAGATGGCTATGAAGCATCTTAAAATATGTTCAACATCCAATAATTAGGGAAATGCAAATTAAAACCACTTAAGATTTCATCGTACCACAGTCATACTGGGGTTAAGATCA
>NW_008332592.1:306375-306746 GCF_000622305.1 Nannospalax galili
GGAAGGGTATACAAGGAACCTAGGGGATAAAGGGAAAGAAGGAGCTCAAGAGAGGTAGGACTGTAGGAGAAGGGAATTAGTAAGGGAGAAACATGGGAAATGGGGGCACCTTAAAGTGGGAAAACCGTGATGGAGGGGTGAGACAATGTGAGAGATAAATAATGCCCAGCTAGCTTTGAAAACCAGTGAGAACCATATTACTCCTACAATCTACTGACAAATTATACATAGGAGATCAAGAAATATATGTCTAAGTAAGGTTTATCTGAGAACAACTGGTCTTTGCCCAAGATTTACCTACATGACACACAGTAATTAAAAATACCAGACTGGTGGAACTAACCTTCTTGGGTGTTTAACAGACATACTTT
>NW_008332592.1:307198-318090 GCF_000622305.1 Nannospalax galili
CTTAAGAGTCCATATGTATAGCTAAAGGCTACATAACAAGCAACAATGCCAGATAGGAGATACCTTCTTTTGAGTTGTTGGCCAGGATTGCCAAAGGATTCCCAGATAGTAACCCAGCAGAGAACTGGGGAAATGAACAGCAGACCCCAATCTTACCCGAAGGAATGCTTACAACTGATTACTGCTAGATGAGGAACAGCTGAACCGTCCTAAAACAAAAACCTCTAGATAGATAGGCTGACTGGATTCACCAGAAGGGCAAGTAGTGGGGAATGGCTGGGGTGCTGAAAACATAGCAGACAGTAGCAGGGATATCAGAGTATAAGGGCTTTAGTGGGGGGAGGGAGGCTATGGGAGGGTGCCACCTGGGAAGTGGGTGTATAGTTGAATAAGATGGCTTGTGATGTTCTGTGTGACATACACTCACACCAAAAAAATCAAAATTTTAAAAGTGTATTATATTTGAGGAGGAAGCATGGAAATTTACATCATGCTAATTAGTAGAGGTGATAAACATTACCATTGAAATCTACCCGATGACTTTATAGACATACACAGGCACCAAGGATCCAAGTGCAACTGATTATGACTTGTAACAATCAGATACATACAGATTAGAGATACAAGTGCCAATATCTCAGCATTAGTAGCAAAAACAATGAATCGTCCTGCAAGGAACAAGATATTCTAAAATGAAATAGATATCTCTTTTAAAGGTTAAAAACTCATTCAATTTTATGTCTTACAGGGCTTACACTGAGTTCAATATTGTATAACTGTATTACTTCAGCTGTGAACCTAGAAACTTGCACCCACTTGTGAAAGAGATGTACTCTTGCTCTGGAGTGTGTTACTGAATATGTTCAAGCTGTAGTGAACTGCTTCTTCTAATCATGTTGTTATTAAAAATTTTTTTAATTATTAAAAAAATAATTCTTCGAAGCATAAAAATTTGCTCCTTTATAATTATGAGATGTCAAATACATTACCATTGAAATCTACCTGATGACTTTATATCCATGCTCAGATACCAAGGGAGCTCAGAAAGTAATTGACTGTGACTAGTAATAATCAGATATGTAGATTAGAAATGCATTGTGCCAACATCTTAATGTCAATTGCATTAAAAATGAAATTTTCTGTATGAAACTGTGTATTTTAATAATGAAATGGAGATCTTTTTTAAAGGTTAAAACCTCATTTAATTTTATGTCTTAAAGGGTTTATATTGAGTACAATATTGTATAACTGTATTAATTCAACTGTGAACCTAGAAACTTACAGCCACTTTGTAAAAGAGATGTACTCTTGCTCTGGAGTGTGTTACTGAATATGTTAAAGCTGTAATGAAATTTGGTGCTATAACCAACAGTTACTGTTAAGATAAATTCTGTCAATGTAAGTAAGAGATCTCTCAAGACACTGAGCACAGATATAGCTTTTTACTGATTTATGAACAGAGGTGGCATCATCATTTGAAAGATGATAGTAATTTTCTGATGAACATTCCATAAAACTACTCTAATGTATTTGTAAAGTCAATAAAAAATAATATTTGTATAAAACTTTTTTTAAAACTGTGAAATGCTATTTTTCAGAGATAAAATTTTCTTGGGGCCTAATCTATTCCCAATTTTATCTATATCCTTTTAGGATCTTTAACTTTTTATAAATATATTTTTAATTGATTCTTTTGTGTATTTCATACACAATATCTTAGTCCTTTTTATACCCCCTTCCCCATTGGCACCCTCTCATAGTTCCCCACCTCTTTACTTGGATTTCATGTTTTCTCTCATTTTTGTTAAGGCCTATCAAGTCAAGTTAGTATTCTCTGACATCCCTCAGTGTAAGTTCATCCACTTACAGTAGATCTACTCAGCTTATTTAGTGTCACTCCCTTAAAAAAGGTCAGCTCTTCCTCCCCCAGTGATAATCAGCTATCTTTAGTTCAGCTAAGATTAGGGGCTGCTTGTCTGCTTAAGCTTATACAGGTCTTGTGAATGCTGTCATCACTGCTGTAAGCTCATATGAGCAAGGTCTCAGGGGCCTATAAGACTCTGCATCCATGCGGTCATGCACTTCCTCCCATGGGTCTTACCATCTTTCCACCCCCTCTTCAACAATGGTCCCCACTGCATGAGGGAGCTTTAGTGATGAGAGTTGAAAGATGCATTTGTATTTGCTCTACCCCTTGTTCCACTATGTTCCATGAGTCTTAGGTGTGGAGGTTCCATTGTAGATGTGTCACTTAGGCTTATGCATTTCACAGACAGTTTCTGTGTGACCAGTGTGGAAGTTTGTAAAGTCTGCACCTGTTGCAAATGAAGCTTCTTTGGTGCATGGTGACTGGCATACTTGTCTGTAAATATAAGGGTTCCTATTTAGCGCATAGTAAGAAATTACATTTGTCTAGGGATGTGCCCATCTTAGGGTTTTCTCTAAGATCTATGATCTCTCCAGCCATGTGTATTTGGTTATGTCTACAGTACCACACATGAGTTTCCTCCCATTGAGTGGGTTTTAGGTCCAGTTAGGTAGATGTTGACTACCCCCAAGATAAAAGTGCTACTGTTGCCCTAGTATAGTTTGCTATGCCTGTCACTGTTGGGATTAAAGCTGGGAGTTGGACCTTTGATTGATATTCTCCCTTAGTAGCTTGCATAGTAATCTCCATAACTATGAGAGCTAGCCTTCCAGGGAGGAGGCTTCCAGGTCAATTCCAGCTCCATTGCCCCAAGTCCTGTGCCCAAAATATGCCCTATCTTCAGCAAGTTCTGAGAGACAATCAAGGGCTGTGGCAATAGTCTGTGTAATTTTGGGAGTCTCTTGGACTATCCTGGCCAGCAACTCAAAGAGAGGTTTCTTCTGTTTGGTGCTTCTTATTACACAGCCTTCAGCTATACATACGGACTCATGTAGAGAAAATGTATGCGTAATTTTTCAGTAGGTTTTTGAACTAACACTATTCCCTCTGTTTTTTTGTTTTTTTTCACCAGCTAGGCATTATTTATCTCTCCTTTGTCTTTCCCTGTCTAACCCCTACTTCTCCCTCCCCAGTTAAAGTACCCCCATTTCTCACTTGATAATACCTATCTCCTATGGTCCCACCTCTTGAGGTGCGTCTTTCACTTTACCCCCATAGTTCCTTGTATAACCCTCCCTCTCTGTCTCCCATTTAAATACTCTCATTTTACCCATTTCTCCCTTAGTAACACCTGCCTCTTACTGTTCTTCTCTCTCAGGTTCCTTCTTCTTTACCTCCTGGGTTCCTTTCCATCTTTAACTTTTAAAAAACTTAATTTTTGAAAACATTCAAAATATTCCGTAAGTAGCCCCTGAATTTAATATATACACAAAATAACTAAACTACGAACTTTAAATTAAACGATCCCAGCTGGATGTGGTGGCACATGCCATTAGTTCCAGCACTCGGGAGGCAGAGGCAGGCAGATCTCTGTGAGTTGGAGGCCAGCCTGGTCTCCATATTGAATGCAGGCCAGTTGTGGCTACAGGGAGACCCTGTCTCAAAAAGACGCCCCCCCCCATTAAAGGATCCCTCCACACTGGGCCTCTTTGAAACCTGTGTAACTAGGCATGTGTAATACAAACACACGTGTACTCTACAACCTGTATTGAAAGTCTTTCTCCAAATGAATTTTAAATCAACAACAGGTGGCCACCTGATCATTGTAATGCAGACTAACAAGGTTAAGGAATGGCATAGGACAATGTGACTTCATTTCTATAAGAATGTTGTACATTACTATTAGGAAAAAATGGAAACTTTCTTAAAATTGCTTACAGTTACAATTATTGTTTCATCATTGTGTAGACTGGAGAGTGCTCCTCAGTTGCTAAGGCTAAGTGTCGATATATAAAAGGTGACAATTATGTCATTTAGCTACAAGAGTCAAGTGTTTAATAACCCAGCCTCATTCCCATACTCTAGGTATGGGAAAGAATTGTTTTTCTCGAGATGTAATCAGGACCTGTAAATCTCAATTAAACCTTCCACTTGAACACTGTGTTATGGTATCTGTCAGAAAGACTCTTCTAGGTCCCTGGATGACCCCACTAAAATGATAGATGACTATGAATATTTGTTTGCCCTTTGTGTCCTTGATTAGAGGGTAATCTTAATAGTTTTTTTTTTTTTTTCAGTAAATCTGGGCTTCAAAATCAAGTTTAAGCAAAAATGTTAAATAATGTTTCAAAAAACAAGGATCTATTCCAAACTATACTTTGAACTTACTTCAACTCTGTCAAGATGCTATCATTTGAGAAATCTAAAATTTGAAAAAGTAAAACCAAATGATTGTCAGCAGTTTAAGATTCAAATGGCACTGGATTCCACCAGAGGCTACTCTAAATTGGATTTATCTCCCCATGAGAAATATACTTGTTCTCTGAAAGCCTCAGCAGGAAAATCAAGCCTTCTGTGAACTCTGTTGGAGAATGTAGCTTAGAGAGAGGCTTTGTCATCTCTCTTCAAATCCCTCAGGAGCCTGAGGACCATGTGCTATGAGACATGCTTGGTGGGATAAAATCTGCTCTGCAAAGCAAAATCCACAGTGAGCTGAAAGTCTATGAAGAAACTGCACCTCCACAAAGGATCTTGGGGACAGCCTACCCTGGGGAGAATACTGAGACTATGGACATAGTGGGTGGTGCAGGTCAACAATGGGAAGTGGCTTGGACTAGCTTTAGCCCCTTCTCATAATGGTTTACTGCCAGCCTCTGTGCACGACTTAAAATACTTCTTACATTTAGATAAAACTCTTGGATTGTATCATTAAACTCAAGCATCTCATGCCTCCACCAACCTTAAGGCTAAAAATGTGATAAAAGGGATTCCCTACCTTGCAGCAGCTGGCCACTGAACCATCTACCAGTATGTTCTGCACATTCTCAGGTTCCTGACTTTCTTTTGTTCTGTGACCACATCAACTCATGCAATCTCTTCCATTCTGGAACATGTTTTTCTGAGAAACTAGGATCCAGGTTCCCATGTCATGGTCACTCACATCATTTGGCTCAGAAGAAACAAGCCTATTTTTATATTATTTTTTTTTCCTTTTTAACAGGGTCTCCCTAGTCCCAGCCTGCCTGGAAGTCACTATGTGGACCAGGCTGACCTGGATCTCACAGAGATCTACTTGCCTCTGTCTTCCGAGGGCTGGCATTAGAGGTGTACCACCACACCCAACTGATTTATTTTGTTTTAAGAGAGAATCCCACTACACTGTAGCCCAGACTGGCTTGGAACTCACTGTATAGCCCAGATTGGCCTCCAATTCATAACAGTCCTGTCTCAGAATACTAAATGCTGGCATTTTAGGCATATATCACCTTGCTGGGCTTTAAGCTAATGCCCTATTTTCTTAAAGCATAGTTGGAATTTTATGCCCATAACATCAATAAACTCATTCTATTTAAAAAAGAAGGCCTCTTGCAAAGTTACTACAGAAAAGAGAAAGCACTTTAGGGCTCTACACATTATCCTTGGTCTTGTGACATCACTTTGATTGGTGGTTAAAGACTGAGAGTAAAAGGTTCAGTATTTGTGAGTTTAGGAAACTCATCTCTACTAAAGGGTGCCTCATTTGGTGGTGCCTAGACCACCCTCTGATGGTTCCTGTTTCAAGGGATCAAGAGTAGGAGACAATGCTTAAAAAGCCATTTCCAAGAGGTCAGAAATATACGGAGACATTCTCTACTGTGTGGACCACAGTGAAAATGTGGGGATAGAGGCAAAAAGGTTCCCAGTTATTTGTTCTTGAAACCTTCTGGGCTGAAGGTCTGTAATGGTGAGGTGAGTAACTTCTCTGCCCTCTGAGGCTTAGTAATTTATCTTGCTACAATTACTGACAGAAGTTACATTAACAAGAGAAAAGACATGCAAGTTTACCCTGCACAAGTACATTGCAGGAGCATCACAAAAATAAAAAGTGAGTGTGTAATGACCAATTAGATTTAGAAGTTTATATACCTCTTCATAGAAAGAACATCTGGAGGAAGAGTAAATTATTTTTAGGGAAGATAAATGTACTTAAAGACAAGCAATAACCTAGAACGAAGTAAGCCCTAGGGGACTGGTGACAAGTTATAGGAAGGGGAGGGGCACAGGAGTGAAGCCACACTGCAAATGAAAGCTGTCTTGCCCTGCGGAGGAGTCTCTTGGGGAAGAGATGTCAGGTGCAGAGTCCATCAGGACAGGCTGATGAAGAGGGCTTGAGTGTCTCCACTGGTGATTAATGTTCTCTAGAAGGCGGTTCTAAACTACAGCTTTCCTTTTGAAGGAACTTATCTCTGCAGTCAGACAAGTGAATTCCAGGTAAAGCCCCTCTCTGGGTTTTAAGATAGAAAGAGGTCTGGGGACAGGGCTAGCAGAAAGATGTGGAGGCTGCTTCTTTTATTGATGTTAAAGGGCCATACCCCAGGATATCATCTTTGGAGCACCAACAGTGTCTTGCCCAGGAAGGCTGACCCCCTCCGAAGAGGAAAGGAATGTTGCCCCATAGCAGAGCTGCTCTTGTGCCCATGAGAATTCTTTTTGTGCCCTGCTGGAATGTGTGTGTTCAAAGCTCCCTTGCCCCTGAAGGTGAGAAAACTGGGAAGTGCACAAATTTCCCTTAACTCCAGCTGCATCACAGAATGGAAATTCACTCCAGTTGAGCTTTGTTTTACACTAGTAGTGTTGATGCAAGCTACGTTGACGCTTTTCACAAGTAGATCAAAGTGCACCTTATTTTATTTTACTTTATGTATTGGTCTTTTGAGACAGAGTCTCACTATGTAGCCATGGCTGGCTGGCCTGGAATTCACGATGTAGACTAAGCTGGCCTTGAACTCACAGAGATCTGCTTACCTCTGCCTCCAAGTACTGGGATTAAAGGCATATGCCACCACATCTGGCCAAAAGTATGCCATTTTTGCACCACCCTAAATGTATTCAGGAAGTAAGCCATGAAAACAATAATCAATTCTTCACATATTGATTTTAATAATGTAATTATTTTTGTTTTCTTTTGCTTTTTTTGAAACGAGGTCTTGCTATATAGCTCTGGCATCCCTGGAGCTCACTATGTAGCCCAAGCCAGCTTTGAACTCATGGCAGTCCTTCTGCCTCCGCTTTCCAAGAGCTGGGCTTGCAGCCATGAGCCACCACACTAGGCTGTAATTAATAAACTCGGGAAACAAAAGCGCTGAAATTTTATATCAAACTTCTCTCTTCTGTAAACCGGTTTTTCCTCTTTCTCTATCCCTGCTTTCCCATTTCATTGAACTGGCCTCACTCTGAAGGGATCAGATGGCTGCAGGGCCATCTCAGAAGCGCTCACATTTTTGTAGCTTCATCAACAAGTTCAGAATTGGATTGACCCAACTTCAAAGTATTTGCGCTGTGCAAAGCACAGGAAATACAAGCAAATCCTGTCCCCAAACGATTGTCTAGAGCGAAAGTCTCTGCTCCTAATAGCGTACATGGTGCACTTCACATCTGCATTTTAATTTTCACCCATGGAACACTGCAGAGATTTATTCTGGAGAAAGGCAGGCAAGTGAAGAAGATGCAAAGCCACGGATGCAGTGTGCTAGGTTTCAGGGACCTGGCCAGCTCAGGTTCCACTGACGTGTAGTCCAGAGGTCACCAGAGAATTTAAACTCACAAGATTAACACTGAGATTTCTGTAACAATGGGTGGGATCGTTTGCATATACTGTTGCTGCTAAAACGTGGCTTTTGAGCCATGTGTGGTGGTGTACACCTATAATCCCAGCACTTGGGAGGCACAAGAATCTCTGCAAGTTTATGGGTAGCCTGGTCTACATAGTGAGTTTGAGGTCAGCCAGATAGTAAGATACTATCTCAGAGAGAAAGAGAGACAGAGACAGAGAGAGAAAGAGATGAGAGTCAGAAACAGAGACAGAGATAGACAGAGAAAGAGACAGAGATTGACTTGAAAACCTCTGCTCTTCTAAAATGTGGAAACTGACACCTCTAGTTGGTCTCCAGTTTCACCCAGGGCTCCGTTCATTCCCTCTGGGTCCCCTTCTGTATTTTAAGAACTTCATTACAAGGGCTGGGGAAATGGTTCATGTGGTAGATTGAATGAGAGTGTCCCCCACAGGCTCCAAGTATTTGAACATTTTGTCCCCAGTTGGTGGTGCTGTTTGGGGAGGTCTTAGCAGGTGTGGCCTTGCTGAAGGAAACAGGTCACTGGGGGCAGGCTTACAGAGTTCTTAACCTTGTCAGATCTCCATCACATTCTGCTTCCTGTGCCTGCTTGAAGATGTGAAAGCTTAGCTTTTGCTACTCCTCTAGCCGCCTCTGCCACCATAGCTCCCTGCCATGATGGACTCCTGCCCCTTTGGAATTGTAAACCAAATAAAATCTTCCTTTTATTCCCTTGGTCATGGTGTTTCTATCACAGCAACAGAAAAGTAACTAATACAGTTCACTTGGTAAAGTACTTTCTTCACAAATCGGAGCACCAGAGTTCAGTTCCCCAGTACCCATGTAAAATCTGGGTACAGTGATGTGCCCCTCAAATTCCAGCACTGGGAAGGCTGAGAGAGGAGGATCCCTGGGTCTTTCTGCTCACCTTGCTGAATCAGTGAGCTCCTCATTCAGGCACAAACCTGAGAGTAACTGAGGAAGAGACCCAGTGACCTTTGGCCTCTACATGTGTACCCCATACACATACATATACACGGACACATACATATACACCACCAACTTCATTACTTACTGGTGAAATTACACAACTGGCTCTTCAACATACTCCGCTGTAAAATCATGTGGGTGACAGGCAGAACGAGAATGGAGACTATTTTAAGGCTGCTGGGCTACATGATGAGAACACATTGTACTAGTGTTCACTCTTACGTGTGGTTGAAAATTTCTACAAAGCCCATTACAGTTGCAAGTGCCTATAATAAAGTTTGGGAGCTCGAGGCAGAGGGAGGAGTTCAAGTCCAGCCTGAGGCAAGGTCTTACACTGTACCCAAGCTATCCTAGAACTTGCCATCTCATCCAGGCTGGCCTTGAACTCCAGGCAATTGTCCTGCCTCAGCCTCCTGAGTGCTGGGGTTACAAATATGAGGTACTGTACCTGATTTACAATGGATTTATCCCAATGTATTTATATTCCCTGTTGACTGCTGCATTTGGAAGACCCTCGGGAGCTTGTTGCTGCTTAGTAAGGGAGCCTCCATTCCTCCTTAAGCACATTCATGATTGGGATTCTCTGCAATCCCACATTTTTTCTCATCTCTTTTTCTATCTCTAATAGAAATTCAAGAAAGTGAGCTTGGGAATGCAGGTCAGTCATGGAGAGATCACCTAGCATGCACAAGGCCCTGCATTTGTGCCCAGTGCTGCAACATAAAAATAAAGAAACTCAAAGATTTAGCCTTGAGTTGCCCAACTTTGGTACTATGGCTCTTGCAAGCTAGAACTCCTGTTCTAAATGAAGTCTCTTCTTTTTGCCCTAATCACCTCCCTAACTGAAGCCACAGTGGCTATCTCTCAGTGAGCACCATTGTATTTCTTTTCTCTTGTGCTTTGCCTTTCTAGGGTTTTGACTTCTCCACGCCTTTAGTATTTGAGGAGAATGAATCCCTCTGCCCCATGATCTCCTGAAAAATCCCATTTCTTTCTTCACTTCCATGAAGTTGGCTGGGCCAGCACAACTTTGCACTTTCTGCCTACTGGGCATCATGGCACATGTGTGCGTGTGTGGGTGCATGTGTTCAAAGATCACTCGGGGATCCTAGCAGACAGCCTGAGAGGGTGGGTTCCAACATCCATTGGTGTAGTGGCTCTGATCTCAACAGACTGCCAGAGAATGCCAAATTCTGGCCTCCCTCTGGCCTCCATTTCACCTCCCTCTGGCCTCCCTCTGGCCTCCCTCTGGCATAGGGGCTGAGAACAAAGAGGATTGCCTGACAGCCCCCGATCCTTCCTCCACAAGGTGCAGGAAGCCTGAGTGTGCCCAACTGGAACCTGAATTGGGCTTCTGTGGGCACTCTTGAATAGCTAGCTGATCTGAAGCCATCAGTTCCCTCCAAATTAAACCTAAGATAACCTGACCCCTATACCAACCAGCTTTACATAACCAATAAAGAAAGGACCTAGGCACCCCAATAATACAAACAGAAGGATATTTCAATTTAATTCTCATATCAGAATCATAAACAGCAAAAGAAATTCACATGCCAAAATCACAACAAAAGAATAATAAAATAGAAAGCCAAAACACTATGTCCCCACCAAACTCCACCAGTCCTGTAGAAGAGTTCTACAAGGAGACCTCCTAGAGATAACCCAAGACACTGAATTTAAAATAACATCATAAACATGATGAAGGAATTCAACAAATTTGAAGAACACATGAACAAACAAATCAAAGAACTGAAAGAAGATAGGGATAAACTTCTGAATAAATTCACAAAAGAGAAATATTGAAGAAAATTCAGGCAGAAATGAAGAAGGAAGTGCAAAACTCAATAAGTCAACTTGAGACAACAGGGGAAAGCCTCACTGCTAGAATGAATGAAATGGAAAACAGAATATCAACACTGTAGGACAAAGTTAAGAACTGGACCACTCAAACAAAGATTATGGAAAATTAAAAAAAAAACCAGAATGGAATATGCAAGAGATGTGGGACGCCATGAAAATACCAAATCTATGGATCATAGAAATAGAGGAAGAAGAAGAATTTCAGGTTAATGGTATTGACCAGATCTTAAACAGGAATGTAGAAGAGAATTTCCCAAAATTAAGGATTAAGGACCCCATACAAATACAAGAAGCACACAGAACACCAAATAGACAGGATCAGAAAAGAAACTCTCCATGGCACATCATAATAAAATCACTAAGTG
>NW_008332592.1:318244-318418 GCF_000622305.1 Nannospalax galili
GGCCAGCCCAGAATTCTTTACCCAGCAAAAATGTCTATTATAGTTGAGGGGTAAAGAAAGCTCTTCCATTACATGAATAGCCTGAAAGAATACATGTCCTCAAAACCAGCCCTTCAAAGAATACTTGAAGCAATACAGAGAGCAGAGAGAGAAACAACTATACCCTAGGGGCAA
>NW_008332592.1:319713-321183 GCF_000622305.1 Nannospalax galili
AAAATAAATAAATAAAATACATATTTTTGCAGTCCTGAGGAGCCCTTCAGGGCACTTCCCATCCCCATCTTCCTTTGCATCTCTGGGTGGCATGGCTACCAGCTGCCCTAGATCAGTAGCTTTCCTGGGCCCGGCTCCCAGGCCAGTCTGACCCCCAAATTGCTGAGGCCAAAATCTTACCTGGAGGGATCCAGACCTTAGGAGAAAGCCTGAGAGCATCTGATCCTCATCTGACTTGGGCATCTGTGGGAACTCCTAAAGACAAAAGCAATCTATCTGGCCACTCCAATATAAAATCAAAAGAGAGAAATGGAAGCTTAGAGGAACCAGCTTTTCATGACCAAAAAGTAAACCAAAAGACACATAAAGTTCACAAAAAGAAGCAGACCTAAACTTGAAGGCCGGAGTCCAACACAGGAACCAGAAACTACAAAAGAAATTCACATGCTAAAATCACAGAGAAAAAATAATAACATGAAAAACCAAAATAACATATCCCCACCAAATATCAATAGTCCTCGAGAGGAGTACAATGAGAACCCCCTAGAGATAATGCAGTACAAGGAACTCAAACATGATAAACATGATAAAAGAATTCCTCAGTGAATTTAAGGAACACACAAAAAAAGAAATCAAAGAACTAAAGGAAGATAGGAATAAACTTCTGAATGAATTCAGAAAAGAGTTAGAAATATTGAAGAATATTCAGGCTGAAATGAAGAAGGAAGGGAAATAGTAAGCCAATTAGAAACGACAGGAGAAAGCCTCACCAATAGGATGAATGAAATGGAAAACAGAGTATCAAGACTGGAAGATAAAGTGGACGAACTAGAACACATAAGCAAAGATCATGAAAAATTTAAGAAATCACAAGAATGGAATATGCGGGAATTGTGTGACACCATAAAAAGACCAAACTTGCGAATCATAGGCATACAAGAAGGAGAAGAATCCCAAGATAATGACATGGGCCAGATCTTCAAAAGAATCATTGAAGAAAATTTCCCAAAATGAAAGAAAGACACGCCCATACAAATGCAAGAATCATATAGAACACCAAACAGACAGGACCAGAACAGAAACTCTCCATGGCATATTATAGTAAAAACACTACATGTAAAAAACAAAGAGACAATACTGAGAGCTGCAAAAGAGAAACAACAAGTCCCATATAAAGGAAAACCCATTAGGATTTCAGCTGACTTTTCAGTGCAAACTATGAAAGCCAGACGAGCCTGGACCAAAGTATTCCCAGTTTT
The DNA here is from genome assembly GCF_000622305.1 of Nannospalax galili. Taxonomy (NCBI): domain Eukaryota; kingdom Metazoa; phylum Chordata; class Mammalia; order Rodentia; family Spalacidae; genus Nannospalax; species Nannospalax galili. Next base: position 320,973 of record NW_008332592.1, read on the forward strand.
AAATGACCACAGATGCCAACCCAGATTACTATACCCAGCCAAAATGTCTATTACAGTCAAAGGGGAAAGAAAAATCTTCCAGTACATAAATACTCTGAAGGAAGACCTTCAGACCTTCAGAGAGTTCTGGAAGCAGTACAAAGAGCTGAAGAAAGGAACAATTATACCCAAGGGGTTGCAGAAAGAAATTCAATGAAGGTATAACTGTGGA
>NW_008332592.1:321345-323039 GCF_000622305.1 Nannospalax galili
GCACCTCACTTTCAAGGACAGACACTATCTTAAAGTGAAAGGATGGAAAAAAATATACCAAGCAAATAGTACTAAGAAAAAAGCAAGCATAGCAAGTCTAATATCTGGCAAAATAGACTCTAAACTAAAACTAATCAAAAGAGATAAAGAGGGCCGCTTCATTCTGATCAAAGGAACAATAAATCAAGAAGACATTACAATCATGAACATATATTCACCAAACTCTGGTGCACCCAACTTCATAAAAACAATACTACAGAACTTTAAGACTCAGATTAATCCCAACTCATTAATAGTAGGAGATTTCAATACCATACTGTCCACTTAGGTAGATCAACAGGGCAGAGAGTTAACAGAGAGACATCTGAATTAAACAATACCATATATCAAATGGACTTAACAGACATCTACTAACAGATATCTACCGAGTATTCCACCCAAACACCAAAGGACATACTTTCTACTCTGCACCCCATGGAACTTTCTCCAAAATCGACCATATACTAGGGCACAAAACAAAGCTGCAGCAAATACAAAGAGATTGAAATAATTCCATGCATTCTATCAGACAACAATGCAATAAAGCTTACAAACAACACCAGAAGAAGCCCTAATCACCACATGAACCCATGGAGATTAAACAACACACTCCTAAATGATGAACGGGTCAAAAGAGAACTTAAGAAAGAAATAAAAGTATTCCTGGAACTGAATGAAAAGGGCAATACAACACAACAAAACCACTGGGACATGCTGAAAGTGGTCCTTAGAGGGAAGTTCACAGCTCTAAAAGCCTACATCAAAAAATCAGAAAGAACACAAATAAAGGACTTAACATTACAACTCAAGATACTCGGAAAGCAACAGGAAATGAAACCCAAACCCAGCAGACAAGAAGAAATAACAAAAATCAGGGCAGAAATTAATGAAATTGAAACAAAGAAAACAATACAAAGAATCAACAAATCCAAGAGCTGGTTCTTTGAATAGATAAACAAGCACAGTTAACCAAAAGAAATAAAGACCACCTAAAAACCAACAAAATCAGAGATGAAAGGGGAAACATCACAACAGACACCAGAAAGATATAGAACATTATAAGGTAATACTTTAAAAACCTATATGCTACTAAATTTGAAAACCTTAAAGAAATGGACAGATATATAAAGGCATGGAAACCACCAAAACCAAACCAAGAAGAAATTAACAGTTTAAACAGATCCATAACAGAAAAAGAAATTGAAACAGTAATACAAAACCTCCAGACTAAAAAAAGCCCAAGGACCAGATAGATTTACAGCAGAATTCTATCAGACATTTAAAGAAGATCTACATCCAATACTACTTAATTTATTCAAAAAGATAAAAATGGAGGGAGAACTTCCAAACTCCTTCTATCCCAGCCAGGATCACTCTAATACCAAAGCTAGGCAAAGATACAACCAAAAGAGAAAACTATAGACCTATATCCTTAATGAACATAGATGCAAAAATTCTCAACAAGATACTTGCAAACCACATACAGACACACATCAAAAAGATCATCCACCATGATCAAGTTGACTTTATCCCAGAGATGTACGGATGGTTCAATATACCTAAGTCAATAAACATCATAAATAATACAAATTGGCTCAAAGACTAGAACCACATGGTCATCTCAATAGATGCAGAGAAGGCCTTTGACAAAATTC
>NW_008332592.1:323079-326905 GCF_000622305.1 Nannospalax galili
AACTGGAGGGAACATACCTCAACATAATTAAAGCCATATATAACAAACCCACACCCAGCGTCATTTGAAATGGAGAGAAACTGGAAGCATTCCCATTGAAATCAGGAACCAAACAGAGACTTCCACTATCTCCACTTCTCTTTAACATAGTGTTTGAAACTCTTGCAACAGCAATAAGACAAGAGTAAGAAATAAACGGAGTAATAATTGCAAAAGAAGAGATCAAATCATCCCTTTTTGCACAAGATATGATATTATATCTAAGAGACACCAAAAATTCCACCTGAAAACTGCTAGAAATTATTAATACATTCAGTAAACTAGCATGTTACAAAACTAACTTACAAAAGTCTGTAGCTTTTCTATATACCAATAACAAGCAATCAGAGAAAGAGCACATGGAAACACTGCCCTTCATAATAGCTGCAAAAAAATAAAATAAAATATCTTAGAATAAACCTGACCAAAGACATTAAAGAGCTCTACAATGAAAATTGTAAATCTTTAAAGAAAGAGATTGAGGAAGACATAAGAATTTGGAAGGGCCACCCATGCTCATGGATAAGAAGAATTAATATTATGAAAATGACCATCCTACCAAAAGCCATTTATGGATTAAATGCAATGCCAATCAAAATCCCCATGACATTTTTCACAGAATTGGGAAAAACCATCCTAAGATTCAAATGGAAGCATGAATGACCTCATATAGCCAAAGCAACCCTGAACACTAAGAGCAATGCCAGGGGGATTACTATACCAGATTTCAAGCTGTATTACAGAGCTATAGTCATAAAAACCAATGGTACTGGCACAAAAATAGACCCATAAGCCAATGGAACAAAATTGAAGACCCAAATATGAACAAATGCAATTTCAGCCACCTGATATTTGACAAACGGGCCAAGAACATTACATGGAGGAAAGCATGTTCAGCAAATGGTGCTGGCAAAACTGAATCTCCACTTGTAGAAGAATGAAAGTAAACCCCTATCTGTCACCCTGTACAAAAGTAAATCCCAAATGGATCAAAGACCTCAATGTAAAGCCTGAAACTCTGAAACTGTTAGAAGAAAACTTTAGGAATAACCTACAAGACATAGGCGAAAAGGATTTTCTAAACTGGACATCAGTTACCCAGGAAACAAGGACAAGAATTAACAAGTGGGACCTCATTAAACTAAAAAGTTTCTGTACATCAAAGGAGACAACCAAGAAAGAAAACAGAAAACCCACAGAATGGGAGAAAATCTTCACCAGCGACACATCCGACAGACGTTTAATAACCAGAATTTTTAACGAACTCCAAAAGCAGAGAACCAAGGCAAAAGCAACCCAATTAAAAGATGGGCTAAGGAGCTGAATATAGAGTTCTCAAAAGAAGAAGTAAAGATGACTATAAAGCATCTTAAAAGATGTTCAACATCACTAATAATCAGGGAAATGCAAATTAAAACCACTTTAAGATTTCACCTTATCCCAGTCAGACTGGCTAAGATCAAGAAAACAAATGATACCAAATGTTGGAGAGGATGTGGGGAAAGGGGAACACTCATCCACTGCTGGTGGGGCTGCAAACTGGTTCAACCCCTATGGAAAGCAGTGTGGAGAGCTCTTAAAAAACTACAAATGAACCTACCATTTGACCCAGTTATACCACTACTCGGCATATACCCAAAGAACTCATCCTATTACAGAGGCAGCTGTATATCCATGTTTTTTGCTGCTCTTTTCACAATAGCTAAGAGATGGAAGCAACCTAAGTGTCCCTCAATTGATGAGTGGATAATGAAAATATGGTTCATTTATACGGTGGAGTTTTACTCAGCAGTAAAGAAAGATGAAATCATGAAATTTGCAGGTAAATGGATGGAACTAGAAACTGTTATACTAAGTGAAGTAACACAGACTCAGAAAAAAACAACATATGTTCTCCCTCTTATGTGGATCCTAAAACCAAACCCTGATAAAATAAGTATGCAACCCGACATAACTACAGAAACCTGGATAATGGAAAGGAAACAGGGAGGTAAAGGAAAAGAACCTGAAAGAGAAAAACAGTAGGAAACAGGCCTTAATAAGGGAGATATGGATTAAAATTGGGTTAGTTTAAGGGAGGGGGGAGGAAATGGTATACAAGGAACCTAGGGGATAAAGGGAAAGAAGGAGCTCAAGAAAGGTAGGACCACAGGAGAAGGGTATTTTTACGGGAAAAAGGGGGGCAATGGGGGCACCTTAAGAGGGAAAACCCATGATGGAGGGATGAGACAGTGTGAGAGATAAACAATGACTAGCTAGCTTTGAAAACCAGTGAGAACCATATTACTCCTTCAACCTACTGACCAATTATGCATAGGAGATCAAGACATATATTAATAGTAAGGTTTATCTGAGAACAACTGGTCTTTGCCTAAGATTTATCTACATGACACACAATAATTAAAAATATCAGACTGGTGTAACTAACCTTCTTGGGTGTTTAACGGACATACTTTGAAGCCTACAATAATTTGGTCAGAGGGACATAAAGGACAGTTTTCGCTCTTTGCCCTCCTTTTTCGACTAGTTCCAGGGGACTATGAGCATCTCTCAAAATGTCCTATAATGGTGGTGGGTCACCTGTCCTCTTGATCAAGGAGGCCGAGGAGACCCCACCAGATGGATGTGAACCAGTGTCCAGTCTACAAAGAGGAGGATCAACACAGTGGAATCATTTCCTCCATGCTTCCAAGTGAAGCCAACCATGGTCGAGCAGGACCTTTGACTTATCTTCACTTAGGCAGAACTGGTAAAAGAAAGGAGTCAGGGGCTCCTCCCAAGCCCATGTGACCCCTGAGGAACAGATCCTTAAACGTTCTTAAGAGTAAAAGTAAATCGGTTTATCTGGACCAACTTTGTGGCCTTAAACACCCAAAAGGAAAGTATAACCAAAGATCAAAGGGGCCAATATAATTTCATAAGAGACCATATGTATAGCTAAAGGCTACATAGCAAGCAACAATGCCAAAGGGATTCCCAGATAGTAACCCAGGAGAGAGCTGGGAAATTGAACAGCAGACCCCAATCTTATCTAAAGGAATATTGACAGCTGAATACCGCTAGATGAGGAACAGCTGACCCTTGTATAACAAAGACCTCTAGATAGGTTGACTAGATTCACCAGAAGGACAAGTAGTGGGTAGTCGGGAATGGCTGGGGTGCTGACAATACAGCAGACAGTAGCAGGGATATCAAAGTTTAAGGGCTCTAGTGGGGGGAGGGAGGCTATGGAAGGGGGCTACCTGGGAAGTGGGTCTACAAAAAAAATTCTTCAAAGCATAAAAATTTGCTCCTGAATAACCAGTAGATGTGAAAAACATTATCATTGAAATCTACCTGAGGACTTTATATCCATGCTCAGATGCTAAGGAGATCAGAAAGTAACCGACTGTTTCTAGTAATAATCAGATATATAGAGATTAGAAACATATATGCATCTTAGTGTCAGTTGCATTAAAAATGAATTTTTCTGTATGAAACTGTGAATTTTAATAATGAAATGGAAATATTTTTCAAAGTTTAAAACCTCATTTAATTTTATGACTTATAGGGTTTATATGGAGTACAATATTGTATAACTGTATTAATTTAACTGTAAACAATAATTTTCAGCCAATTTTGAAAGAGAAGCATCTTAGCTCTGGAAATTGTCATTGAATATGTCAATGCTGTTGTAATGAAATGCTTCTTCTAAATATGTGGTTATTAAATAAATAATATACTGAAAAAAAAACAACAACAAAATAGACCCATAGACCAATGGAACAAAATTGAAGACCCAAATATG
>NW_008332592.1:328714-329644 GCF_000622305.1 Nannospalax galili
GGTTCATTTGTAGTTTTTTAAGAGTTCTCCACACTGCTTTGAGGAACAGATCCTTAAACAACCTTAAGAGTAAAAATAAATTGGTTTGTCTAGGCCAACTGTATGGCCTTAAACACCCAAAAGAAAAGTATAATCAAAGAATAAAGGGGCAAATATAATTTCTTAAAAATCCATATGCATAGCTAAAGGCTACATAACAAGCAACAATGCCAAACAGGTGATATCTTCTTTTGAGTTTTTGGCCAGGGTGACCAAAGGGACCCCCAGGTAGTAACCCAGCATAGAACTGGGAAAATGAACAGCAGACCCCAATCTTATCTAAAGGAATATTGACAACTGATTACTGCTAGATGAGGAACAACTGACCCTCCTAAAACAAAGACCTCTAGACAGGCTGACTAGATTCACCAGAAGGGCAAGTAGTGGGGAATGGCTGGGGGTGCCGACAACACAGCAGACAGTAGAAGGGATATCAGAATATAAGGGCTCCAGCGGGAGGAGGGAGGTGTGCTCAATAGCTTTAATGTCAACTTGACACACCTGGGTTGAGGGAGCCTCATTTGGGGAATTGCCTCCATTGGACTGGCCTGTGGCCATGTCTGTGTGGCCTTTTCTGCATAAGAAAGCAGGCTGAGCAGGGGCCAGGGGAGCAAGCCAGTAAGCAGCATTCTCCCATGGCCTTTTCTCCAGCTCCTACCTCCAAGTTCCTGCCCTAAGTTCCTACCTTGGGCTCCCTGATGAACTGTGACCCATAAGATGTAAGATAAAATAAACCCTTTCCTCCCCAAGTTGGCATTGGTCAGAGTGTTTTGTCACAGCAATGAAGAAACAAACTAAGACAGCCACTGTGCCCAGCTAAGGAGAAAAATGAGAAAATTTAGGTAAGCAAAAAAAAAAAAAAGGTTTTTTTTTATAAGGAGGGGATATTGT
>NW_008332592.1:330499-331265 GCF_000622305.1 Nannospalax galili
TAATTATATTAATTCAACTGTAAACCTAAAAATTTACAGCCAATTTTGAAAATGATGCATCCTACCTCAGGAAACCGTTATTGAATATGTCAATTGTGTTGTAATAAAGTGCTTCTTCTAAGTATGTGGTTATTAAATAAATAATTTAAAAAAATAGAAAGAGCCCAAATAAATGACCTAATACTGCAACTCAAGGCACTGAAAAGGCAAGAACAAAATAAACAAAAACCCAGCAGAAGAGAAGAAATAACAAAAATCAGAGCAGAAATTAATGAAATCAAAACAAAGAAAACAATACAAAGAATCAATGAATCTAAGAGCTGGTTCTTTGAAAAGATAAACAAGATAGACCCTTAGCCCAGTTAACCAAAAGAAAGAAAGAGCAAATCCGTATCAACAAAATCAGAGATGAAAGGGGAACCATCAAAACAGACACCCAAAAGATTTAGGTCATTATAAGGGAATATTTTAAAAACCTACACACTAATAAATCTGAAAATCTAAGAGAAATGGATGGATATCTAAAACCATGGGAACCACAAAAGTTAAACCAAGAAGAGATCAACAGTTTAAACAGACCCATAACATGTAAGGAAATTGAAAAAATAATACAAAGCCTCCCAACTAAAAAAAGCCCATGCCCAGATGGATTTACAGCAAAATTCTACAAGATATTTAAAGAAGACCTCCAACCAATACTACTTAAATTATTCACAATAATAGAAACAGAGGGAGAACTCCCAAATTCCTTCTATGAAGCCAGCAT
>NW_008332592.1:331476-334146 GCF_000622305.1 Nannospalax galili
GCATGGTAAGATGCTTACAGTAGGAGAATCCCAAAGCAAATAAGAGATCAGTCAAAGAAATACTGTACTTATGCTTCCTTCTCAAGCTTACTTTAGGGTATAAATTTATGTAATAATTGACAAAACATATCACAATATTTATTTTTATTTTTTATTTATATGCGTGTTTTGACTGCATGTATGGGAAAGTACCAAGTGCATACAGTGCCTGTAGAGTCCAGATGAGGGTGCTGAATCCCCTTGGTACTCAAATTACAGATGGTTGTTAACATCTCAGAATGAAACCTGGGTACTCTGCAAGAACATACTGTGCTCTTAACTGCTGAACGAGTTCTCCAACCCTTATATCACAATATCTTTAAACATGCTATTTTCCTCTTCTTGTGGAATATATATATATATATATATATATATATATATATATATATATAATGGAATAAATCTTACCAAGACACAAATGATCTCTACAATAAAAATCTTAAATCATTAAAGAAAGAGATTGAGAAAGACACCAGGAGATGGAAGGACCTCCCATGCTCATGGATTGGAAGAATCCATGAAAATGACCATAATACCAAAAGCACTATGTAGATTCAATGCAATCCCAATCAAAATCCCCATGACATACTTCACAGAATTAGAAAAAAAATCCTTAAATTTATATGGAAACAAAAAAGACCCCAGATAGCCAAGGCAACCCTGAGCACAAATCACTGGGGAGATTACTATAACAGATCTCAAAGTATACTTCAGAGCCATAGTCATAAAAACAGCATGGTATTGGCACAAAAACAAATACATAAATCAATGGAACATCATTGAAGATCCAAACCCAAGTACATGTCTTTCAGGCACCTGATATTTGACAAAGGTGCCAAGAACACACAATGGAGGAAAGACAGCACCTTCAACAAATGGTGCTGGCAAAACTGGATCTTCACCTGTACAAGAATGAAGTTAGATCCTTATCTTTCATCTTGCACAAAGATCAACTCCAAATGAATCAAAGCCCTCAATGTGAAATTGGAAACCCTGAAACTCTTAGAAGAAAATATTGGCAGTAACTTACAAGATATAGGTGTAGGAAAGGATTTTCTAAATTGAACAGAAGTTGCTCAGAAATTAAGGTCAGCAATCAACATGTGTGACCTCATTAAACTAAAAAAGTCTGTTCAGCAAAAGAAACAATCAAAAAAGTGAAAAGAAAACCCACAGAGTGGGAAAAAATCTTCACCAGTGACACATCTGACAGAGATTTAACATCCAAAATATATAAAGAACTCTAAAAACAAAGAATCGAGAAACCAAATGACCCAATGAAAAGATGGTCTAAATATCTAAACAGAGAGTTCTCAAGGGAAAAAATAAAGATGGCTAAGAAACATCTCAAAAAGTGTTCAACACTGTTAGTAATTAGGGAAATGCAAATTAAAACCACCCTAAGGTATCACCTTAGACTGGCTAGGATCAAGAGAACAAATGATACCGAATGCTGGCGAGGATGTGGAGAAAGGGAAATGCTCATTCTCTGCTGGTGAGATTCCAAACTCATGAAACATCTATGGAAAACTGTGTGGAGAACTGTTAAAAAAAATTAAAAATGAACCTACCAGATGACCCGGTTATACCACTCCTTGGTATATACCCAAAGGACTCATCCTATTGCAGAGACACTTGTACATCCAAGTTTGTTGCTGCTCTTTTCACAATAGCTAAGAGATGGAAGCAACCTAAGTGCCCCTCAACTGACAAGTGGTTAACAAAAATGTGGTATATTTACACAATGGAGTTCTATTCAGCAGTAAAGAAAGATGAAATAATGAAATTTGCAGGTTAAACGAATGGATCTAGAAACTGTATAGTAAGTAAAGTAACACAGACTCAGAAAAACAAACAACGTATGTTCTCCCTTACATGTGGCTCCTAGTACCAAACCTTTTAAATTCCAGGTCCTTTTAATAAGACGATGCTATACAGCAGTCCCTTCTGCATGAAATAACTGCCATCATCACAACTTCAGCTGAGTCTGATCGCTAAACATCATCACAATTGGGCTTGTTGACGGTCGTGCTCATTCATTGAAGGAGGGCCAAGCAGGGTCATTGGACCCTCATTGGAGTATCCAGCCACTCTTCCCAGCCAACTGTATGTAATTTGGCCCTAATCACACATGGCTTCCTGGATTTGGGGAGGCATGATAAGAATAGGAGATAGGAACAAAGTATATCTCTAGTCAAGGAGGTAGGAATTGGTAAAAGACCCCAAAGAAAAGTAGCCAGTTTCTGGGCTAAACATCAAAATGTCCTTGGGCCTGTTATCAACATACTCTGTTCCAAAGGCCAAAAATGTCAAAAGAATTTGGGAGCTTGTATCTGATTCTTAAAATATTTTAGCACTACCTCTTCAGAGGGAGGAATGTTGGAGGGGAGGGAGTGGGCATGGATTTATGGATTTAATCAAAACACCTTGTATACATGTATGAAATTCTCAATAAAGTTTAGGAGGTCCAGTAGCAGGCGGTTGGGCCGGTTTTCACCTGTCTCTGAAATTAACTTCAGAATAAAATGGGCTTTGAATTTTAAAAAAAGAAAGAAAATGAGAATGTAAAAGATGTTAAAAGGATATGGGAATGGAGATATTTTCCAAAATAGACAGAAAAAAAATAAGAAA
>NW_008332592.1:334293-334619 GCF_000622305.1 Nannospalax galili
TCTTAGTTTAGTCAACTAAGGGACAAAATATATATCTAGTCAAGGTTTATCTGAGAATATTTGGTTTCTTACCCAAGCTTTATATCTACATTACACATGATAATTAAAAGTACCAGACTGCTGGAACTAACCTTATTGGATGTTTAACAGCCATAGTTTGAGGCCTATACTAATGCGGTCAGGGGGACTTGAAAGACAGTGTTTGCCCCTTGCCCTCCAAGATCAACTAAGTTCCAGAGGATTATGGAACATCTCTCAAAATGTCCTGTAACTGTGGTGAGTTACCTGTCCTCTTGTTCAGGGAGGCCATGGAGACCCCATGAGAT
>NW_008332592.1:335281-350840 GCF_000622305.1 Nannospalax galili
ATGAACATTTGAAAATTGCCCTGTTCTGACTTTTTTCTAGTTCCCTGTCTAGAACTTGTAATGCTAACTACTCTTGCCCTTACTTCTCCTTCACATCTCCTATTCACCAGTCAGGGACCTTCTTTTCTCCCTATAGATAAGAGTTATGCAATTTGGGAGTCTTTTAGATAGACCCACTGAGGGGTATCCCAATTGCCTCACCCTGCATCCTTGTTCAGCATGGAAAAAGCCAGAGCAGTCTGCATCCGGATTCCCTATCAGAAATTTGGGTAACCTCTTCAGAGGATGGTGTGATAAGAATGGGAGGTAGGAATTGGCTGGGCAGTTAGGGTAAAAAGACCCCAAAGAAAAGTAGCCAGTTTCTTGGCTGAAACTCACAATGTCATTGGGCCTCTTAGCAACCTACTCCATTCCGAAGGCCAAAAATGTCAAAAATATTTTGGAGCTTTTATCTAATCCTTAAAAGATTTTAGGGTTGCCTCTTCAGAGGGAGGAGTGTTAGAGTAGCCGAAAGCCCCATAAAAAATAAATAAATCAATCAAAGAAGAAGAAAGACTACATGAAATTATCAGAAAAAAGTTATGGGGAGATATGGGAGGAGTTGGAGGGGAGGGGGTGGGTGTGGATTTGATCAAAACACCTTTTATGCACGTATGAAATTCTCAATAAATAATTTATTTTTAAAAACCAATAAAAATAAAGATCACTCAGTTGTTCCAAACTCTCCCACTTGAAATCAGTGACTTAGAAGTCAGTTAGCTATATGCTTTCTTCAGGCACATCCAGTCACCTTCAGCTCCAGACTGTCTGGTTCTGCCCACAAGGTGACTTCCCTCAGACCAGCAGCCAACCCCAGACTGGAACTGATTGCTTTTGAACAGACTGACTCCCTTTCCCTGTGCTTCCTCATGCTCAAATTTGAGTCACTCCCATTGAACAAAGACCCTCCTCAGCTTTGCCATTTTCTCTCTCTTCTGGCGATGCTTACAGCAATGCTCCACAGGGATTGCATGACATGGGTGCACTTACATGCAGACAATACATTCCTACACATAAAATAAAAATAATAAATGAACTATTAAATAAATTCTTATTTTGTAACCAGGGCTCAGGCTTTGCTATTAATATTTTAAGCATGATATGATACTATAGATAAATTTTTTATTTTAAATTATTGTTTCTTAACCGGATGTGGTGTCAGTGCTTGCGGTTGAAGTATTTGGGAAGTAAGAGAATTTCTGTGTGGCTAACCTGAGCTAAATAGTGAGAGCCTTGTCTCAAAAACAAAAATAAAAGCCCACACCTCTTACTTGAGAAAACATGAATGAAATCACATGATGTCTAGAAGAAAGTTTGGAGTGGTCCAGGAGGTGCTTGGATGAGGAATGCAGAGGCACTGGTGGGCTGTGTGCTGGCCATTGCTGGAGCTAAGAGATGGGCGCACAGAAGCTCACATGATGCTCTCTTCTTTTGTGTGATTTTGCATATTTCTGCAAGCAAAAATCTTAAATCGGAACAGTCCAAAGCCAAGCTATTCTGTCTCGGAGGTTTTCTTGGTATAGGTAGTCTCTCTGTGTAGATTAACCCAGCTAGCTCTCAAGATCTTGTTTTCTTTATTTGACCTTTGTGAGTCCCCCTTCTCCCAAAGTCACTGACAGAGCAACGCACAGAATGTTTCTTTTTGCTTATTCTATCCTTTCCAATTCCACATTTCTTCCAAGAAGCAGCTCCTCCCCTAACCTTCTCTTCTCTCAATGCATGTGCCTTTATTTCACTGATTCTCATTGCTATTATAATTGCGATATCAAGCCCCCACTTCCACCAGGTAAAGTAATAAAAGGCAGGAAAAAAATAAATAAATAAACCCTCAGCCATAGCAGAGGACAACAGCCAAACAGACTTTACTTAGAAAAAATGAAGAATCACAAACTTTCCACAAGTGGAGAAGGGACTTGGAAACCAATAGATCCAACACGCCCCAAGAGGACTGAGCCTTTCAAATGTTTTTGCCTGTGTGTGACAGGTCCCCCTTCCCTAATTTTGGATAGGTCAACTTAAAAACAGAGGAGAGACAGGCTATAGCTCCAACCTGCCACATCTACCTTGCTCGTATCTAAACTGGGCTGGGTCCGCCAGAAAAGGGGCTCTGAGAGCAGGAGACAAAACCTGCCAGGTCTTTGCCTCAGACCAAAAGGAAGCAGGACATGTGCCTCCTTCATGTCTCCATGGTGCTCCTGTCTGCTTATCAGGGGTTTAGTCCCTTCCAAAACAAGGACCCGTGTGAGGACAAGAAACTTTCCAAACTAGAGCTCCTAAATTTGAAGTTTAAAGATCGAAGAGGCTGTGTTGGGAAGGCGAACTTCAAGTGAATTGTCTAGTTAGACAAAGTTACATCTTTCAGATACTTTTTCACAGAACCCTTCGATTTTAATATGGATGTAGTGATACAATCAATCACATGGCGTATTAATGCTTCCTGCAAGATTGTTTCTGAGCTGTGAATGTTACCCTTGGAAATATAGTCTGTGTTTTAATATCTCAGCTGTAATGGTACGGGCACACAGCAAGAGAGTGTTAATTGCTTGTCAAATATCAGAATTCTCGAAAAAAAAAAAAAAAAAAAAAAAAAAAAAGAAAAAAAAAGAAAAATAAAGCTTATCTTTTCTGTCTACTTACTCTAGCACCAGTGTTTAGAAAAGTCCGTCTATTCTGACTGATCTGAGATTCTGGCCTTGGCCTTCATCTAAATTTACATGTGATATTGGAAAAAAAAAAAGGCCCCCAGAACAAGCAGCATCAGAACTGCAGATTCTGAGGGACTACCTGGCCTGTGGCCCATTGTACCGCCCCACCTCCTCCCAAGCAGGGTCCAAACTTGGCCCTATCCCTCCTGAGCTCTGCCACCTTCAGCATGGGACTAAACTCTCCTGCTTCCTGTTTACAAAGTATGCCTCTCTGTATGATTAATGATCCTCTAACAGGTGCGGAAGATCACCACAATCCCCAAAGGTGAGTGAGGTTTGTAAGGTTCATGTAGCATAGGGAGGCATTAAGCGTCTCTGCTACACCCTTCCTAGCCCAGAACACAGCAGGCCCCCAGCTCAGACAGCAGAAGAGGGGCAGCTCAGTGAAGGCCAGATCCCCATTTGCACTTTCAGGGTACCTAGAAAGACAGAAGCCTTCAGGAAAACATACCAAAGGATGCACTACAAAGTCCTGCCTTCAGTTCAGAGGGAGCTCACTGTGCCTGAACTCCAGCTCCAACCCCTCCCTGTTGGGGTTGGTTAGAGGACAGCTCTCTGGAGTCAGTTCCCTCCTGTCACCTTATGGGATACAGGGATCACTCAGTCCATCAGGCTTGCCTGTAAGTGCATCTGTCTGCAGAGCCATCTCACTGACTTAGGAAAAGGTCTTTACTACAACCAAGGATGTAGAGTCTATGTACGTGCTCTGAGTTGTGTCAACAGCTCAAGATAGCTGCGGCAGCCCCAGCCATCACACCTATATCAGGACAAAAACAACACAAAACCATGGCTTCTTTCCTTTGCAACAACAAAAGTTCCCTGAAAAGAACTCCAGCTCACTAAGTGTTCCATCTTACCTGCTTGTGCTAGACTACAGGACTGATCATGGCTGTCTTGCTGTGGGAAAGGTGACTGGGTTGTCACAGAGAAGGCAAGGTACAAGGGATGCTGACAGACCTGCGGAGACACAACACCAGTGGGCAAAGCCTCTGCCTCCCCCACATGAAGGCACTCCTGGGGACAGGGGCTGCATCTGCTTAATTTGAGTTCCCAGGATGGAGTGGGATGCAGACCACAGTGCCTCTGAGTAAGCCCTGGGTGGATAATCTTCTCTCTGCGTCTTTCATCATGTAAGTAGCAATCACACAGAATATACCCAGTGCCAGGCCAAGAGACCACCACCATGAACAACCATCAAGTCTCATGAAATTGCAGAGATCCTTCAGTTGACCCTACCCTACTCCTCCAAACAGAAGTGCTCATATTTTATGGTATAATTTGAATCTCTCATGCCTGGCCTTGTCAAAAGCAGGGTCCAAACAGTAAAGTAAAATTCTTCTCCTGACAACAGCAAACAAAAACTGAATTGGCTAGAGAGAAAGAGAGACAAAGACAGAGAGATAGAGAGACATAGAGACAGAGAGGCAGATTCTTACATGCCAGATGTTCCACATCAGAGGCTCTGGTGTGGCAGTGTGGGAATCTGCCTAACACCCTTCGAATGATTTCACACTGGTGAAAGTTTAGGAACTGCAGTTCTAGGAGATATTTTAATAGATGGCTGCAACAACGCAATGCTTCATAAATCAGGCCATAAAAGAAATGGAGCCCCTATACAAAGAACTACTAACAGTTTGTTCAAAAATAAATCTTGTTATAAGATAAACTTAGCTTAATTAAAATTTTTTTAATTAATTTATTTTTATATTATGTGATGAGTGTCTTGCCTATATGTATGTAAGTGCACTACGTGTGTGCAATGCCTTTAGAAGCCAAAAGTAGGAGCTGGATCCCTGGAACTGGAGCTATAAACCCCCATGTGGGTGCTGAGAACCGAACCCAGGTCCTCTTCAAAAGTAGCCAGTTCTCTTTACCGCGGAGCCATCTCTCCAGTCCCTGTATTAAAATTTTAAAGAATTTCTTTGACCCGACAAAGGTTTATATGCTGGGCAGTGCCAAAGCGTGGGCAATTCTGGCTCTACCAAAGGGCTCCAGGAGAAAACTTTTACCAGGTGTTTGCAGAAGCAAGGCAGAAAATACTTGATTTGGTTTTAACTGTAAAGTCCAAGTGGTTAGTTGGTGGTTTCTAATTGAATAGGCTCAAGTTTAATTTTACTATTACAGTGAGTCTGTTTCAGTTTGTGAAACTGAAGGCACTGGAATTGTCTCTGCCTGGTGGCTTCCTGATCAGGAAAAGAAAAGATGATGGAAGGTGTTATAGTAAAATAACTGGTACATAGTATCACATGTACATAGTATCACATAGTATCACATGACTGAGCCAGCCAGTCATGCTAACGTCTCAAGACAACCATTAATCAACCCAGTGGCAGAAAGATCAGATGCCAACAAATTATTTAAGAGTGTGTACCTAGGGCTGGAGAGATGGCTCAGTGGTTAAGAACACTGGTTGTTCTTGCAGAAGACCCAGGTTCAAATCCCAGCACCCACATGGCAGCTAACAACTATCTGTAACTCCAGTTCCAGGGGATCCGACAGCCTCTTCTGTCCTCCGTGGGCATTGCACGACAAAAACACAGTAAACATCTGACATCCTTTCAGATCTTACATCCCTTCCACTCCCAGAGGTTCTGCACAGCCTGTCTCCAAAGCTGGCATCTTCTCCCCTCCTTCTCCTCCTTAGGGTTCTCCTCAATTAAACCCCTTCAGTGTTTTGACCCACAATCAACATGGAGATGCTTAGCTATTCCAGAATCTGGAGCAGCAAGACGCGAGTTCTCATCTCTCTGTTCCTTTCCCCCTACCCCCCATTCTCAGAAGCTCCCCTCCAGGGGCAATTTCCCCTCCTTCTCTCCCTGTGCAATCCTAGACCCATACCCCAGCACCACGGGCAGAGTGGAATCCTTGCTGTTCTGCCCCGTCCCACTCTGAGCACTTGCATTGCCGCTCATTTCTCTCCTTGTTTGTTCTGCTTGGTTTTTCTGGGAACTGAACTCAGGTCCTCTTCAAAATGAGCCAGTGCTGCTAACCTCCGAGCCATCTCTCTAGTCCAGGCACTCCCACCCTCTCCGGCAGATGGCTCCTGCTCCCTGTCTCCTTTTCCTCACCTGACCTTTTCTCTCATTTCCTTCCCAGTGCCACTTTAGTCAAGAGAGGTTAAGAGTCCCCATGGAACCCCTGGAAGGCAGACAGAGGTATTGGCAATGATCTTAGGTACTGAGGGCTCAACCTTTTGCCAGGAACTCAGGGCAGGAGCAATATTTAGAAGGCAGGATTGCCCTGACATTTTGTCAGGAATGGACCTGATCTGATTCAAGTGTCAAACTCTCACCACATCTGACCTCATTTTGTTACTATTTCACCCCAGTGCACTGGCAGTGACATCTGCTACATAAAGCAAGCAACATTGTAGCCTGGTTGCAGCTGTGACCCCGATACCCTGTTCTTACCAGTATAAACTAGCACAGAGGGGGCTACAAAATGTACACACTTGCCTTTAAGTCATTCTCCTGGCAACAGAGACTTAAACAGCTAACAAAATTCTCCCTCTCTCAAGGTGTGTACTGTTTCCAACAACCAACAAGCCTTGGCAAGAAATCCAGAGGGTGCGCCTTGTTCTACTGCCCCGTCTTTCTGGAAGGTGCACTTCAGGACAGCCTCCTGCCTCAATTCTTCAGCACTGAAAATCTCTCAGCATTTTTCCCCCTCATGACAGCACATTTCTGTGCAAACGCCCCTCTTCTTACTACACAGCAGCCTCTTCATTCTCAAAATGCATTCAGTTGCCCCGGCATAAGGTTCAATGACCATCGCTGCTCTTGACAGACTAAACCGATATGTGTCCCTTGTTGTCTTTTCAAGGATCTGTCCCTAGTGATTTACAAAATGCATTCAAGTCAGGTCCTGCCAGACACTCCCCAGCAAGCCAAGAGGAAACTCCTAAACAATAGTTTAAATCAAATGTGGGTGGAATAATACTATCCTTGGAGTCAAGCCACTTTTGCCCCCTCCCAGAGCAGGCTCTGAGACAGGCAGCTTCTAGAGCAGGTGTCAGTGGGCGCTTTCTTGTTTGTATCAGCCTTTTAGGAAATGAACATAGTTAATGTTATGGCTGCCATCCTTTCTACTTGATCTCCCACCACCCTTCAGGAAGGGACCCACCATTGTGTTCACTGCACAGTGAAGTTCATGTGGCAAGAAGGGGACTTGGCTAGGTTCTCACAGTGAGGTACCAGAACAGACACAGGAGAGTCTCATCTCCAGTTCTCTAGATGTGCACACAAAGGCAATACTAACACTTGATTAAGGCCTTTTGGTATTTCCATTTGAGCTCCTTTTTTCCCTCCCATTTTGAACTCATATCATGTCAATTTTACTAACAGTTTGGATAAAAGGCTTTGAAATGCATAAATTTGTTTTGAAAATAGAATTATTGGTTAAAGACTAAAGTTCTGTTGCATCAAAGAAAGCATTATTAAAACTGACAGGGCATTTTCTTGGGTTGAAGGTGGAGGACTATTCTGAGCTCTGAACTTCTGAACCCATATTTGATCATAAATAACTCTTTGCCCACCTCACTCCTACCTCACCCCCGTCTTTGGAGACAGGGTCTCACTATGTAGCCTCAGCCTCCCAAGTGCTGGGACTGCAGATGTGAGGGCCGATTCTGGAGTTTGTTTGTTGTTTAAGGTTAAGCACAAAACACTTCTTGTTTTGATAATAAGCTATCACTCTTCATTTTGTACTTAAAAAACAAACAAACAAACAAACTGCATATGAGTGTATTCTTCTCATATAAGTGCACCTGTGTAGTGCAGTGCCCTCGGAGGTCAGCAGAGGGCATCGGATCCCCTGGAACTGGAGTTACGGGTGGTTGTTAGTCATCATGTGGGTGCTGGGAACTGAACCAAAGTCCTCTGCAAGAACAGCCACTGCTCTTGACCACTAAGCCATCTCTCCAGATCCCCCATTTTGTGCTTTTTGAGAGCATGCAATATCAAAACAGTGAGCCTCACCTTCTCATCACTAGGTGCACCAGGGAAACAGCAAGGCTGTCTGACATCACTTCCTTGACGGCAGCACCAGGTGGAGCCGTCTGTATCGAAAGAGGCCTTTCTTTCTTTGTCCTCCTCTATCGCTGGACTTAAACACATCTTGTTTATAAGTATAATGAATCCTACTAGACTACTTTTTATATTTTTATATTAGTACATATAAATTGCATGTAACAATGGGTTTCATTATGGCATTTTCATACATGTACGTAGACTACTTTGTGTACACAGATGAAGCAAAAATTTTAAATGCCCAGCACTTCCTTGGGCTGTGTCCTGCATATCAGACTTATGTGAGAAAGCCAATTACACACAGCACGCTAGGTTCTTTGATTCTTAGTTCTGAGGGTCTTGCAGACTGATGGCTTCTCCGAGAGAATCTTTGAAAACTGCCTTTCACTTCTTCCCTTGTAAAATGAGATTTACAATCTGCTGTAGAAATCCTGAAGACTGAGTATCAAATGATGGCCAAGCGCTTTGAAAGCACTAAATGGGGTTGTTAATAATTTAGGGAGGCAGCAGCCTTCCTTCACACTGCTGAAACACCATGGTATATTCATTTCATCACCAGCTCCCCTCTAAAACATCCTCCACCTCGAACTACTCAGAAAATCATCTGATTCCTTTAAAAATAAGAATTTAAATTTGGTTCTCAGTTTATAGTATTCAACATAGTTTTACAGCAGTTATCTTGTGTTCCTAAGGAAAAAAACCCTACATTGGTATAAATAATACACAGCTAGCTCTCCCAGTTTGTGGACTCAACAACCACAGACTCACCCATGCCCAGATCAAGGTTTGTTTTTTTGTTTTTTAAGAAAAGCATCTATATTGAACATGTATAGATTTCTTTGTCATTGTACTCTACGCAATGTATTGCCTATCTACTGACAAAACATTTACATTGCATTAGCTCTTATAAGCAATCGAGAAATGATTTCATGTACAGGAAGATAAGCATAGGTCATATGCAAATACCATGCCATCTAACAGAAGGGGCTTGAGCATGCAAGGATTTGGGTATTCACAGGGCTGAGCAAGGCAGAATGGTCAAGTCAATCCCCGCAGACATCAAGGCACAACTATACTTTCTGGGAATGAGGCTACGAAGAACAGAACACTTGCTCAAACAAATAAGAGTTTATTAATATTATTCTCACTTAAGGAAAAGCCTGGGGTAAGGCATCTAGGGCAGATGCAGAGACTTCATAGCATCATCAAAGACCCTTTGCAATCTTTGGTGAACTGGCTCATCTCCTCGTATTCCTAAAGTGGCTACTACAGCTCCATATACCAAGGTATGAGATGAGATACAAAAGAGG
This sequence comes from Nannospalax galili, assembly GCF_000622305.1. NCBI lineage: Eukaryota > Metazoa > Chordata > Mammalia > Rodentia > Spalacidae > Nannospalax > Nannospalax galili. The sequence goes on from NW_008332592.1 coordinate 344,363, forward strand.
GAAACCCCACTAAGTATGTCTTTATAAGGAAAACAAAATCATTCACTGAATTTACCTCAAACACAGCTCTTCTGGAACTGGATCACATGACTACCACTAAGGCAAGAAAACTGAAAGCTACGTAGGTATATCTTTTCTCTTCTCCTCCAAATGTGTCTCTCTAAGTGGCAGGGCAAAGGAGCCAAGGACAGCCTCAGGGACATCGCTTGGATGCTCTCAGATGTAGGAAGTTATCTTGATGAATAACAACGACAGCTATTCAAAAGCCAGCTTCTCAATCTGCAGAAATATCTAACAATAGCTTGTGAACTCTACTAATGTCTTTAAGGTGTGGCTGTGTTGAGGGCCACCCTGAGTGGTCTCACACCATCCCCCATACACACTGCCCAGTTCATGATGCTGCAGGACACAGGTTTTCTCCTAGTAAGGAGACCCACAGGCCCAGATTGCTGTGTTTCTAAGGAAACAGTCTTTAAACAGCTTTCAAAAACCTCTGCCTGCTTTTTCTTTTTCCTTGTTCTACTCCATTGTAGTGAGAGGCACAACAAGGTCATAACGAGTAAGTTGGAAAAATGAGTCACTTAGCAGAGGGTTGCTGTGGGGAAGACAAATGTGTGTCTCCTGCTAGAATCAGTCAGGGGTTGTGCAAGAAGGAGAGCTGGAAGGATGCAGTGCAAAGAAGGGAGCACTTAGGTGATAGGAGGGGCAGGGCAACTGGGTCAAGACTCTGCCCATGCTATGGGGCTGGGGTCAGGAGCTGCAGTCACTGCCTTCCCAGCAACTTCTCACAGACAGACTAGCAAGAAGATTGCATTTCTCCAGGAAAGCTCAGCAGCTCCTCCACCAATTTGCCTGTAGAAAAAGCCAACACAGCAAACACCATCCCTGGCTTATACCCATTAAAGACTTTAAACACATCTGATTGGAGAGTCCAGTTCATATGATATTTAGAAGAAGTTTAGAAAAGGCAGGTTTTAGTTGCCAATCCTTGCAGAATTCTAGGCACCCTTGGAGGTGTTAAAGCTGTTGCTGAGCCCCATTCTACTCTATCTGTAACTGTCAGATGTGGGCACAGGCAGCCACCAATGCTCACAGCAAAAGGAATTTCCTATAGGCTTTGACTTGCTCACACTGAATTTGCTTCTGCTATAAGTTCTACTAACAAAGCCTTAATTTAGGATAAATCCCACAGGATGGCAGATCGGGTGTCTAGAATATAAAAATAACCACAGTTGTTCACTGGGGACTTAGTTTGCACTAGACACTTGTTCGTGTTTTCCATGTCATTTCATTAAATCTCATAGCAACCCTGCATGGCAGAAACTGTTCACAGAGCCAGCCTTGAGATGAGGAAATTGAGATATAGAGATAGTACCCGTTCAACATAGTAAAGACCCCAGTGGCAGAGCTGGATTTCACAGAGCAGGGTGCTCCTGAGTCCCCACAGCTAGGTACAGGGCTGAGGCTTCACAGCTTGGTGGATGTGCAGAGCCCTGCTAGAGGAATTTATTCCTCACAGTCTGTTTACTATTAAGGTTCTGCTAGCTCCCTAGGCAGCAGACTAGATGACTCTTAGAGAGGTAGTAAAAGATGGTGATGTTAAAAGACCTTCTGTTTCATTCATCCTGTTTGCTACCGGTTCCCAAGATACCATTAAAGTGATATTTTGCCAGAGATTCTCAAGATTTGTTTATTTATTTATTTATTTATTTATTTATTTATTTATTTATTTTTAATAACCACATGATTAGAAGAAGGATTTCATTACATTTTCCCTGAAGCCCCAGATGGCCTGGGACTCACTATGTAGACCAGGCTGGCCTTGAACTCACAGAGATCCGCCTGCCTGCCTCTGTCTCCTGGGTGCTGGGATTAAAGATGTGTGCCACCACGCCCAGCTAGAGATTTATTTATTTTTATCTTTTGTTTATGAGTGCTTTACCTGCAAGTATGTAAGCGCACCTGTGTTGTACTGTACAGTGCCCACAGAGGCCAGAAGAGGGTGTTGGATCCCTGGAAATTGTTACATATGGTTGTTAGCACTCATGCGGGTACTTATGGAACTGAACCTGGGTCCACTGCAAGAGTAGCCAGTGCTTTTAACCACTGAGCCACTTCTCTAGCCTGTCTCCTTGAGATTTAAATTTATATCAAAAGTGGGCTGGAGAGATGGCTCGGTGGTTAAGAGTACTAGCTTCTCTTGCAGTGGACCCGGGTTCAGTTTCTAGTACCCACATGGCAGCTAATAACCTTTCGTAGTTCCAGGGGACCTGACGACGTCTGTGGGCATTACACACATCGTGCACTTATATGCATGCAGGAAGAACACTCATAAACATAAGAATTAAAAATTTACAGCAAAAGCAACTGTCCTCCACAGAGACCAAGGAGGAGGACAGAGAGAATCTGGCAAGGACCATTGCGAATCCCCAAAGTGACCATCACAGGCCCTAGCTGTGCCTGGGGTACCACTGAATTACCTGCCTTTCTGAAGGTACTTTAGGAATTTCCGAAACTGCCAAACATCTTCCCAGTGTTCTATTTGTCACAGTATCATCACAAATCATCCCAACACTCCGTGGTCTAAAATAACCTTCATTTATTTTTCTTACAAATCTGCAGTTTGGGTCGAGCCGGGAGAGGACAAGTGTCCTCTGTCTAGCAGATTAACTTAAACACTGGGTCTGTCTGAATGTCAAAATTGTGCCCTCATTCCACAGCCTGAGTCTGGGGTCCATGCTGGCTGTCAGCTGGGATTTTAAAGTCATTCAGTGGGGTGACTTTGCTTCCTTACTACGTGAGACCTGAATAAACATCAGCGAGGCAGAGGCAGGCAGACCTCCGAGATCCAAGCCAGCTTGGTCCACATAGTGACTTCCAGGCAGGCGGGGACTAGGGAAACTCTGTCCAAAAAGAAAAACCAAAAAAAGAAAAAAAAAAAAAAAAAACACGGAACCTAAGGGCCCCACAAGGATCTCCAGAGGAGCGGGTTAGTGGTCAGCCTTAGTGTCTTTTAGGATTCAGTTAAAAAAGCACAATGTAGTGGTGTAGCTGTAAGGGGAATCTGCTCTGCACATCTGCTTTAAGGTGAGGCTGTGCTGCTTAAAAAAGGGAGGGGCTGCCTCTTACAAACAAGAGTTTTCTTATTTCTGAGTTTTTAGTGCCCCACAAGGATCTCCAGAGGAGCGGGTTAGTGGTCAGCCTTAGTGTCTTTTAGGATTCAGTAAAAAAAGCACAATGTAGTGGTGTAGCTGTAAGGGGAATCTGCTCTGCACATCTGCTTTAAGGTGAGGCTGTGCTTCTTAAAAAAGGGAGGGGCTGCCTCTTACAAACAAGAGTTTTCTTATTTCTGAGTTTTTAAATAGTTCATTCCATTTGTGTGGCTCTAAATTTAAATGTAGTTTGTATGTATATGTGTGTTGTTTTCTTTTAAACCTACTTTGTGATTCAAATGTAAAATGGCCTCGAAGTAAACCAGTTGCTCAGAAGGACGATGAAAGCATTTTATTTCTTCTCAGTGTCTTAATGGAGGAGTCAGACATACACCATCTGTTCAAAGGAGGAGGTACAAGAAGACTACTCAAGGCTAACTCAGGTGAACCTCTCACCTCTGGAGCTTTGTTTTGAGGGAAGGAAAAGGTTAGGTGAAGGGCCGTTCCTTCTTAAAAATCACCGCTCCAAAGCAGAGCAGAAATGCATTTTCAGGAATTTTGGCTTTTCTATTGATTCAAATTTTAGGCCAAGTTGGTTTGACTAAAATTATTGTCATAACAATTCCTGAGTGCAAATGGCTCTTCTGGCTCCTTTCCCCACTGTGAGCGCACGCTGTGGGTCGCGCACGCTGTGGGTCGCGCCGCTGTGGGTCCCGCTGCTGGTTCATTTTTATTCACCTCACTGCTTCAGAGGTGGCCAACTGAATTTTCAGTGACACTGGGGATACCAGAACAGACTAGGAAATCAACTCCATGAAAAATACAGAGAAAAGGACGTTTTCCCATTATCTCTAGCCTTTCCGGGAGACATTGTGGGTGTCGCTGCTGGTTCATTTTTATTCACCTCACTGCTTCAGAGGTGGCCAACTTTGAATTTTCAGTGACACTGGGGATACCAGAACAGACTAGGAAATCAACTCCATGAAAAATACAGAGAAAAGGACGTTTTCCCATTATCTCTAGCCTTTCCGGGAGACACTGTAAATAGCCCAAGTGTCTAGCTGAAGTCTCTCCTTCTTCTTTTTCTTCCACATTCTGGGTAACCAGGTGGAAAGCGACCTAGATGACCCCTAGCCTAGGATGTCTGCAGTTGTTCATGTTTCTCTGTGTTTCATAAGCTTACTGCGCCAACTAAGCTGGGGGTGAGTAGTCGAACATGATATGGATTATAAGTATATATGTATACATATGTGTAATGCACACATGTATTCAAACAGAAACCACAGTCTAGAAATTTCTCGCTCACTTGCTGCAGGCAGCGCGGCAGGCTTTTCTTCCACCAGCTTGAGGGCTCCTTGGAAGAGTCTTCCAAATGCTAGCTTTGAGAATCAGAACGGACCATAAAGACCAATCCAGAAAATCAACAAACTGGTAACATGGGAAGTTAAGGATGATTTGGACTCCCCGTCCTCCAAGTTCCCAGCAAGATTTTTTTGTTTGTTTTGGGGATTTTTTTTTTGTGTGTGTGTGGTTGTTGTTGTTTGTTTTGGGGTTTTTCTGTTTGTTTGTTTGTTTGTCTTTTTGAGACAGGGTCTCCCTGTAGCCCCAGTTGCCCTGGAACTCACTGTGTAGACAAGGCTGGCCTCAAACTTGCAGAGATCTCCCTTTGCCTCCCAAGTGCTGGGATTATAGGCCTGCTCCACCATGCCCAGCCTTGCAAGATTATTTTTATCCTAATAACCTAGCCTGTTTATAATTTTTCTGAATAAGCATAACTGAGTTTTCCCACATCAAGTTTGAGAGTTTGAAGTCCAAACAGGAGAAAGAAAGAAGTACGTCCAAGGGCAGGGAGTGAGAGAGACAGGGTTTCAAGTCCAAGAAAGATGCTCAACATGTGTAAAATGCTATAACAAAACATTATACACTGGGTGGCTTGAAAAAGAGGGAAGAAAGAAGTCTGCTTTGGTTTTTGATCTGGTGCCTCACAATGTTGCCCAGGCTGACCTGAAATTCCTGAACTCAACTGATCTTGCTGCTTCAGCACCTGAGCGGACACTTTCCAACTCAGAGGAACAATAGAAACTTATTTCTCCTAGTTTTAGAGGCTGGGAAGGCCAGGAACAAGCCTCCAGCATACCTGGTGTCTGGCACAGGCAAACTTCCAATTCACAGATGGCCATCTTTTCAATGTGTTTGCACACGGCCTTTCCTTAGTGCTTGCTGCTGGAAAGATGTTTTTCTCTTCCTCTTCTTGTAGGGAGGGTAATTCATGGGCCCTCAGGACCAGTTCTCAGTATATTTACTCCCTAAAGGCCCCACCTCCAAATGCTGTCACATTGAACCTAGGACATGGTTACAGCATTATATCATTTGGCCACTTGTCACATTTAGGAGAAAACAGGCATTCGGCTTATCACAGGCGGGTTTTGGAATGTTCTAGTCATTGTGACAAGTTCCCTTCTTTCCCTGGGAGGAGCCTGCAAGCCCCTCATGCTGCTGTCAGCCTAATGTAGGAGGTACAAGGCAATGATGGTGTAGAAGCCTCCGAGCAGGCTCATGAGAATATGTTCATGATGCCTGACCAGTCCAGCTGCCTGTGGAGAAGCTGCCAGAGTCCCCTTAAAGACAGGCTTAGGAGGAAACCAGGGACGAATGAGATGGCTCAGTGCGAAGAGACCTGACAACGAACACAGCACGTAGGGTCAGGGACACTGTGACCTTGACACTTACGGGTGTGAGCAGGGCGCTCAGTTTCTCTGTGCCTCCGTTTCACACAGAAGTGGTGTTTGAATGCATGAGTTAGCCTATTTCAACGGTCTTGCCCGTGGCACATGCTCAATAAGAGCCGGTGGCCACAATCATATAGGAGGTACAAAGCAATGATGGTGCAGAAGCCTCTGAGCAGGCTCATGAGAATACGTTCATAATGCCTGACGAGTCCAGCTGCCTGTGGAGAAGCTGCCAGAGTCCCCTTAAAGACAGGCTTAGGAGGAAACCAGGGACAAATGAGATGGCTCAGTGTGAAGAGACCTGACAACGAAGACAGCACTTAGGGTCAGGGACACTGTGACCTTGACACTTACGGGTGTGAGCAGGGCACTCAGTTTCTCTGTGCCTCCATTTCACACAGAAGTGGTGCTTGAATGCATGAGTTAGCCTATTTCAAGGCATCAGGGCAACGGTCTTGCCCGTGGCACATGCTCAATAAGAGCCGGTGGCCACAATCATCAATCGCAAACACTGCCCAGACACCAGGTGAGACCAGACACACCCTGTGCTTGACAAAGCTGGAGCCCAATGGCAATGGCTCAAAGACACTGTGATAG
>NW_008332592.1:351005-366246 GCF_000622305.1 Nannospalax galili
GAAGCATGGCTGGGCATAATAGTGCATACCTAAATTCCTAACACTTGGGAAATAGAGGCAGGAGGATCAAGAGTTCAGGGGCATCTTTGGCTGAATTTAAGACCAGTCTGGGCTACGTGAGACCCTGTTTCAAAAAGAAAAACAAAATACACACCAAAAAATTATATATAAAAACTCAGGGATGAACTGGGGAGATGGTTCAGTCAGCAAAGAGCTTACCTCATGAACATCAGGACTTGAGTATAGGCACTGGGTGTAATTCCATCAACTGGAGACAGGGGGAGACAGGAGGATTCCCAGAGCTTGCTGGATAACCAGTCTAGACAATCAGCATGCTCCAGGTTCAGTGAGAGACCTTGTCTCAAAAAAATAAGGTGGAGACCAATAGGAAGAGACATACAACGTGAACTTCTGACCTCTACATGCATGTGCACATACAGAGAGAGAGAGAGACAGAAAGAGAGAGGGGGGAGAGGGAGAGGGAGAGGGAGAGAGAGAGAGAGAGAGAGAGAGAGAGAGAGAGAGAGAGAACGCCTCAGGGAGGAAATATAGTAGCCAGGTAACTCAGAAGTTAGTATCTGAAGTCACTAAAGGATGGAAGTGGAGAGGTGGACTATGCTGGATTTTTTTTTTTTTTTTTTTTTGGTGTCATAAAAGAGACCTTGTCTCAAAAAAATAAGGTGGAGACCAATAGGAAGAGACGTACAACATGAACTTCTGACCTCTACATGCATGTGCACATACAGAGAGAGAGAGACAGAGACAGAAAGAGAGGCGGGGGGAGAGGGAGAGGGAGAGGGAGAGGGAGAGAGAGAGAGAGAGAGAACGCCTCAGGGAGGAAATATAGTAGCCAGGTAACTCAGAAGTTAGTATCTGAAGTCACTAAAGGATGGAAGTGGAGAGGTGGACTATGCTGGATTTTTTTTTTTCTTTGCTGGTTATAGTGGCACACATATGTAACCCCAGCACTTGGGAGTGGAGGCAGGAAGATCAGGAGTTCAAGATCATCATCAGCTACATAGGGAGTTTGAGGGCAGCTTAGACTACATGAGACTTTGTCTCAAAAACTAAAAGTAGGTGCTGGAGATATGGCTCAGCAGTAGTTAGAGTGCATACTGCTCCTACAGAGGACCCAAGTTCAGTTCCCATCAGCCAGCTCACCACTGCCTGTAACTGCAACTCCAAGAGGTCCAATGCCATCTTTTGGCCTCTGGAGGAACGTGCACTCACATGTGCACAACCTCTCCCCACCCCACGTACACATAATGTTAAAAAATAATAAAAATTAATCCTTTTTTAAAATCAGATACAAATAAATAAATGACGTGAGAAAAGGTAGAGTAAAACATGAAACAAAGGCAGTTCATTTTCGCAAATATCTGTGCCAGCGAACTTAAATTTTGGTCAGTAAATATCTGATGCTGCTGTGCAACTTGATGAAGTGCTAACAACCATTTGGCAATAACTGATCAGCTGTTTACCAGCTGTGATGACTTTAACATAATATGCATATGCCTTTTTATTTTAAAAATAAAATATATTTTTTTAAATATAAAAAATAAAACTTAGGGGCTCAGGGGATAAGAACAGTGACTGCTTTTGCAGAGGACCCAGGTTTGAATCTCAGCACCCACATGGCGGTTAACAACTGTCCGTGACTCTAGCTCCAGGGGATCTGACCACACCTTCTTCTATCCTCCACAGGCACTCTACAATACTGGTGCACTTACACACATGCAGGCAATACACTTATACACATAAAATAAAACTAATAAATAAAATACAATTTTAAAAAAGAAGAAAATTTAAAGCACTTGTTCTATGAGCTGGAATTTTTCCACAGCTGTCACTGTGAGGGTTTACGCCAAATGCTACTTATATACTTAAACATTTTTGGCATTCTTCTGTTGTGTTTAACCATTATGCCCTAAGAATTACTTAGAAATAAAAATTTGCTTGTAAAACATTTCAATATCTACAGAATAGTTTATCATGTAAGTAAACACAAATTTTAAAACCTTTTTCCAGTTAAAATGTGTTTCACCATTTCCCTAAATAGTGGACATGTGGATTGCTCTGTTTCCCGTGATCAATAATGCTGAAACAAGCTCTTCTCACTTGAATCATTTAACCTGCTCTACTCTGGATTTGAGTATTGAAATTACTAAGTCTCAAAAAGTTACTCCTTTCCTTTATTTTACATTATTATTTCCAAATGCTTTCCTAAAATAATTGTCTACATTTAAACTTTTTATTTTTTTTTCTTGAGATAAGCCCACGTTGACCTTGAATTTGCTGTGTAGCTGACACTGGTCCTGAACTCTTGGTTCATCTGCCTTCACTTCCTCCTGAATGTTGGGATTACAGCTATGTGACACAATGCTCATCTTAATTTGAACTCTTATAAGCAGCATGTGAGAATACCCTTCTCTCACGGCCATTATGAATTAGATGCTTTGTTTAGAAACCTCACTGAGTATTTCATTTTCACCAGCTTAGTGGTACATTTGTAATCCCAGCACTCAGGAGGCAGAAGCAGGAGAATTGCTACAGCTTTGAGGCCAGCCTTGTCTTCCTAGCAAGTTTGAGGTCAGCCAGGGCTACATAGTGAGACCTTGTCTAAGATAAAACAAAACCAAAAGAATGTAACTTTTATGTATATCAAGTATTTTCTTGCTTCACAATCTTCTCTTGCTCTGAAATACTCTTTTTTGTAGTTAATGGCTTTATAAAATACTTTGAAATTACAAGTTTCTGTCATAGTGTTTTCTAAGGCCTGGGAAGGTTGTGATTTTGAAAAATGGGGGATGTCAAGTGTTCCCACATTCCAAAACAGAGAGCCTCACCAGTACTAGTGTGCCATGGACCAATCCATAGGAATAGGCCTGAAATGAGTGACCATGAAAAAACCTGGTATCAAACTCTGAATATCCATAGTGTCCCCCAAAGGCTATATGTAAATGCTTAGTGCTCAGTATGGTGGTATTGTGGATATTTAAGAAGTGAGGCTCTGTGGGAAGATCATGGGGCACAGCTTTAGAAGAGACTGTGGGACTCTGGTGACTCAGTCTTTGGTACTGAGTGGAGATAAGAATATTTGCTCTGAACTGGAGGGATGGCTCAGTGGCTAACAGCAGTGGCTTCTCTTGCAGAGGACCCGAGTTCGAGTCCCAACACACACATGGTGGGTAACAACCGTTCCTAACTTCATTCCAGGGGACTTGACGCCTTCTTCTGATCTCTGAGACATTGCATGATACCGTTAGAGTAGCAAAAAGCCCCATAGGTTTAACTGAGCAAGAGTAAAATCTCCAGCCTATCTGTTGGACAACCCACCTTTCCAGGCTCACTGGTCAATCGCGCAGAACTCTGCAGAACTTCTGGACCAGCCACAGTCATGTAGGTCTTTGTGAGTCTGTCCACTTTCCTGAACTCTTCAGGAAAGTGTAATTTCTCCTTTTCTTCTTCATGCCTTTCTTACCAAACGTGCTTTCTATAAGGCTTCGGGCTGCCCTAGCATCTTGTATTTCTTCACTTTTTCTCTAAAGCTTCCTTCTCCCAGCCACGTGGCTGTGAGTCAGCCCCGTGTCTGACCTCCATGCAGGCTCTAAACCTGCCTGGCTCCATGGCTCTCTTTCCTTCTCTCCTCTGTTCTCCTCCTCAAAACAGCTACTGAGATTACAAGCTCACCTGCTTTCTCTCCATTTCAATACAAGTACACAGGCAATGCACACACACACACACACACACACACACACACACACACACAAAACAAAAATAATAAACACACATATATATAATAAAAATAAAAATATTGAAAAATAATTTTTAAAAAACTGTATCAGGAACCTTGTCATGGTAACACAGACTGACTGACTAACACACCGTGAGAGAATGGTTTTCACTAGACAACATTGTTTGTTTGGGTATTATTCCACACCAACCCTAAAAAGAGAAAAGGAGGCTCCCTCTGCCTCGTGTTAAGCCCATTTGGAGATTTCCAGCAGTTTCATGTGTGGTTTCTTGATGATTGGGGATACAGAGGACCAGAAGCTGATCTAGGCTATTCCCACTAGTTTCTGGGGTTTGGTTGGCTGAAATTGCCCCAAGCAGCTGAGGACTATGCTGAGAAAGTGATTCTGGGTTCAAAATGCCTGTCACTTGGGGACCAAATGAGGACAGGAAAGATGGTAAGGAGGTCAGGCTGGGGTTATTTATAGTCACCGAAGGTACCTATTATGGTGACTAACCATCCTGATTTCCTCAGTTCAGCATTAAAGGGCTCATCCTGGGAAAATCCACAGTCTTGAATAAACTGGGAGGGTTTGCCACCCTACATTATGTTTGGAAGTCATACAAAAATGAGGCAAGACAACTGCTAGGCAAGAGCTAGCTTATGGAGAAGCTCTGTCCAGAAGGTACACAGTAAGTACGGCCTCAGAGAGGAATCTTGCAACCACCTTCTTGTGCGTTCCTCTGTGATAAAGGAGCACCTTCAGGCTTCTCCTGAGATTTCCCCTTCCACTTCCAAGACTAAATGTGACTGTAGAGGCTTTACTATCTAGAAATAGATGGCTAAGTCATGGGACCTGTCTTCCTGGGATAAAAGGGACTAATGTGGCAGGGATGGCAGATAGAAAGTGTGAAACAGATTGACATTTCCTTGCTGTGTCAATGTCAGTCATACTGTGATTCCTGGGAGACAGGATCTCCTTGAATCCTTTCCCAGAAGCCACTTTTCGCAGATCATTTGTTGAGTTCTAATGCTTCTTCTTTGGTCTGTACACTTCAGTCCTCCTTAGGGCTCTCCTGGCTGCACTGTTGATCCCTCTACACATACCCATCAGTTATTAGAGTTTTATAGCACTATGCCATTTAGAAAAATTTACAAATTCTCGACATTCAGTCCATGAGGATTTTAATTGAGATTATACTAAAACACATTAATCTGGGGACATCTGACATTTTGAAGTCTTCCAAAACTGTTTGGGTTTATGGGATGGCTTTGTTATTTACAACCTATGGGGTCACAGGCAAGCTGTGTAACCTGAGGACTGTTTCCTCATTTATAAAATGACACTGATAATGAGATCGCCTTCAGAGCATTGTTGCCATGATTATAATAAATTAGTTAATGCAAAACACCTAGCAAAGTCTAGCATGCCGTATGTTATGTGTCTGCTATTATGTTATTATAATCATCCAGAGACATGGTCTACATGCTTCATACTGGGACAACCTCACTAGGACAGAATCATGATTTTTAGAGCCCCCTCCATGGCTCTGTTTCAGTTGGCCACAAGAGAAATTGGTGCATGATTCTGAAGTGGGACCAGGTCCATAGCACTTCTAGTTCAAGCAGGATCTCTTCCTCCAAGTTCTTAGAGTCTGGACCAGGTTCTGGGTGCGGGATCCCAGGAAATGCAGGAGCTTGCTGTGAAGTTCACTCACGCCATTGAAGTTTGTGATGAAGAAAACACAGATTCATTGGTCCCTGCTGTCTCCCTCTCAGAACCTTCCTGCTGACATGAGGATGGGCCCCTCTGCAGAAACAACAGCTTCACGCTGACTTCTCGCCTGCATGCCTCTTTTCCTGTGCTTTACTCATGATGGCTTTGCTTCACTGAAGAGACCTTGACTGATAGCTTGTCTTGCATTTGTTCAGCTTTTCTCCTCATGTATCTCAGTGAGATGTTATGGTTTACATCTCATATGTTCTTGACAGGGTGATTCTCAGTTGATATGGAATCTTTTGGCTTCTTTATCGTGACTTCTAAGAAGTAAACTTAAAGAAATTTTTATCTTTTATTGTCTATCTGGACAACCCATTTTTGTTTTAAAAATGTTGACAGGTACTGTTCACACTACTTAAGAAAGGAGAAGGTACTAGAAGTATATGATACTCTATCCTTTCCCTTTTCTTAGCCTGCCTCAGCCTACCCAGCACAACTCCTTGTGTTTCCCTCCAGTTAGTCCTTCACTTCCACCCTGGCAGCTCTTGATAGATTTGTGTCTTTTCCTTCTTGGTTCTCCTGCAAGCTTTTCTGTCCTTTGGAAAATGGCACTTGCAAAACTCTTCTAGAATTTCTAAGAATTAAAAGGAAAACCGCTGTTCTCTGAACTCCCAATTTGCTCATTTCCCCCTGGTCGTTAGGCTGGGTTGCCCAGTTCTGTCCACATAATAAAGCTCCTAGTGTTTCTTTCCAGCTAGTGATAATCAGATTAAACTGCAGACTTGAAATGTAAATGACCCAGAATCTGCATGAACTTGCCTCTGGTGAAATTTCAGCCCCACAGAAAACTGGGTCTAGCTTGACTGAAAATCGAAGCCAGGAGAGTGAGAGAGATGACCTGGATTAAATAAGCAAATCATAAACACTTAGGGCAAAAGAAATTTTCCCCAGACCATGAGGTTATTAAAAACTTGGTTTTTAATGACCAGAACCCAACACCATTGTTTACAGAAAAGGCCTATTCTTCATCCACAGCTCTTAGCTGAATCACTGATACTCATCATACACAATACTAATCATCCTTTAAAAGGCTCTAAGTGAAAAAAAAAGCCCAAAGAATGAACAAATAGTTTTACTGAATGAAATACTATGTTTCCTTGAAAACATATAAACTAAAGCTTTTACTGTGATAGAACCTCAGATCCACTGTTTATATGGTCTACAGGCTATGGATGCTTTTATATCATTCAAATATCAAATGAGTAATACTCTTTGATATATAAGAATTAAATAAAATTCAAATTTCCATGTCCATAAGTGACATTTTCTCAGAGCACAGCCATGCTCCTTTGTCATATACACAGTGTATATGTCTTGTAACGTGAGAGGCTTAGTTGCAGAGTCTTACTATTACTCTTAGCACAACTGGGTGGAGCCCAGGTACATCGGGAGTCCCTCAACCTTGGCACACACCACGGACACTGGTGTTTCATAATCCTCCTCTTCTACCCCATACCACCAACCCTTATCAAAAATGTCTTCAGGCATTGCTGTCTTGGGGGAAGCACTGTCCCTGGTGGAAGCTCTGCAGATGACTTGGGTTGCTAAGGAATAAGACAAGGGGAAGGTGAGAGGATGCAGGGCGCGAGGGACATGTCAGAGTATCTTTTCTGAGTTTTAAAAATACCATTTTTAACTCTAAGCACCCAAAGAATGAAATGCAGAATGCCCTAAGCAATCAAGCACATCTGGATTCCAAGGATGAAGGGGACTTGATTTTTAAGACATCTGTCTTCCTCTTTGCAGCCCCGATAGTGAAATACAGCAACCTCTTGAAAGATTTTTTTTTTAAACATGAATCTTCTGACAGACTCTCAGTGGTATTCTGAGGAGATTATTCGTGTGCTGTGTTATGCTACAGGCCCTGGGCCTTTTCTTTAGGCTCCTTCCCAACTAGCTCTATGCTAAGAGGGGGCAAATGGCTCACCCTGGGGGACAGCCTTTCCTCTGAGTGTTCTTTTTATTCTTTGACAATTTCATACAAGTATACGATGTATCTTTATCATATTCACCCCCAAGTCCCCCATACTCTCTCAGAACACCCCCAATATGCCCTCCTGCCTTCATGTCCTCTTTTTTTTGTATTCCTTCTGAGAGATCTTTTTGGTTTAATCTTGTCGGAAATTTCCCGACCTCTGCCTTTCTGTCTTCATGCTATGACCTCAAGGCCTGGCTTCCTACTGGTGGCTAGGAGTCCTAGCTTGGCTCAGGCAAGGAGTTGGGAAAATATTTCTGGAGGCTATGTGTGGGGTCAGCTCAGGAGTTCTTTTGCCAGATGATAGGATGCTCATGAAGGAAGCAGGTGCAGACAGACAGGTTGTCTGGGAGAGAAGGCTCTGAGTGTAGCAAGCTTCCTGACATACATTTGCCTCCAGGCCTAGCTTCTGAGGTGACTCAAGTCACTAAAATAAACCTAGAAGGTACCTTCAAACACCATAAGCCACAGGACATTGGTTAATCTGAATCATGAATGTTAACTACCCCAAAGTGTTTTATATTTCGATTTCCGGAAAGTTAAAAATGCTACTCTGATTCAAATACAGTGATCACATGTCAAATATCTGGTTTAGTAATGAAGGAACCAATCAAATGAGAAGCTGATTCAAAACTGACTGTGAGAGCCTGGGATGTTGCTGCACACCTATAATCCCAGCACTCAGGACACAGAAGCATGGGGATCTCAAGCTCAAGGTCAGACTCCACTACTTAGCAAGACCCTCTCTCAAATCAAGACAAAAGCAGGGTATAGAAAGACGGCTCAGAGGTTAGAAGCACTTGCCACTTTTGCAGAGGACCTGGGTTCAGTTCCCAGCACCCACATGGCAGCTAACAACCATCCGTAACTCCAGTTCCAGGGGAATCCAATGCCCTCTTCTGGCCTCCAGAGGCATTGCATGACACAGGTGTACTTACACACATGTAGGCAGTATACTCATATGCATAAAATAAAAATAATAAGTAAAATATTTAAAATGTGCTTGCAATCCCAAGGGCAACATACGTGGCCCTGTGACTGTCCATTTGCAGAGCATGCTGAGCTCTGCCTCGTCAGACTATAAGCAAGCATCTTTTCATGGTCTATTTAGTGTCACATTTTCATGTTTTGTGGAGTTTTTCTTTGGTAGCTTAATTGCTCAAAATGACCTTAAGAATAGTTTGGGGAGAACCAGCTCCTGTTCCTAAGAGTACAATGTGCCCTTACATAGAAAATATGTTTGTTAAAAGGCTTTATTCAGCCTTGAGTTATAGCGCTGTTGGCCACAAGTTCAATATTAATAAATCAAAAGGATAAACTAAATATGGAGTGTTTGAATGAAAATACACATAAAACAAGGTTATATATTGATCAACTGACAATATGTTGCAACCAGAAGTATATAGGAACCTAATCTTGTATTTCCTCTAGGGGCAATAATTTGATAGCAGCCAACTTGACTCTATGCAACTTATTCAACATAACTACTTGGAGTAATAAGCATTAACTGATACACAGCTCATACTCTCTCTCTCTCACACACACACACATATACACACACACACTCACATACACTCACACTCACATATTCACATACATACACACATACACACACATTCACACATATACACACACATTCACACATACACACATATTCAGAAAAATAAAAAATACTGAAAAAAAAATATGAAATTGAACAACAAAAACAACACACAGACAATAAAACTTCTCTACTAGACAGAATCCATTTGCTGCTTATCAATCTTTTACAAGTGAACATTTAAGACCTAATCAATCAAAAGCCAAAATTACAGTCTCCTGGAACAGCAGATGAGTCTTGATTAGCCTTGGTAGACGGCGGTTTAGGACACCTCTTCTCTACCTTGTCGCTTTTGGTGAGGTAACCTGGGTTTGGGGGGCTGCCCTGTGCATTGTCTGATGCTTAGCAGTATCCCAGCCTTTACCACAGTTGTAACTGCTATCACCTCGCCCAGTTGTAACAATTAAATGTGGCTCCAGACCCCTAGGAAACAGAATCATTCTTTTGGGTGATTTTGTTTTTTTTCAGGTATCTAGGTTTTAGTTCATTTTAACTACTGTAATAAAATGCTACCTACTGGGTAGTTTATAAGCATTAGAAATTACACACACACATACACACAGCTTAATCAAACTCCTTGGGTGTCAACCCTTCTCTCCGCTGTTGCAGGGCCCTTAATTATCCTTCTCTTGCTTGTCACGATTGGGCCCTGTATAGTAAACAGACTGCTGAGGTTTGTCCAAGAAAGAATAGACTCGGTTCATCTCTTGGTGCTGCGGCAGAAGCACCAGGTTGTAGAGTCGGCTGAGGAAGATTCCTCAGTTTTACCAAGACAAGGGGGGGAATGTTGGAAAAAAAAATGAAATACCTTGATGAATGCTGTAAGAACTCTGCATTTTGATAGAAAACTCTGTTTAAAATGTTGATTTAGATTTACTTGCTAAGCTTGCCTGTTCTGCCTGATTTGTATCTACCACACATGGATGATTAACCTAGTTGAAATGCTAAGAATTGAAGTGCTGTAAACCTCCTTCCTGGACCCTGGACCCTGGACCCCAGACTCAGTTGATTTACAATGTGTCCTGTAGGCCTGTTTGCACATACCAGATAACCGATAAGGAACAAAGAGAAGGAAGTTGTACCAGGCTTACATAGCCTTCCTGGAAAAGATGTTTAACCGAAACTATAGCTTTTAGAAGATGTTTGATCAAAGTGTCTGCTGAGGAATGCTTTTTGTGTAATGACTATGTGGGCCTATATAATCTGTATCTGAAACTGAATGGGGGTCGATCGTTCTGACCAGACTTGCATGTCTTGGGAAATCGGTCGACCCCAGCCGGCTGGAAAGTAAAGACTCTGCTTGATTTTTTACATCTCCAATCCCGTGTATTTGTTATCTGGAGGGGACCCATCGAGTCACGGAACCTAACACACACACACACACACACACACACATACACCGCCCCCGTTCTGGAGCCTAGAAAGCCCAGCAGGCTGGTGTTTCCTGAGTCCCCATTTCCTGGCTCGTAGATGACACCTGCTAGAAGCCACCTCATGGAGCAGAACAGAGCACTACTCTGGGGCCCAGATCACAAAGGGAAGCTTCATTTTCATGATCCGTCCATCTTCCAAGGCTCTATCTCCTAACACTGCCACATTAGTTTCCAGCATATGAACTTAGAAAGCCCAGCAGGCTGGTGTTTCCTGAGTCCCCATTTCCTGGCTCGTAGATGACACCTGCTAGAAGCCACCTCATGGAGCAGAACAGAGCACTACTCTGGGGCCCAGATCACAAAGGGAAGCTTCATTTTCATGATCCGTCCATCTTCCAAGGCTCTATCTCCTAACACTGCCACATTAGTTTCCAGCATATGAACTTGGGGTGACATGAAAACATTCAGGCCATAACATTCAGGAAAAAAAGAGAATGAAAGGGGTCTGTTGACACCTTTGCAACCGCACAGGTTTGAGACCTTCAAAGCATGTGTCATAATTTGTAGTATGAGCATGTAAGTATATACTTATGCATGTATATTTAATTCTTGCTTATATTCTGTTTCATCTGTCATGAGAGAACAAAGCACAGTGCCAGAAACTCATAAGGCACTTGATAAATGTTAAGGTTCAGATAGCCTGGCCCCGTCACCAACAGGATCTCAAGGACTTCTCATGCTCCTGAGAAAAGGGAACTGAGCTAATAAGCACCTCTGGTCTTTGAAGTCAAGAGAAGCAGGCTTTTCTCCACTGTTTGGCTAACACAGCAGGCTTCCCCTTTGATTTCTAAAGAGAACAGGTTTCAACAGTCCAGCTCTCCCACTGCCCCCACCCGACCCCTGCCCAACTTTAAAAAAACATACATCTTCCCACCTTCTGCAGGAAGCAGAAGCCTCCCCCTTAAAAGACCTCAGCTCACGACCCGGGCAGATATTTTCCCTGCCCAGAAGGGAATCTGTCCCATGTGTTCCTTTGCTAATAAACTCTGCTTTCTCCTGATCAACTCTATTCGTCATATGGTCAGTGTCCAAGGACAGCTGGTGCATCTTTCCTTGATCAACAAAGGGGAGAGGACAGTGGAGATTCACACTGATCTGACAGCTCCAAGAGCCCTTCCTCTGCCCCCTCCACCTGAGCCTCTTGATTTCCTTCAAAAGAGAAACTCTACTGTCCTGAAGAAATCCTTTCTTTCTCTCTTTCTTTCTTTTCTTTCTTTTTCTTTCTTTCCAGTCTCAATATATATACTGCAGGTTGACCTGGAATTCACTATGTAGTTCAGGCTTGCCTGAAACTCACAGTGATCCTCCTGTCTCCGCCTCCTGAGTGCTGAGATTACTGGTATGAGTCACCACATCTGGAAAAACTCTTTTCTTGTTGTATTGCTGAATCAGAGATAAAGCCATTTTCATCACATAGAGTTCCAAAAGTCTGGGTTTCTAAACACAAGTGAATTTCCCCACAGCCTTTATTGGATGCTTCTCTTCCAGTGCTGTGCCATTGGTTCTTGCATAGGATTCTGCAGTGGCCCACTCTCTGTGGCCTTCCTCTGTAACCTAGGCTCCAGGGTGCGTGGCACATAGCGGGGATCCACAAATGTCACTACGAGTATGCACCTTGGGGAGCTGTTGAAACAGGAGCTCTTCCACTGTTCATAAAACTCTGCCTGCACAAATCTTACTGAGTGGCAGATTGCAACAGCAGACGAATGGTAACAACCAGACAAAATCTGATGGGAACCTTTGTGGGTGCAGTGTAGAAATGACTATTAATTACACACCATCACTTAAGTTATTTGTAGATAGTAATCACAGTTACTGTGATTTTCCAAAACAAAAGACATACCTGCATAGACCTATACACACAGGTGATTTCTTATTTTAACAAGTTTGATGAGGCATCAGGACTGCTATGCTGTGAAGTCATAGGAAAATGAAAGTTTGTTGCTACAGTACACAGTGTGCATGCAGAGCTGCTGCTTGCTTAGGCTGCAAAAGGCATGTTTCTATAACAAATGGCATCACACCAACTCCATTTGCTGAACGTTTTTTAACATCGTTTCTTACTATGTGAAATACTGCACTAAATATAACAAGGAATTCATAGATTAAAAAATAGGATACATAAAGATATAGTATGGAGAGGTTACAAAAACCAGATGTTTAGATTTCCAAGAAATGGCAGTTAATCATGCCCTGGCTATATGGAAACTTTCTGAGGTGCCCCTGGCTTATGCTATCACACACGTGGTTCTGAGGTCTAACAAAAAGCACGTTGTACAGAGCGTGACCTCCAGCAAACACTAGCTTGTCCTTTTCTTCCTATCTTATAATACACTGTTTTAAAAATTTGAGAAAAATGTATAATGTTTTGTTGATGATTTATTCTGGAGCCAATAAAAAACCATGTTTGCTTATCTCAAGTACCCCTGGATGTCAGTATGCTCACACACTCCTCACCAAGAGCAAATGATGAGTGTTGTATTTGTAAAACAACAGATAATGGACTAGGGTAGATACCAGGGGTATACAATGCAAGGAAGATCTCTCTCTCTCTCTCTCTCTCTCATAAGCTAAGGCTGTTTTACTGAAAGAAAACCCAATAGCTTACAAAGTCTATGGTGAGTTAAAAAATGCTCGCTCTCTGCTTCCCTTGGCCTACAGGACCTGCTGCAGGCCTCTCTCTGGGGTAAGTCCATTGCGCCCTCTGCTTCTGGGCCTGGCACCACACTCACCTCCCTCTGTTTCCCTGGGCCTGCAGGACCCGCCTCAGGCCTCACTCCTACCCATAGGCCTCTCTCAGGGGTAAGTCCATTGCGCCCTCTGCACCTTGACTCCACCAGCCTCATTCACCCTCCCATCTGAACAGCCATCCTCTCCTCCGAGTTTGGGCCCTGCCCCATTCCTTCTCTTGGGGCTCCAGACACCTAGGGAACCAATACTGCTCCCTGATCCTTTTCATCCAGACCAACGTGCCTTCTCTGGGCCCCAGGAACTCTGCTCAGGGCCTGGCCCCGCCCTAACATCCCTCTGCTTCTCTGGGCCTGCAGGACCGGCACAGGCCTCTCTCCTACCCACAGGCCTCTCTCAGGCTTAAGTCCATTGCACCCTCCAAGCCTTGATGCCCCCAGCCTCATTCACCCTCCCATCTCCCTGACGGTCTCTCCTCCAAGTTTGGGCCCTGCCCCATTACTTATCTTGAGGCCCCAGACTCCTCCGGAACCAATACTGCTCCCTAATCCTTTTCATCCAGACCAACTGAGTGCCTTCTCTGGGCCCCAGGAGCACTGCTTCTGGGCCTGGCCCTGCCCCCAACTCCCTCTGCTTCCCTGAACCTGCACCACCCTCCAGCCTCTTTCTGGGACACAGAGGCTGACCTTTCCTCTTCTTGATCGTTTGCATCCGGACCAACCCAGCTCTTCAGTGCAGTCCCCAGGAGGCCTTGGGGCCTCTTCCCACCCCATTGTCCTTTGCATCTTTGGCACAGCCACCAGCTGCCCTAGACCAGCATCTTTCCTGAGCCAGGCTCCCAGGCAAGTCCAACCCCCAAATTCCTGAAGCCAAAAATCGTTCCTGGAGAGATCCAGACCTTAGGAGAAAGCCTAAAAACATCTGACCCTCACCTGAATTGGGCCTCTGTGGGAACTCCTGAAGAAAAAAGCAATCCGGCCACTCCAATATAAAATCAAAAACGAAAACTAGAAGCTTAGAGGAACCAGCTTTTCATGCCCAAAAAGTAAACCACAAAGACACATAAAGTTCACAGAAAGAAGCAGACCTAAAGTTGAAGGCCTGAGTCTCACACAAGAATAAGAACTACAAAAGAAATTCACATGTCAAAATCACAGAGAAAAAGTAACACGAAAAACCAAAATAACATATCCCCACCAAATACCAATAGTACTCTAGAGGAGTACAATGAGAACCCCCTAGAGATAATGCAGGACATAGAACTCAAAAGAACAATTATAAACATCATAAAAGAATTCAGTGAATTTAAAGAACACACAAAAAAAGAAATCAAAGAACTGAAGGAAGATAGGGATAAACTTCTGAATGAATTCAGAAAGGAGTTAGAAATATTGAAGAATACTCAGGCTGAAATGAAGAAGGAAGTGAAACACTCAGTAAGCCAATTAGAAATGACAGGAGAAAGCCTCACCAATGGATGAAAGAAATGGAAAACAGAGTATCAAACCTGGAAGACAAACTGGATGAACTAGACCACTCAAAGATTATGAAAAATTTAAGAAATAACAAGAATCGAATATGCAGGAATTGTGTGACACCATAAAAAGGCCAAATTTACAAATCATAGGCATACAGGAAGGAAAATCCCAAGATAATGCCATGGACCAGACTTCAACAGAATCGTGGAAGAAAATTTCCCCAAATTAAAGAAAGACATGCCCATACAAATACAAGAAGCATATAGAACACCAAACAGACAGGACCAGAAAAGAAACTCTCCATGGCACATCATAGTAAAAACACTACACGTACAAAGCAAAGACAATTCTGAAAACTGCAAAAGAGAAATAACAAGTCACATATAAAGGAAAACCCATTAGGATTACAGCTGACTTTTCAGTGCAAACTATGAAAGCCAGAAGAGCCTGGATCAAAGTATCCCCAGTTTTAAATGACCACAGTTGCCAACCCAGATTACTGTACCCAGCCAAAATGTCTATTATATTCGAAGGGAAAAGAAAAATCTTCCATG
>NW_008332592.1:367880-369249 GCF_000622305.1 Nannospalax galili
AACCAATACTGCTCAAATTATTCAAAAAGATAGAAATGGAGGGAGAACTCCAAAATTCCTTCTATGAAACCAGTATCACTCTCATACCAAAGCCAGGTAAAGATACAACCAAAAAAGAAAACTATAGACCCATATCCTTAATGAGCACAGATGCAAAAATTCTCAACAAGGTACTTGCCAACTGCATACAGACATACATCAATAAGATCATCCACCATGATCAAGTAGGCTTTATCTCAGAGATGCAGGGATGGTTCATTATATGTAAGTAAATAAATGTCATAAATCATATAAATGGGTTCAAAGATAAGATCCACATGATCATCTCAATAGATGCAGAGAAGGCCTTTGACAAAATTCAACATGTATTTATGTTCAACGTTCTAGAGAGAATGGGACTGGAGGGAACATACCTCAACATAATTAAAGCCATATATAACAAATCCACAGCCAACATCATTCTAAATGGAGAAAAAGTGGAAGCATTCCCATTGAAATCAGGAACCAGACAAGGCTGTCCAGTATCCCCACTTCTCTTTAACATAATACTTGAAACTCTTGCAAGAACAGTAAGACAAGAGCAGGAAATTAAAGGAGCAATAATTGGAAAAGAAGAGTTCAAATTATCCCTTTTTGCAGATGATGTGATATTATACCTAAGGTATGCCAAAAATTCCACCCGCAAACTCCTAGAACTAATTAACATGTTAAGTAAAGTGGCAGGTTACAAAATTATCCTACAAAAGTCTACACCTTTCTATATACCAATAACAAGCAATCAGAGAAAGAGCACATGGAAACACTCCTGTTCACAATAGCTCCAAAAAATAAAATACCTTGGAATAAACCTGACCAAAGACATTAAAGGCCTCTACAAATAAAATTTTAAATCTTTAAAGAAAGAGACTGAGGAAGACACCAGGAGTCTTCTCCCATGCTCAAGGATTGGAAGAATTAATTTTGTGAAAATGACCATCCTACCAAAAGTCATACAAAGATTCAACGCAATGCCAATCAAAATCCCCATGACATTTTTCACAGAAATGGAATAAACTATCCTAAGATTCATATGGAAGCACAAAAGACCTCAGATAGCCGAAACAACCCTGTGCACTAAGAGCAATGTTGGGGGAATTACTATACCAAATTTTAAGCTGTATTACAGAGCTATAGTCATAAAAACAACATGGTACTGGCACAGAAATAGACCCATAGACCAATGGAACAAAATTGAAGACCCAAATATGAGCAAATGCAATATCAGCCACCTGATATTTGACAAAGGGGCCAAGAACATTAGATGGAGGAAAGACAGCATGTTCAGCAAATGGTGCTGGCAAAACTGGATCTCCACCTGTAGAAGAATGAA
>NW_008332592.1:370202-370387 GCF_000622305.1 Nannospalax galili
AAACTGTTATACTAAGTGAAGTAACACAGACTCAGAAAAAAAATCGACATATGTTCTCTCTCGTATGTGGATCCTAGAAGCAGACTCTGATAAATAAGTATGCAAGCAGACATAACTACAGGAACCAGGATAATGGAAAGGAAACAGGGAGGTAAAGGAAAAGAAATACCCTGAAAAAGAAGAAC
>NW_008332592.1:370736-371437 GCF_000622305.1 Nannospalax galili
GGTCTTTGCCAGACTGGTGGAACTAACATTCTTGGGTGTTTAACAGACATGCTTTGAGGTCTATAATAATTTGGTCAGAGGGACATAAAGGACAGTTTTTGCTCCTTGCCCTCCCAGGTCGACTAGTTCCAGGTGACTATGAGCATCTCTCAATATGTCCTATAATGGTAGTGGTTCACCTTTCTTCTTGATCAAGGAGGCCGAGGAAACCCCACCAGATGGACTTGAACCAGTGTCCAGTCTACAAAGAGGATGGTAAACACAGAGGAATCATTTCATCCATGCTTCCAAGCAAAGCCAACCGTGGTCAAGCAGGACCTTTGACTTATCTTCACATAGGCAGAACTGGTAAAAGAAAGGAGCCAGGGGCTCCTCCCAAGCCCACGTGACCCCTGAGAAACAGATCCTCAAATGACCTTAAGAGTAAAAATAAATCGGTTTTATGTGGACCAACTGTATGGCCTTCAACACCCAAAAGGAAAGTATGATGAAAGATTAAATGGGCCAGTATAATTTCATAAGAGTCCATGTGTATAGCTAAAGGCTATATAACAAGCAACAATGCCAGAGAAGCGATACCTTCTTTTGAGTTGTTGGCCAGGGTGGCCAAAGGCATTCCCAGATAGTAACCCAGCATAGAACTGGGAAAATGAACAGCAGATCCCAATCTTATCCAAAGGAATATTGACAACTGATTATTG
>NW_008332592.1:371873-377146 GCF_000622305.1 Nannospalax galili
TATCGTTTTTAAAGTTTCAAACATCATTTAATTTTGTCTTATAGGGTTTAGACAGAGTACAATATTATATAACTGTATTAATTCAACTATATACCTAAAAATTACAGCCAATTTTGAAAGAGATGCATCTTTGCTTTGGAAATTGTTATTGAATATGTCAATGCTGTTGTAATGAA
Organism: Nannospalax galili; assembly: GCF_000622305.1. Lineage (NCBI taxonomy): Eukaryota > Metazoa > Chordata > Mammalia > Rodentia > Spalacidae > Nannospalax > Nannospalax galili. The sequence goes on from NW_008332592.1 coordinate 372,050, forward strand.
ATGCTTCTTCTAATTATATGGTTATTAAATAAATAATTAAAAAGAAAAGATTGCTCCTTTCCATTTCCCCCAGCCAAGGGGACATTTATTAGAGTATCAGTGCTGGCAGAAACACTAAGACATGTCCCTAAGTAATCTTCAGGGGTTTCCTTTACTGCCTACTGGTTCCAGACCCATCTTCTGCAGCACCCCAAAGCTGTGGGGTCCTATGCTCTCAAGCCTGGGTCACTAGCCAGCTGGTTCCCAGACAGACAGTCCCATTGATCATTCTATGGCCTCCTACTTTGCTGTCAGTTTGCCTACTTTTCCCACATGGCTGGAATGGGGTTGGGTTTTGCATGTCAGTGTTGTAGCATGTATATAAAGTGTCCACGTTAAGCTCATGTGTTGGAGCACACAGTCCCCATTTGGAAGCACTATTTGAGAAGGTCGTGCAACCGTTAGGAAGTGGAATCTTGTTGACAGAAGTGGCCACCGCTGGCTGACCTCAGTGAGCAGACCTTGAGGTTTTGTAGGGAAGGGACGCACTTGTTCCTCTTACTTTCTGACTATAAATGTGATGTGACCAGTGGTCTCCTGCTCCTGCAGCCACTCTTTCTCCTCAGTGATGCCATAATGAGCTGTAGCCCTGCAAAATGTAAGCCCAAAGAAACTCTTCCTCAAGTCGCTTCTTGTCAGATATTTCATCACAGCAAATGAGAAAATAACTAATACAATCAGTATCTTGCCCTTGTGACAAAAGCTCAAGCAGCTCCCATCTGATCTAGTCAGTGCATATTCTGGTCCCAATCTGCCTGTGCTGGATAGCTTTAGGGTCAACTTGACACACCTGGGTTGAGGGAGCCTCAGTTGAGGAATTTCCTCTATTGGACTGGCCTGTGGCCATGTCTGAGGGGCACCTTCTTGATTGTTGAGTGATGTGGGAGGGCCAGCACACTGTGGGTGGTGCCACCCCTGGGCAGGTGGGCCTATGTTGCATAAGAAAGCAGGCTGAGCAGGGGCCAGGGGAGCAAGCCAGTAAGCAGCGTTCCTCCATGGACTGTGCTCCAGCTCCTGCTTCCAGGTTCCTGCCCTGAGTTCCTACTTTGGGCTCCCTGATGAACTGCGACCTGGGAGATGTAAGCTGAATGAATCCTTTCCTCCCCCAAGTTAGTATTGGTCAGAGTATTTAGTAATAGCAATGAAGAAACAGACTAAGACACTGCCCTAGCATGTGGTTACCTGAACCTGCTGTAGATACTGCCCACACAGATGAGCCACAAGTAGTGTCTCTGTGAGGAGCTGCAGCCAGCTCAGAAATCCCTGTACTTTCTTCCCCTTCTCTGTCTCACTTCCTCTTCCTGTTTTGCTGTAGGGTTTTGTTTGGTTTGGTTTGGTTTGGTTTGGACTTTTTGAGACAGGGTCTCTCTGTAGCCCCACCTGGCCTGGAACTCGCTATCTCACTATGTAGACCAGACTGGCCTTAAACTCACAGAGATCCACCTGCCTCTGCCTCCAGAGTGCTGGGATTAAAGGTGTGGCTCCTCTTCCCCTTTAACTCTGTTTCCTTGGCTTTGCACTGTCCCAGTAAAAACTTGACACACAAGTTTCTTTCTCCCAGTCTCTGTTTCCTAGGAAACCTGAGCTAAATTAGTGTCACACCCTTAAATTTTCAAATTCTGAGCTGGAGCAGCTGTTTGATCCTGGGCTACATGCCATGTCCTTGCTGCCAGAGAGCTGGGAAAAGCAACATCTGTCTCCTGGTGATGTTGTGGCAAGAGGCAGAGTCCTGCCTTTCTTCTTTAGGATTAACCCTAAATAGTAAGTGTTTGGATTCTCAATACAAGGTGACAAGCGAACCCACTTGACCCTTATAGTTCCTTTCCCTCCCATGAAGTTCTACAGGTGGAGTGGTGTCCTATGCATCATACCTCAGGCATACCATCCTCCCCCACCTCCTAACCCTGTCTAAGTGGCTCTGTTATGGACCCTTTTGCTTCTGATATACTTTCTTTTCCCATGCTTCTGATTAGGCCAGATGTTCCAGATTAACTCAGACTTCTGATCCTCCCAATCTTGAATGCAGAGTTCTATACTCCTTTGTATTTCTCAGTCCTCAGGTCAATAGTCAACTCTCACATTTACCTGGCTCTGGTCTCCTTCATTAACGTTCCAGTTCTTTACTGCCTTCAAAGCAGTAGATAGTTTTAGATACAAATAGCAAATGCTGGATATCCTACATCTTCGAGGGTAAGAGGAGCAAGAAGTTAGTCAGCAGGGGTCTGATACTGGGGAATAGCAAGGTGAGGAGGCATCTCAGCCTTTTCTTCTTAATGAAGTATTTGGGGAGAAGTCTTGGAATGGCCTCAAAGGGGACTTTTCTGTGACTAGATATCCTGGATGATGTCTGTCATCATCTATTTTGCAGCCAAATCTGATGAAAATGTGCATATTGTGTAACTGTTTAGAGGCATGATTGTTTTATGCAAACAGAAATGACAGTGTTCCCTATGGTCAGTCCTGCCCTGCCCAGATTATCAGGTTCTCATCCAAACACTGGGGGTTCCTAGGCATGCATCTGGTCTCTCCCTGATACAGAAATTAGGTACTGTCACACAGCTTCATGTAAGAGGGTACCATTCCCATATGAACATCATGATGGAGATGCTAATTATCCCGATCTGATCATTACGTATGTCAAAATAGCATGCTTTGCCCAATAAATACGTAGAACTGTTACATATTAACATAAAGATGAAGAGCTCTCACATCATAAGGCCTGAACTCCAGCACAGAAAGAGAAAGGGAAAGCTCTTAACATATCAGTGTTCTCTCCTTCTTAGGACAAGCCATATCTTAGAGTCGACTCTGTAGAAAGCTCATGAAGAATCAGTGTTCTCTCCTTCCTTGGACGTCATAGCTTAGGAGTGACTCTGTTGCCTAAACGAAATGCCTCTGACCATGTCTCAATGATGGGCCTTTTAATTCCTTACCCTAAGCCATCTCCAACCTGATGCTCCTTGAATACTATGATAATCTCTGTAAAAATACTACCCTTATCAAATGTCTGGCATTATTTTAAATGTATTTTCTTGTTCATCATCATCAAAAAATTCATCTAAAATAAATCTATTTTCCTTTAAAAAAAAAAAAATACTACCCAGATAGAAGTGAATACAAACTCCACATGCAGAGACTCAGCTCAGTTTGACTCTGGGTCCCAACTCAGACCTGATGGACATAAACTGGTCATTACCTTTGCAGAGGAGAAGGCCCACAGTTACAGCTTATGAAAATAAATTTGGTCTGCTTTCTACTGAAACAGCAAGTCATCTACATTATCAGTAATTCTCCTTCAGAGTCACTGAGGTTCAGTCTTGAAGTACTTGACTATGCATTTAGCAGACGAAGAAATCATTAGTCTTTGAAAACAGAACTAGTTATTGGTAGAATTTGGTGACCATTTAAGAGTGGCCCAATTGAAGAGAGAGGGAGATAAACATGGGATATTCTAAGAGTGAGGGGGCAGAGGATGTTTTTGTAGTGTTTTACTGAAACAGAAAAAAAAAAAAAAAAGGGTCTGAATAGTGGTAGATAGAACTAGAATAGTCCAGGTTCTAAAAATCCCACCCCCGCACCATTTCCATGTGCTATGCATCTGAATCCCTAAGAGTACCTTAGTTTTCTGCCTAAAAACGTTTGACAAAGACTTCACCAAGGCTGGAGGGTTGAGGTGGGAAATAGCCCCAGCTTCTATTTCCAGCTGCTGGCTGGATAACTTCCTATACATCTGTCACTCCAATTCCAGGTTCTCTTGCTTGGCTATCTCCCTTATACTTTTCACTATAAGGACTGTCTGGAAATTCAGTCTTCATAATCTGTAACCAGATCCCAGAGACTCCACCAGAAGGATCCCAGTAAGAGTACAGATCTCTAGAACCAATCTAGTCTTTTTTTAAAAAAATAATTTATTGAGAATTTCATACATGCATATAAGGTGTTTTGATCAAACCATACCCACTCCCTCCCCTCCAACTCCTCCCATATCTCCCCATCACTTTTTCCTTAACAATTTCATGTACTCTTTCTTTCTTTCTTTCTTTCTTTCTTTCTTTCTTTCTTTCTTTCTTTCTTTCTTTCTTTCTTTGTTTTAAATGGGGATTTTGCTACTCTGACATTCGCCCCCTCTAAAGCTCCCAAATATTTTCGACATTATTGTTTGGAAAGGAGTAGTTTGCTAAGAGGCACAAGGATGTTGTGAGTTTTAGCCAAGAAACTGGCTACTTTGGGGGGGGGTCTTTTTACTCCAACTGCCTAGCCAATTCCTACCTCTTATTCTTATCACACCATCCCTGAAGAGGTTACCAAAATTGCCAATAGGGAATAGTGACACAGACCGCTCTGGCTTCTTCCATGCTGAACAGGGAGGGAAGCAGGGTCGCAGGGTGAGGCAATTGGAGTTCCCCTTCAGTGGGTCTATCTAAAAGACTCTCAAATTGAATAACTCTTATCTCAAGGAGGAAAAGAAAGTCCTTGAATCATGAATAGGAGATGTGAAGGAGAATTAAAGGCAAGAGTAATTAGCATTACAAGTTCTAGACAGAGAACTAGAAAAAAGTCAGAACGGGGCAATTTTCAAATGTTCATATGAGAGTTCATTGCAATTTCTTGACAAGGGCTTCCAACAGGATCCCTCTATTGGATTCCTCCTCATTTTTCCTTTGTCTGCCAAGGTTGGACTTGAGAGTGATGGATTCAGGATTTGCTTTCAAGTATTTTGATAGCTATTGGAGTAGTTAAAATCAGTGTCAGTTCCCTCCCAAAGGCTTCACCACGTGGAGGCAGGATCTGGGTGCTCTCAGGCAGTCCCCTGAGTACTCAGCCCCTAAGCCAGAGGGAGGCCAGAGGGAGGCCAGAGGGAGGCCAGAACTTGGCAGTCTCTGGTGGTCTGCTGAGATCAGAGCAGCTACACCAATGGAGGTTGAAACCCACCCTCTCAGGCTGATGACATTCTGTCATTTTAAAAGGTCAAATTTTGATAGGTATAAAAATATCAAATAAAATTATTATTGTTACATTGTGTATTTCTTTTTAGTATGAAATACCAGTATGTCTGCA
>NW_008332592.1:377354-377942 GCF_000622305.1 Nannospalax galili
TAAATAGTATATTTTTCTCTGATACTCAGTTACTCCAAGCTTGCTTTTGTTCTTCCCCTATCATGCTCTGGGTACCTCTGCTTTTCACTTTCTATTTATAATGCCATGGACAGACATCACTAGATATTGCCTAATCTTCCTAAGGTATCAATGACAATATAATGGGTCCTGCACAGGCGGGATCAGAGGTTACTAATACCCATAGTAAAAGTAACTAATAGGCCTAAAATTCCTCAGTCAGTAACTAAGACGACACAGTTTTCCTTAAGTGATTATGCTGGGGGTTGTGTACCAACTGCTTCTCTTTACCTTGTGTTTATATGCCTTACAGAAGGTCATCATAATTGGACTTGTTGACTATTGCATTCTTTAATTAAAGGAGATATAGGTAGCGTCATTGGACCCTTACCTGAGTATCCAGCTGTTCTTCCCAGTCAACTGTATGTAATCTGGCCCTAATCACATATGGTCTCCTGGGTTTGGGAAGGACTAAAGTATATTAAGTCTCCTGGATTTGAAAAGGACTAAAGTATATTATCTAAGAAAGGCTAGAAAAGGCTTTCCAATGTAAATACTCTCAGGTCACCT
>NW_008332592.1:380910-406611 GCF_000622305.1 Nannospalax galili
CCCCCCCGCTCTCCCTATAGCATTTTGTAATAGTTTAAGCTAGCCAATAACCACGCTTCTGCTTCTGTAACCTGCTTCTGCTCTATAAAAACCCCAAACCCGAGACCTGGGGGGCTTCTCCCTTTGTCAGGAGTTGTGCCCACAGGTACCTGTGTAAAATAAAAGCCTCTTGCTATTGCAACTCGAGGGCTCGACTTGTCCTTTGTGGTTTCAATTTTACAGTCTAAGTAACTTTTTATATGGACTTAAGCCTAATGTCTGGGAAATGTAATTCCTTGAACTCTTAAAAGAAAGATGACAGTAATGGTTATACTTTCCTTTTGGGTATTTAAGACCATACAGTTGGCCCAAATAAATCAGTTTATTTTTACACTTGAGGTCATTTGAGGATTTATTCCTCAGGGATCACATGAGCTTGGGAGGAGCCTCTGGCTCCTTTCTTTTACCAGTTCCATATATGTGAAGATAAGTCAAAGTTCCTGCTTGACCATGTCTGGCTTCACTTGGAAGCATGAATGAGATGTTTCCTCTGAGTTGACCCTCCTCTCTGTAGATTGGACACTGGTTCAAGTCCATCTCGTGGTGTCTCCATGGTCTCCCTGAACAAGAGGACAGGTGACTCACCACAGTTACAGAACATTTTGAGAGATGCTTCATAGTCCCCTGGAACTTAGTTGACCTTGGAGGGCAAGCCGCAAAGACTGTCCTTTGAGTCCCTCTGACCACATTAGTATAGGCCTCAAACTGGCTGTTAAACATCCAAGAAGGTTAGTTCCACCAGTCTGGTACTTTTAATTATCATGTGCTATGTAGATAAGGCTTGGGTAAAAAAACAAATATTCTCGGATAAACTTTGACTACATATATATTGTCCTAGTTTGTTTCTCCATTGCTGTGACAAAACACTCTGACCACTACCAACTTGGGGAGGAAAGGGTTTATTTAGCTTACATCTCCCAGGTCACAGTTCATCAGGGAGTCAAAGGTAGGAACTCAGGGCAGGAACCTGGAGGCAGGAGCTGGAGCACAGGCCATGGAGGAACGCTGCTTACTAGCTTGCTCCCTTGGCCCCTGCTCAGCCTGCTTTCTTATGCAACACAGGCCCACCTTCCCAGGGGTGGCACCACCCACAGTGGGCTGGCCCCCCCACATCACACAACAATCAAGAAAGTGCCCCATGGGCATGGCCACAGGCCAGTCCAATGAAGGCAATTCCCCAATTGAAGCTCCCTCAACCCAGGTGTGTCAAATTGACACTAAAGCTATCCAGCACATATATTTTGTTCTTAAGCTAGTTGACTAAACTATGACCATAGACATTTTAAGATTATGTGTATATTATTTTTGTCTCATCCTTTATATATCATAACAAACCTAAACAGACCTTCATCACTTGCTCAGGCTTTCTCATTTTTTCTATTTTGGAAAATATCTCCATACTCATATCCTTTTAACATCTTTTACCTTCTCATTTTCTTTTTTAAAAAATAATTATGAGACATAATACATTAACAAATACATTTTTTTTCATCTGTTGTGAGACTTCTTTTCCTGGGGATGCTAAGCAATGCTTATTCCCTTTCAAGGTTCTAGTGTTGAGCCAATGTTTGATTAAAGTTTTACTGGGGAACCAATGAATTTATTGAGCTTACTTACTGAGATAACTGAGGTGTTACTGAGGTGTATGTATAACCTGAGGGTATGCACATTGGAAAGCCTTTATCCAGCATAGGTCATGCCTTCTCTTCCTAGCCTTCCCCAGATTGTATACTTTAGCCCTCCCCAAATCCAGGAGGCCATGTGTGATTAGGGTCAAATTACATACAGTTGGCTGGGAAGAGTGGCTGGATAGTGCGGTGAGGGGCCAATGACCCTGCTTGGCCCTCCTTTAATGAATGAGCACAATTGTCAAGAAGCCCAATTGTCCAATCCAGTCTTATGTTGGAAAAAATATGAAGGGCTCGGTGCACTGTAGAGTTACTAGCCACCTCCACTGACTGTGTTCACACAGCTCTGCAGAACAGCTGAGCTAGACAATGGTGTCAAAGAAGCACCTCATGGGCTGAGGCTCTCAGAAGTGGAGGGTTTAACCCTGCAAAGAACAAAAAACTGGGATCTCAGTATATGCGGGTAAAAGTCAGACCTTTGTGTCTCAAGCTTTAAGCTCAAGAGAATAAGCTAAGAAGTAAATAACAAGGAAAACCCCAAAATCTGCCCTGTTAAGGATTTGTGTGTGTGTGTGTGTGTGTGTGTGTGTGTGTGTGTGTTACAAGTTAAATATTTTCTATATTGGAACAGAAACACACTCTGAAATTTAAAATATGCAGAGTCATAGCTCTCTCTTACCATAAAGTTTCTGTGGATTGGTTTAGACATTCTCAACTAAAAAAAAATTCCAGCAGGGGTCTCTCTCTTCACATGGTACAAACCATGTCTACCACTAGGAGTGCAATATTTCCATTTTATTTATCCACATTACCATGTAAATGGATGTGATTGCAAAATATGTCAAAGCTCTTTTCTTACCATGATCTGAATGAAAAGCATTTTGTTCATTATGTGCTAATGAATTCATACATCTTTTCATACACTGAGTAGAGTCCCTAGCTTGACTTCTGGTCATATATTTCCCTAACCTTCTTTGTTTCATTTCTTATGTGTGAGGAAACTGGAGACTTTGGCTAATTGGCTAATTGATATGTGGTTCATTGATTTTTGTTGTTGTTTATTTTTTGTTTGTGTGGCCTTTTTTTTTTTTTTTTTTTTTTTTTGGACAGTGTCTTATTACGTAGCCCAAGCTGGCCTTGAACTTTAGATCCACTTGCTTTCACCTCCTGAGTGCTGGGATCATAAGCATGGATATTTTGATGACTTTTTTTTTTTTTTTCTTTTGAGACAAGATCTCATGTAGCCCAGGCTAGCCTCAAATTTACTATGTAGCCAAGGATGACCTTGAACTCCTGATCCTCCTGCCTCCAAAGAGCTGTACCACCATACCCAGCATATTTTATTGAATTTTATGTCTTACCACTAATAATGTTCGGTGTAGGGGGTGTGTGTGTGTGTGTGTGTGTGTGTGTGTGTATGTGTGTATGTGTGTGTGTGTGTGTGTGTGCGTGTTGGTAGGGAAACAGGAAGAAGTTAAAACATAGCTGTACTAGTAAACAGAAACCTTCACCTTGTTTGAAATAAAAGTTACTCAGAACCTTTGCTCTGCTTTTCAGTGCAAAAAGGTGTTGTCACTGTTGGTGGAGGAGCATGTGGGAGGGCTTCTGAGGCAGATGGACAGCCAACCTGTGTTACAGTAGATGGCCTGCTCTGGTTCCAGGGGTAGCAGCTGGGTGTGGCCTCTGTGTGCACAGAGCACTTTCTTCTTCCTGGAGAGGTTTACTTATTCTTGATGTCAGCCAGATGATTTATTCACCCCTAAGATCAAGGTTCAAAGTCATCCTCTGGTATGCAGCAAGCACAGGGCAACCCTTAACAAGTTAGAGGACAATTAAAACACAGGGCCCAAGTGAAATTCTTGTCTTTTAAAAAGTCCTATTGATTCTAAATAAATAACAAATAGTTGGATTAAAATTCTTGGGCCCATACTGTTGCAAGTGCTCGGGCAGCTGTTTGATTTCTGTTCTTGCATGTTAAGTTTTTGCTATTTTCTTTCGCTCTCTCTCTTTGTGACTGCGACTATTATGTCTCTATTTTCATTCTTCCCTTATTCTCTCATGTCTGAAAATCATTTCTTAATTCTAGAAAAAAGTATCAACATTTTAGTGACACCTATTAAAATATCTTTATTCTTTTAGAATTTTATACAATTCATTTTGATCATATTCACACCACCCACTCCTCCCAGATCCTCCCCCACCTCCCTATCTTCCCAATTTTGTGTCCTCTTTTTTAAAAAAATAACTCTTGACTCCAATATTTTCCTAGGTGTGGGGCCATCCACTGGAGTGTGGTCAGCCTATCAGGAGCAACAACCTTAAAGAAAACTAACTCTCCCTCCCTCTGAAGCCATCATCTGTCCATAGCTCCTCAGTTAAGAGTGGGGTTCTTGAGCCCCTTCTAGTGACACCTTTTAATAAAGTATATATATTCCCTTCTCAAGAAGTTAATATTGGACCATAAAATTCCTATTCTGGTTGATAATAAAACATAGAAAATATTAAGTGAAAATGTTTTATTCCAAGTGACATTGTCCCTTACTCTTTAATAGTATTAAAGTAATTACCTTAATTCTCTCATGGAAAAAAGTTCCATTAAGCTTTTGTAATGAAGGAAATATATATTTGTAATGGAACAAATGGCACTGTGCCTTTGTCTGAGGCGATTACAATGTCCAATAAAGGAAGCTCCACATTCAAATGTGATGTCTCTGAGTACCAAATCTTACAAGAATTCCTAGTCAGCAGGATGTTATGCCAAAAGCACTCCACGAATTGGTTTAGCCTGTCTCACTAACTTGTGGTTCACTTAAAACAGTTCTTCAATATGAAGATCAGCACTCAGTGTAGCTCCATTACAGGCCGTGGCATCCTGTCCTTCCTGTGCCTGGGCTGTTGCACTGGACACCCAGCTCCAAGCCGCTCCCGTAAGCAGTCTTCCCTGTCGATGATGCCTTTGGGCTCCTTCCGGCCCTCTTCCCTATGCAGGCCACGTCTCTGCCCCCTGTTTTGCTTGCTGTTTTCTTTCTGCCTTGTTTGTTAGACTTCTGTATAATCGTTTCTCTTTGCTCTGGCCTTTGCTCCAGCCTCATGCTTTTTCAACCTCTACTTTTTTTTCCCCTAGTAAACCTCTTTGATTTCAATTGACAATCTAAGATTTTTTTTCTTTTACTTTCCAGAGGTTTCTGTTGCCATAGTGATGTTTCATGATTACCATGGCCATGACAACTTCCATTGGCACTCCGGTTGCTATAACAATGCCAGTCAGCAGAGAAATCTGTGGGAACTTGTGACAAGGATGCTCACTCACACCTTTGTGTGGGACAGCTTGCCAGGAAGTGCTTCTTATTTAAGAGTTGTTCACAGCACTAACAATCGAGTCCACACATAAAGGCAACTCATTCCTCTGGGATTACAACACTGTCAAACTGTTGTTTGTGTTTCACACCCTGAAAAATTCCTCCCTTTGTCTTGGCCTTTGTCTGCTCTTTCTTCCTACCTTTAATTTTTGGTAATAAAAATACAGATATTATGGGCTCAATTCTATGATCCCAAATTCGTACATTGTAGTCCTAACCTACCACATGAATGCTTTTGGAAATAAGACTTTTAACAGGTAATTAAGGTTAAATAAGCTTGTGAGAGTGAGGCCCTGATCCTATAGGATGGTGGCATTCTAACAAGATATAGCAGGAAGAGGAAGGGGACCAGTGGGAGGAATGACCAAGAGAAGCTTTGAGGGGTGATTATGGTTAAAATAAATTATATGTATCTGTGAAAGTTTCATAAAACTCCATATTCCGTACAATTAGTCTATATGCCAATTAATTATTTTAAAGATGCAGAAAGAAAAGTAAGTCAGGGAAAGACCTTCACCCAGAGCTGAATCATCTGGCACCTTCCTGTAACACTCTGGTCCCCCTTAACTCTGAGAGAACTAACTTCCATCATATAAACCACTTAGGCTATGGTATTTATTATAGCAGCACAAGCTGATTGACATAAATCCCAGTATTAGGTAACACTCACAGCTCCTGTTAGATGCTTCCAATTTTGGAGACATCAGTCTCTGGAAATACATCCAAATAAAATCTGAGTATCACCCCATGTGTTGTCAGTAGTTGGTCTTTGAATGCTAGATGAACACGGGGAGAAAAAGTGGCGCCATTCGTTGCATTTATGTGAGGCTTTTTGTTGTTAGAGAGGATATAATTACCTTCATCTTTATAGATACTATAACTCATTCAGGGAAAGTTGGACTTTTCTTTTTTACTGTTGTTTTATCCGTGTCATTAGCTTAGATTGTAAAGTTATATAGCTTACAGAGTTCACTTCTGGTTTGTGAGGCTTCGGGAAGAGGAAGGAGGAAGGAGCAAGTGCCACAGCGAAGCTTGTTCCAGGCTAATGACAAAAATCCTCCTTGGCAACATGGGCTCTGCTGTACAGAATACCAGGTGAATGTCAGTAACTGACCACGCACACTTAGAAAGGAAGAAAAACAGCTTGATACACCTCAAAGTGGGTCAGAGTACAAGACACCAGAACATAGTCTTGTTGATGAAGAGATAAGGCTCCCCTCATTTGTCAGCTTCCATATTTGCTGCCACCAAAGGTGCCAATCGAAATATCATCTGAGCAGATGTGAAACCCCATTAAGATACAAAGAACAATGTCAGTGTGCCATGTTACCAGTGCATAACTTCCTATAATTACAGAATATAAATATTCTGAAACTTTTGAAGATGTCTAGGGAATTAAAAAAAAATTACGTTTGCAAGTGGTTTCTGGTATTATAAATGTCCTAATCATGTTAAAATAACCTATTTTTTATTATCACAGTAAAATAGAAACCCTTTTGGTATTAGTGTTATAACAGTAATAACTTCTTGTATGTGCCAGGAATAATGTTAAGTAATTCACATGTAATCTATCACTACAAACAGAGAAAATAGATGGAACAGCTGAGGTGTTTGGATATAGACACATTTCCAATATTTCTCCTACAGGTTAAGAATTTAACCTGATATTTCAGTCCAAACATTGTCATCAAATGAACACACTGAAATCAATCAGGCTGGCCACGAGGACAGTCACATACAGTCTAGACTCCCAACTGAATCAAGTAGTTGAACAGTTGCTACAGATACACTTGAGTCTTACATTGACTTTGACTTGTTAGTTTATTTTGCATACTAGTCACTTTATACTAGGTTTAGTTATTTAAGAAAAGTTCCAATCTGGAAATGAAGATCTTCAACCTCCTCCAGCTTCCAGTGACCAAGTTGTTGGCAAGAACTCTCTCTCTCTTTCTCTCTCTCTCTCTCTCTCTCTCTCTCTCTCTCTCTGTGTGTGTGTGTTATAGTGAGAGAAAATGAAGAGATGAGCCTGGACATGAACAGATTGACTCAGGAAGAATCAGGTCTGCTGACTGCATTTTATGAGTCACAGATTAGAAATTATTGTAATATATAGCCATATCCCATTTTAGGACATCCACATATTACTAATTGACATAGGCTATAAATAAATCAAGTGTGTGTTATTTCACATATACTTTTCTCTTTGGGAATCCCAGAGAAAAAAGGTTTCTGTTTAATACATGGGCATCTTAGAACAAACCTTTCATCTTCCTTATGGGGAAAAATTCCATCAATAAAATGTGCTTCAAGTAACTGTCTTCTCTGAAAATGCTCATATCACACTGAGCTTCTCCACAGATATATGAGATTGGAATTTTTGGCATAGGAGGGTCATGCTAACCTCCTATGGCCAAGGGCCAGTTCACTGCCTGACTACTAACACCTGCACGTTTTATGGCCTCTCTGTTCTGGGCCACTTTCATGAGCTAACCCCAGGACATGTAGTGGATCAAGAGGTGGGGATTTTTCTAGTGCTTAAGAGTTGAGTCATCCAAAGCACATCCAGCTAAAATATAAGACCTCTTGGTATGAGAGGCAGTGCCCTCCTTAAATGATCCCTAGAAATGAGCAAATTGGTAAGTGGTGTGATTAAAGGGACTATCAACCAACGAAGCTGTCTTCTCATTCAGTTTTTACATTCTCAGAATAATTTTGGACTCATTAATATTTCTAGGTTTCGCTGGCCGTTGGAAGGATGGGAGGTAGGACTTGCAGAGGATAGTTGCTCCTAGGATGGAGGTGACATCGATATTTTCCATAGTTTCTCTTAAGGCATGAATTTATGATGCGTGATTGTGGTTTTAGCTGGAATGTACAACAGAAGACGCTCTGTTCACACAGAGTTCAAACTAACATATAATCCTGAGCCCCGTCCTAATGTTATGATTCTGCAGCTCAGCATCTCTGCATTTGGCAAGAACTTCAGGAGCTTCTGAGGTAGTCAGGGTGATGGACATGCTTTGGGGAGCCAGGCCTTGCATCAAGATGATGAATTTCAATGGCTGTTCTTTTCAATGAATTTTCCAATAGAAGCAAATTGCAAAAATGACAATATAATTTGGGCAGGAAGTTCTTTGAGGATTATGTTTGATCTTATATTAAAATTTAAAATGTCAAAGAGGATTCAGACTTGATGACTTCTTGCTGCGAATTGAACAGAAATCCCTTCACAGTGAGCCTAGAAGCATGTGCAAAACTGTTCTTTCCTTTGATTCAGATTGAGTATTCTAAAACCTACACAGTTCAGAGAGGAATTAGGAGTGTGGGGGTGATTTCTTGACTTTCATTTGTCCAAATTCCTTAAAAACATGGAGCAAAACCTCAGGAGGTAACTGGGTTCAGGGAAGCCAATGGAAGGAAGCACGGCAGGAAAAAGTAAAACCATTTTGTCATTGACATATTACTATTTTTAATTAAGGTTCAGATTTAGAGCAGTTTTAGGTTTACAGAAAATTTGAAAAAGGCACAGAGACTTGCCATATATTCCCTGTTGCCGAGCATGCCCTCCCACTGACATTCTGCTCAACAGCAGTACACTCATAACTGAGTAACCAAAGTCGATACATCATTATCATGCCAAATCCATGGCCTACAATCAGGCTCATTCTTGGTATTATGTACTCTTGTGGCACTTGTGGCAAACATGTAGTGGATGGACCACCACTGACCTCTCATGTGTCATAAAGAATAGTTTCTATGCTATTTCTCAGAGCAGAAGCCTGTAGTTTTGACAAGTCTACCTAATGAGTGACAACTTTCCTGCATCCTACATTCTGTACCATCCAAATCACTGGCATACTTCACCACACCTGGGTTTGGTGTGGTTGGATACTTCTCGATTTGCATTCAGTACTGTGATCTATTCTGAGTTAACTTTTATGAAGAGCATGTCTGTGACTAGATTTGTTTTCTTTTTTCTTTTCTTTTCTCTTTTCCTTTTCTCTTTCCATCTTTTCTTTTCTTTCCTTCTGCGTGTAGACACCCAGTTCTGTAAAATTTATTGAAAGACAATCGATGATTTTTAGACAAATCTATTTCTGGGCTCTTTGTCCTGTTCCACTGGTGCTTTATGTTCACGAATACTGTACGGACTTCGTGATTTCTCTAGGTTTGGGGAGGGGGGTTGTTTGTTTTTCGTTTTTGGTCTTTTTGAGACAGGGTGTCCCTATAGGCCCAGCCGGCTCAGAACTTGCTATGTAAACCAGGCTGACCTTGAACTCACAGGGATTCACCTTCCTCTGCCTTCAGAGTGCTGGGATTAAAGGTCTGTGCCACCAACTCTGTGCTTCCTCTAGTTTTATAGCCAGACTTTTTTTTTTTTTTTGAGGCAGGATCTCATGTAACCCAAGATGGCATCAAGCTTGCTGTGCAACCAGCGATGGCCTTGAATTCCTGATCTTCCTGACTCTACCTCTGAGTGCAATAGATTTGTACCACCATACCCAGCTTTAGAAAAACTTACAATCAGGTCACACAGCAGCCCACTGATATACTTCTTCTTCAACACTGAGCTAGCTTTTTTATATAAACTTAGAATCAGCTTGCCCTATTGGGATTTTATATGGATTGCATTTAATCTATAGGTTGAATTAGGAAGAAGATCACATTTGGACAATGCTGCATTTTCCCACCCATGAACATGGACTATCTTTTCACTAATCAGTTCTTGTTTGATGTCTTTCACCAGAGTTTGTAATTTTCCACATGTAGATTTTTTAAAAATTATTTTGTTAGATTTGTATCTAAGTAGAAATGGGCTGTGGAGTTAATGTAAATGGTAATGTTTTTAATTTCCTATCACTTTCAAGGAGGAATTTTATCTCTCTCAATTGTTTGCTTTTTCTTTTCTTTTCTTTTTGGTCTTGTTGAGCTAGCTAGGACTCAGTATAGCGTTGTCTCCTTGGTTGTGATTTTTGTCAGGAAAGCTGCTGGTTTCTCATCACTCGTCTGATGTGGAGATTTTGTAGACCTTCATTACCAAGTTGAGAAAGTTTCCCTCTGTCTGCTGTGGTGCTAGTTTTGTCATGCATGTATATGGATTCTGTCAAATGCCTGCCCTGCATCTCTTGATATGGTCAGGTACTGCCTCTCCTTTAGCCTGTTGATGTGATGGATCATATTAAATTATTCTTAAACTTGCTTACCTGGGTGAGGGGACATCTGGTTGTGACATACAACTCTTATTCTTTTTTTATGAAGTTTACTGAGGTTTTGTTTAGAATTTTTCACTTATGTTTATGACAGATATTGGTCTGTAGTTTTCTGGTGATGCCTTTATTTGATATTATAATAATTCCAGCCACTTAGAATAAATTAGGGAAAAAATTTTTTTTTTGCTCCTTTTGGGAATGACTTTTATTAATGAACTTAATCTGGACTAATAACTTTTAAATAACCCCAGCAAAACCATGTGCTCTTGGGTCTGATGACAGGGGCATCTCCTCGGCAACCTCAGTTTGGTACTCCACCCCCAAAAGATAATGAATGCCTATGTGTATGCTTGAGAATTAACATATCAGAGTTCTGCAAGCAGGACGCCCACCCATCTGCACTGGGCCCAGTGGAGGGTGGGAAAGGACACATGACCTGAATGAATGAAATGCTGGGGATGAAAAGGCCAGATGGTCTGTTAGATTA
The DNA here is from genome assembly GCF_000622305.1 of Nannospalax galili. Taxonomy (NCBI): domain Eukaryota; kingdom Metazoa; phylum Chordata; class Mammalia; order Rodentia; family Spalacidae; genus Nannospalax; species Nannospalax galili. The sequence goes on from NW_008332592.1 coordinate 391,634, forward strand.
ATGGTGGAGCTGAACTTGTTCTTGTACTTCTCCAAGGAAGCTGGAGAAACCATTTTGAATAAATTATAGCTGTGACCTGACCAGAGGACACAGTGGGAAAAAAAGGGTTCCAGAGGCAGTTCTGTTGGTACCGGGTGAGAACACAGATAGCTCCATCTGCACAGATTTTAAGGGGTCAAGAGATCCACCCGCACAGTTCTGGGAGACAAACAGCTCTAACAGACAGCTAGGAGAACTACTGTCCTCCAAGTTCAGACCCACTCTTAAAAACTTTTTCAGAGTCAGTCTATCTGTTCAGGTGATTATGATGTTAGTGTAACAACAAACACCACATCGTTGTACCCTCGTGAGGATGAGACTCTCTTCTCTGAGCTCACGGATCCGCCTGCAGAAGTCAGGAGGAAAAAGGGAAATTTGAAAAGTCTCAGCCGTGCATGGAATCCAGTAGCAACGAGAGCAAGGATTCTCTTGAGAGCCCGAGCCAGAGCAGTCACGGAGAGGCACCTGGGAAAGTCCCAAGGAAAAGGGAGTTTGGGGACGTCCCCGGTTGTGCACAGGGTAGGTGGTAGGACAAGCAGAAGGCTTTCCCGGCAGCTCGCGCCTGCGCCTGCATCAGCTTCATTCACTGTCTGCCTCTCTCCTCTCTGTCAGGCCAGAACTGCAAGGCACTCTGTGCTCAGCGCATTAGCTTCATTCACGGTCTGCCTCTCTCCTCTCTGTCAGGCCAGAACTGCAAGGCACTCTGTGCTCAAACTTTCGCTTTCATTTTAATCTTTCCACTTTCTCGTTGTCTCCTAAATCTTGTCCTCAGGCACAACAATTAACGAGTTTACTTAAAGGAATTGGAACTGAAGCGTCATCAAAGCAAATTTGTAAAGCTTTAAGTGTTATTCAGAGATATTTTCCCTAGTGGCCCAACCGTAGGACACAATTTGGAATATTGGGGGAAAACTGATGACCAATTAAGCTACTGCTTAGAAACCGTTTAGTTGAAGCATTGTTAAAGTAGACATGAAGGCTTGTCCAGAGAAAAAAGGTGTGCTTCCCAAAAAATTACATTTTACAGGATCTCTTGGACCTCCTGGGACTAATTCTCCTGCCTTCCAAGGAGCTCCCTTCCCTGGGGCAAAAGATGAGGGAAGAAACTAACTGGAAGCATTGTACCTAGTTTGGCTTTGCTAAACTGCCCTGCAGTTCCAAGTCTGTCTCTCTGATATAGTAATAGGGCACCTTCTTGACCATAGCTGCGCCATTTAAAGTTTAGGCTGACTCTAGTCTCTGAAATTATCAAGCAGTTGGCCCAGGGTATGGGGACACATGTCAGCTGAACACCTGTTATCTTGGGAACAAGTCAGAGTATCCTGGAGAGAACCTGCTAAGGGCAGATTTATGGCTTCTGTAGGTTATGCTTGGTTTGCTTTTGCACAATAGTGTTGCTTAATAGAATAAAAAATTGTTAAGGGGGCTCTCCACCTATAAGCTTGGGAACTTAAACTTTGCACCCCTGGTTTCTCTGTATAAAAGCGTATCCTAGGGATGGCTCAGCTACACACTGGGGTCCCAACAACCCTTGTGTAGCCTCTGGCCAGCAACAATTTTCATTTGACAAAACATTGTCTGACTGGTTTTCTCTGGGGAAGTACTGTACCACAGCAATATTTTAACTCTTTCACTGTCTTGTTTGTCATAATGCTGCCTCCTTAGAAATTGAATTCACCCTGTGCATTATCATGTGTGCCTACAAATTATAAAGTTAAAAAACAAAAAATCAAAGAGAATATTTAAGGGGATTTTAAATAATATAACTCATGAGGAAGTCCAAACTCTCCTTAACTTACAATCATTAGAAGCTGGTGCACTTCTGTACTACATGTAAGGCCAATATTTAATAATGGAACCTGCACTGACAGGGCCAATTTAACCAGGCAAAAAATTAAGTTAATTAAGGTCACCAGGCAAAAATTAAGTTCATTAAGGCCCTAGTGTATTAGCAGCCACATGGTTGAGTATGCCTATTACAAGTAGGCTCTACCTTCTGCTAATAAAGAAGGACAAGATAAGGAAAATTCAGGTCTTGTCAGTGAGATTAAGTGGCTGCACTGGCAAGTCCTCTCCTCATGGTCCTGCAGGAGGGGAGAAATCGAAAACTCTAGAGAGAAAAACAAGGGAATCTTAGACAGGAGCTAATGTAGACAGTGTCTGTACCCATTTGACCTAGATCTCTGATTTTCGGCATTCAAGCCTGGACTGGAGTTTAACCAGAGAATAAAAATGGCTTCCAATGGAAAATATCATCATAGGAGAGAGGATGCTTGAGTGTGCCTCCATTACAAATGCAAGCTAACTAACTGTATGTATAAGCCTTTAAACATCTCATAACCCCAAATATAGCCAGAGAGAGATTCAAGGTAGACAAGTGCTTCTGTTGGCTTGATTCTCCTTGATTCCAAGTGCTAACTGCCTTGTACTCATAAACTTGTAAACATTTAAGATATCAAAAAGCGACCCTTTAAAATTAAGTGTTCTCAGGGGCTGGAGAGATGGTTCAGCGGTTAAGAACACTGATCGTTCTTGCAGAAGACCAGGGTTCAAATCCCAGTGCCCACATGGCAACTAACAACCATCTGTAACTCCAGTTCCAGGGGATCCACAGCCTCTTCTGTTCTCCCAATGTCTGTCGGGCATTGCATAACACAGGTATACTTAACCTCCATGCAGGCAATACACTCATACACATAAAATAAAAATAACAAATAAAATATTTTTTAAAAATTAAGTGTTCTTACTTTTGTCACTTCCTTTTCCCATGCAAGACCTGGTATATTCAATTTTAAAAGAAGCACATGCCCTTTTTTGAATATTAATAAATTGTCAATGTGCTGTTTGAATTCCATGGAGAAGCTGGCTCTGGAGATGGGATTTGGCCCTCCTCATTCACACCCAAGTATTTTAAATCTCAGTGTCTTCTGAAAACTCACTAGTCAGGCTGGCCCCCTGACTCAGTGACCACAGAGGAGAAAAAAACAGCTCAATAATAAAAACTTTATGTGCTTGAGAACAGTTCAGGAATATGATATTACCAACAGAAGTTATTCAAATGATGGCTATCCCTTAGATGGGAGAAAGGGACCCACCCTTAAGCTTGCCACTCCCTAAAACAAATTATCTGAGGTTAACCATCTCCCTGCTTAGGCCTAAGGCAATAGCGGATTTACTGTCACTTTAGAAATACTAAAATTTAAAAATTTTAAAAATTAAAAAAATTTTTTAAATCCCCAGAAACTTAAGGGAACCTGTCCTTAAGCTTGACACCCCTTAAAACAGTTAGTGGCAAGCCAGCTCCCTGTCTAGCCCAAAGGTAATAGAGAATTTGCTTATCACTGTAAATGTAATTAAAAAATTTAAAGTCCTATGAATGTTTGGGAACCCATTTTGAAATACATTGGTTTAATCTTAGGTAATTCAAATTGGATCCCCAGAAACTTAAGGGAACCTGTCCTTAAGCTTGACACCCCTTAAAACAGTTAGTGGCAAGCCAGCTCCCTGTCTAGCCCAAAGGTAATAGAGAATTTGCTTATCACTGTAAATGTAATTAAAAAATTTAAAGTCCTATGAATGTTTGGGAACCCATTTTGAAATACATTGGTTTAATCTTAGGTAATTCAAATTGGACTATAAAAAATGTTTTGTTTGCTCAGATGTTACTGCATCAGCTTATACTGTTCCTATTGTGGTTTCTTCCCAGATACTCCAAGAAAAGTTCAATTACTTTGCTGTTCACTTTTACCTATAGGAACATCTTTAAACATATTTTGATTTAATCTTAGGTAATTCAAATTGAACTATAAAAATTTTTGTTTGCCCAAATGTTATTAATTCAAATTATACTGGTCAAATTCTTACTGTTTATTTCTAGCTCCTCCAAGAAATACTGGCTTTATCTTCTTTGGCACTATTTGTTTAATGTTCAATTTTGTGAAATCAAATATTAGTTTGTCATAAGAAACTAAGGAGAGGAGAGGCTTAGAAAAGTCCTCCCAACAGATGGCAAATCTGTTTATTGATGTCATTTATGTCTCATGGTATTGAAATGATTTGTAAGAGAATGCTAGAAGGATGTAAGAATAGAAATATTTTTTGGTAAAGAAGGATCTAGATATGAAGATTAAGATGGCTGGATGTTTCCAGAATAAAATGGAAAAATAAGAAACTCTTTTTTGTATGTTTTGGTGTTGAATAAGTTATTTTAGATATGTAAAGATGAGGGCTGGAGAGATGGCTTAGTGGTTAAGATCGCTGGCTGGTCTTGCAGAAGACCCGGGTTTGAGTCCCAGCACCCACATGGCAGCTAACAACTGTTTCTAACTCCAGTTCCAGGGGATCCAACAGCCTCTTCTGTCCTCCACAGGCATTGCACAACACGGGTGCACTTACCTACATGCGGGCAATACATGCATACACATAAAATAAAAATAATAAAATATTTTTTTTAAAAGATGAGACTTAAAGATGAATGATACATAATATTAAAATTTCTAAAGTCAAAGTTCAAACAAACTGCTATATAATCAATGGAGTCATTGATATAATCTTCTATTACAAGGATTGACTTAAAAATAAAATATATGTCTGATAAGGTTCATTTAAAAGTATTTAGTTTTGGCTAAATATTATGCAATTCTTAAAAAACACCAGACTCTCATAACTGACTTTTAAAATGGTTAATGACCATACCTGGAGTTTACTCTCCTGTCATAGTAAAAGATTGCCTTCTGAAGACTTTTCCATTTCTGTGTCTGTTCTAAGTTCCTAGGCATTCACATCTAATTTTTATTGGACGTATGAGCAATAGCCGCAACCTTCTGTTACTATCTGGTATGTAATGCGATATTCCTTATTAGAAAAATATTGTAATTTTCATTTTATTGTTAGCCTTTACTAAAGATATGAATCTAATTGCTTAAAAAAAGTATGAGATCAATCAAAAATTTTATTTTCACATAGCACCAGATGAAATTTGGGCTAAATATTTAACTATTTTGGACACTTTGTCACTAATTTCTTTAATTAAGGCTCATAAATTACAATTGTCTATTTCTAAAAGATAACAAATTCTTCTCAACAACTTTCAGGATTCCAGTTGACTTCAGCCTTCCCTCAGAATTCCCAATTTGGCTTTTTCTCACATTTTTGCTTCCCTTAAAAGAGATGTCTAACAGGGCATGGTGGTGCAATCCTTTAATCCCAGCACTCGGGAGGCAGAGGCAGGCAGATCTCTGTGAGTTCAAGGCCAGCCTGGTCTACATAGTGAGTTCCAGGACAGCTGGGGCTACAGGGAGACCCCATCTCAAAAAGACCAAAAAGGAGATGCCCAATTGAAATTTATCTTCTCTAACTCTTCTATTATAGCAGTTATATCTAGAAGCTGAATTTAAAACAAAACCATCTTTCTAATATACTATTACCTCGACCTAATTGTTTTTTTTTAAATTATTGATGTAATAGTTCCATTGATAAAGATTTATGCATTGAAAAGCTTTGAATTTGACCAGGCTGTCCATTAATCATCTCTGAAAAAGTAGCATTTAATTTTAGCTTATTTTACAGCATTAAAAAGCTTATGTGCAATATATAGATTCAAAGCAATCCCAATAAAAATCCCCATGACATACTTCACAGAATTAGAAAAAAAAATCCTTAAATTCATATGGAAGCACAAAAGATCCTGAATAGCTAAAGCAACCCTGAGCACAAAGAACACTGAGGAGATTACTATACTAGATCTCAAAGTATACTTCAGAGCTATAGTCATAAAAACAGGATGGTACTGACACACAAAAAAATAGGCACATAGATCAATGGAACATCATTGAAGACCTAAACTGGAGTACACTCAATTTCAGCCACCTGATATTTGATAAACGTTCTAAGAACACACAATGGAGGAAAGACAGCATCTTCAACAAATAGTGCTAGCAAAACTGGATCTCCACCTGTAGAAGAATGAAACTAGATCCTTATCTTTCACCTTGCACAAAAGTCAACTCCAAATGGACCAAAGTCCTGTGAAGCCTGAAACTCTGCAACAACTATTAGAAAACATTGACAGTAACCTACAAGATATAGATGTAGGAAAGGATTTTCTAAATCAGACACCAGTTGCTTAGGAATTAAGGTCAAAAATAAACAAGTGGAACCTCATTAAACTAAAAAGTATCTGTACAGCAAAAGAAAAAAAATCAAGAAAGTAAAGTGAAAACCCACAGAGTGGGAAAAAATTTTCACCAGTGACACATCTGATATAGGTTTAACATCCAGAATATAGAAAGAACTCAAAAAACAAAGAAGCAAGAAAGCAAATGGCCTAATTAAAAGATGGGCTTAGCTGGGCAAGGTGGCGCATGCCTTTAATCCCAGCACTCAGGAGGCAGAGGCAGGTGGATTTCTGTGAGTTCAAGGCCAGCCTGGTCTACATAGTGAGTTTCAGGACAGCTGGGGCTACAGGGTGTTAAACAAATAATTTAAAAAAAAAAGATGGGCTAAAGATCTAAACAGAGTTCTCAAAGGAAGAAATAAAGATGGCTAAGAAACCTCTCAAAAAGTGTTCATCATCGTTAGTAATTAGAGAAATGCAAATTAAAAGCACCTTAAGATATCACCTTACCCCAATCAGACTGGCTAGGATCAAGAGAACAAATAATACCAAATACTGGTGAGGATATGGAGAAAGGGGAATGCTCATTTACTGCTGGTGGGACTGCAAACTCATGCAGCCTCTATGGAAAACACAGTGGTTAACAAAAATATGGCATATTTACACAACAGAGTTCTATTCAGCAGTAAAGAAAGATGAAATAATGAAATGAAAATGAACCTACAATATGTGGTTATACCATTCCTTGGCATATACCCAAAGGACTCATCCTATAGTACAACCATGTTTGTTGCTAAATTAAAACCACCTTAAGATTTGACCTTACCCCATCACAATGGCTAAGATCAAGACAACAAATGATACCAAATGTTGCCGAGGATGTGGAGAAAGGGGAACACTCATTCACTGTTAATGGGATTGCAAATTTATGCAACCCCTACAGAAAGCAGTGTGGAGAACTCTTAAAAAAAAACCTAAAAATGAACCTACCATCTGACTGGGTTATACAGCTCCTTGGCGTATACCCAAAGGACTCGTCCTATTGCAGAGACACTTGTACAACCATGTTTGTTGCTGCTCTTTTCACAATAGCTAAGAGATGGAAGCAACCAAGTGCCCCTCAACTGATGAGTGGTTAACCATAATGTGGTACATTTACACAACAGAGTTCTATTCAGCAGTAAAGAAAGATGAAATAATGAAATTTGCAGGTAAATGAATGGATCTAGAAACTGTTATACTAAGCAAAATAACACAGACTCAGAAAAACGACATATGTTCTCCATCATATGTGGCTCCTAGCACCAAATCCTTATAAGTGAGTGCATAACCTGATGTAACCACAGGAACCAGGAACATGGAAGGAAACCAGGGAGGTAAAGGGAAAGAAGGAACCCGAGAGAGAAGAACAGTAGGAGACAGGGGTTACTAAGGGAGAAATGTGTAAAAAAAAGGGTAAAGGGGAGGGGAAAAGGAAGGCTATACAAAGAACTATGCGGCAGGGCGGGGGGCTGACTGATACACAGTTTAAAAAAAAAAAAAAAAAGCCTTAAGCACAGAAGGAACCCTACAGGGATGGAAGAAGGCCCTACCAGAAGCCTTGTGGTTGTTAAATGAAAATCCCAGTGCCAGAAGTAGGTTGCCCCCTTATGAGCTATTGGCCAGAAGGGCCCTAGAGACCTAGAGATCCCCAAAGTAATAAAGGCCATTGCCAATAATGTCGGTTATACACTGGAAGTGGACGGTAAAACCCTATTGCTAAAGACACCACATAATGGGAGAATGGTAGAGAGAGAAATAAAGCTTGGACTAAGCTTGAAACTCCCTACCACTGGATGGGTGGCTTTTATAGTCCTAGAAGGTGACATGCAGATGACTGGGGAGAACTATCCCCTATAATTCTTCTCAATGACTGATCCCCCCATATTGCACTATCAATATGTCTAACAAGATGTTCCAGTTGGTGCAACAGTGGCACATATAGTGTATGTACAACCAGCAAATTTTCGATTGGATGTAATGCTGACTCCTAGAGGTGGAACACACATCTGGTACTGTAGACAAGGAGACCCTGTGGCAGGGGAGGTTATAGGCCCCAGTGGGGAAACCACTGCAATTGTTTTGTAGAGTACAGACCAAGAATTTGTGTTTATCCCCATAAGTTATTATAGCAGCCACTGTTTAGATGTTCTTGCTTCTTGTTGTTTGTGTTTTTATAGTAGATGGAATCCCACTGAAATTGGCCAACAGCCCATGGAAAACTGACAATGCAGAGAGCCAGAGAAAGTGGTGGAGTATTAACTGGAAGTGTCCTCTGACCACTATGGCAGCAAGCTGTAGTCACAACTCCTTCCCACGCTCATCAAGGAGTTGAGGAGGGAGTTAGTTCCTCCTCCCACCCAATCAGTCAACCTTAGTTTCTTTGGGGGTGAGACAAAGGATATATAAGCCAAGAATGCCAGGAGGCACCTCTCTCACCATTTTCTGTGGCCGTTGGGAGGTCACAGGATCTATATTTCAATGTGCACTTTCCAGTACAGTTGTAAATGGGGGGCACCCACTCCTCTGTAAATAAACCACCCTATTCTCTGTTAAAAATAAAAAGGGAAATGATAAGTGTTTGGATAGGTAGATGAGAGAGATTTGATTAGACCAAAAGTGGATAGACTTGCACTGGGGTCCATCTAGGGAAAATGACTTGACATTGCAGGCTTTAACACCCAGGACAGAGTATGTGGGCTCCAGTAGGGGTGGCTATGGTAGGGTGCTGGTGGGGATGGGGCTATAAAGATAATTAAGATGGTTTGAGATATTATGTATGAAATACAACAAAATTTAATACAAACAATTTTTTTTAATTGGACCATTAAGATGACTCATTGGGTAAAAGCATTTTTCTGTGCAAGCATGACTACGTGAATTCTATCCCTGGAACATATGTGGAAGGAAATAACTGACTCTTAAAAGTTGTACTCCACCCCCGCCACCCCGGGTGCATGTCATAGCATGTACTCATGAATAACAATAAATAATCTAAGCACAGAAGGAACCCCACAGGGATGGAAGAAGGCCCTACCAGAAGCCTTGTGGTTGTTAAATGCAAATCCCAGTGCCAGAAGTAGGTTGCCCCCTTATAAGCTATTGGCCAGAAGGGCCCTAGAGATCCCCAAAGTAATAAAGGCCATTGCCAATAATGTTGGTTATACACTGGAAGTGGATGGTAAAACCCTATTGCTAAAGACACCACATAATCACAGGGATGGAAGAAGGCCCTACCAGAAGCCTTGTGGTTGTTAAATGCAAATCCCAGTGCCAGAAGTAGGTTGCCCCCTTATAAGCTATTGGCCAGAAGGGCCCTAGAGATCCCCAAAGTAATAAAGGCCATTGCCAATAATGTTGGTTATACACTGGAAGTGGATGGTAAAACCCTATTGCTAAAGACACCACATAATGGGAGAATGGTAGAGAGAGAAATAAAGCTTGGACTAAGCTTGAAACTCCCTACCACTGGATGGGTGGCTTTTATAGTCCTAGAAGGTGACATGCAGATGACTGGGGAGAACTATCCCCTATAATTCTTCTCAATGACTGATCCCCCCATATTGCACTATCAATATGTCTAACAAGATGTTCCAGCTAGTGCAACAGTGGCACATATAGCGTATGTACAACCAGCAAATTTTCAATTGGATGTAATGCTGACTCCTAGAGGTGGAACACACATCTGGTACTGTAGACAAGGAGACCCTGTGGCAGGGGAGGTTATAGGCCCCAGTGGGGAAACCACTGCAATTGTTTTGTAGAGTACAGACCAAGAATTTGTGTTTATCCCCATAAGTTATTATAGCAGCCACTGTTTAGATGTTCTTGCTTCTTGTTGTTTGTGTTTTTATAGTAGATGGAATCCCATTGAAATGGGCCAGTAGCCCAATGGAAAACAGATGATGCAGAGACCTGAAAGTTCAGTGGGAGGAAGAACGTCCTATACCTACCACCCCCTCCAAGGCCCAGGGACTTTTGAGGAAGAGGTTGACAGAAAGAATGTAAGAGCTGGAGGAAGGGTTGGAGTGTTAACTGGAAGTGTCATCTGACCACTATGCCAGCAAGCTATAGTCACAACTCCTTCTCATGCTCCTCAAGGAGTTGATGGGAAGTCAGTTACCCCTCCCACCCAATCAGTCAACCTTAGCTGCATGTAGGGGAGGGGGCTAAGAATAAAGGATATAAGCCAAGAATGCCATGAGACATCTCTCTTGCCATTTTGTGTGGCTGGCAGAAAGTCCCAGAATCTATTTTCATGTGACTTTCCAGTGCAGCCACAAATAGGGAGATACCAGATCTTCTGTAAATAAACCCCAACCCTATGCTCTGTTAGGAAGCCCAATAAACTCCTTAGGATTAAAAAAAAAAGAAAAAAAAAAAAAGGAAAAGAGCTAATGGAAACCTTCATTATTCCACCACCAAAGTTGACCCTATCTTGGCAAATCCTTTGGTCTTTAATTTCTTATTTCTAGTCCCCCCCCAGCGTCATTTTATATATATAAATATACATATATATGTATGTATAAAACCTGCTCCAAAGTTGACCCTATCTTGGCAAATCCTTTGGTCTTTAATTTCTTATTTCTAGTCCCCCCCCAGCGTCATTTTATATATATAAATATACATATATATGTATGTATAAAACCTGCTTCAAATTATTTGTGGAAAAATGTGTTAAGACTTGCCTCTCTTTAGAATAAAAAATAAAATAAAATAAAAAGTTTATGCATTAGGTAGCTTCCCAAAATAATATTCTTTGCACAATGGTTGAGCAGACAGCGCTCATTCTTCCCACCCTGATTCGCACAGTGACATCTAGTAACTTTTGCTATATATATAAATATACATATATATGTATGTATAAAACCTGCTTCAAATTATTTGTGGAAAAATGTGTTAAGACTTGCCTCTCTTTAGAATAAAAAATAAAATAAAATAAAAAGTTTATGCATTAGGTAGCTTCCCAAAATAATATTCTTTGCACAATGGTTGAGCAGACAGCGCTCATTCTTCCCACCCTGATTCGCACAGTGACATCTAGTAACTTTTGTTACATACCTGGGAGTTAAGAGACAAAGTACTCCTAACCACCAAAACAGACTTCTTACTTTTGACAGTTTACACTGCCAATGAGGACTGTGCCAGGGGGAGCACCAGGTCTGTGTGGTGGTGGTGGTGGCAGGTGCTGTGATTACAATACCCAGGTAACTAAAAGTCCATTAAAAAAATTTCAAATTGAGATTTAAAATCAAGGGTACAACTCCATGGCAGCAAAGTGTACCTACGTTACGCAGCTGTGGAGACATTAAGACATGATTCAGATCCCTTTACTCAATCCACATAGCCCTGAGGTCATCGTGCAAAGTGTGTATCAAAAAATACAAAGTAAGGAGATAAAGTTTGGCATGATGTTATTGTACAAGTCAAACTTAGAAGGTCATATCTATTCTGAGAGAAAAGCATCAAATCTTTTGTGCACACCTTTAGTCCCAGCACTTGGGAGGCAGAGGCAGGTGGATCTCTATGAGTTTAAGGCCAACCTGGTCTACATAGTGAGTTCCAGGTCAGCTGGGGCTGCAAGGAGACCCTGTCTCAAAAAGACCAGGAAAAACAAAAACAAAAAAACTGAGCATCATCTTCTTTTCTTTCCAGTGAAAACAAAACAAAAAAAAATTAAAAATAAACAAAATTATAATAATGTCAATTTCAAATAAAACCTTACAGGTTCTGCTGATTCTCCCAGTGAGCAGCACAGTCACCATTAGGAGAGGTTTATCTTAAAATGTCATCTTAAACTGCAAGGATTTCTGCTAAACATCACAATTAACAGCCGAAGGAGAAGCCAGGTTGTCAAAATGCCCACTTAACCCACCCAAACATCACAAACCCACCCTTTGCTGACTTTCTATACCCATTTTTTGTTTTTATGTTTTTTCTTTGTATTAAACAAGAGAGTAGACAGACACATGTTGGTAAGTGCCAACTGTCATATTCACACAGAGACACAGTGCAAACTCTGAGCCCAAAAGACAAAGAAGGAGGAAGACGCCAATTCTACACGCTACTAGAGTTGGGCCCCAGCTTCCAGCAGAGCCAAGGGAGCACGAGGCTTTTCTTTTACCCACAGAGCACAGTGCTGGTGTTGATTCCATAGCCTTTGAGACAAGAATTAGAATGGAAGAGTGGAGGTTATGCTCTGCTCAAGGTTATATTCCCCAAATACGTCGAGAAAAAAGACTTCATGAAAAACAGGGTGATGAGCACAAGAGGGGCAGTGGGGACGGTAAGACTGCAACTTGCTTCCAGGAACTGGAGAAAATTCAAAAAGAGAAAGAAAATATTTTTAAAAAGGAAGGCTGGATTCCAACCTAAATGTCTTTGAAGCTCCTTTATCCCTTACAGTAGTGACTAGACAATTAGCTCCTGCTTTAAGATTTTTTGAATGACTATTTCTACCCAAATCGCACAAATAAAAACTAGTTTCACCCCAAATCAACTAAGAATTTATTACTCTTATTCATCAACAGGGCTGATCCAAAGCTGATCCAGTTCACTGGACAAGATCTTCATATTTTTCCTTTCATATCTCCAAATAATTTCAATGGTTTTACAGACAACAGAAAAATAACAAGTAACTTGCTGGTTTTTAAGAACAAGCTTCCTCACTTCCATGTGCAATGTCATGACTTCCTATACATGTATTTTCTCCCATAATTACGTATCTCATTTCTATTGCACTAACAAATTTTCTTTTCAGACGGAGATAACAAATCAAAGAAAGCATGGCATTCTTTGTAAGCTGCAGAGCAAACACCACCCAGTAGGCAAAACTTTTAGCTGCTATTTCTGCATTCAAACAATTCCCTAAATAATTTTTTAATTTACTATTCTATTCACACTATATGACTATCAATATTTACCTTTATTTAAAACCTCCATCAGCAAGGAACTCACCCTGTTTTTGTTTCAAAGCATTTGCTCCCATACAGAATTCCCTGGTGTCCACAGAAGGAAATCATCTTCCTGTCCTGTCTTTTCAGTCATCAAGGGTACAAACTCAGCATATGCAAATCCTGTCCTGACTGCTACAAGTGGGCATCGTCATCTTGAGAGGTCAGATCCCAGGTGTTTGTCCTAATAAACTTTAGCAAATGAAAGTAACTGACATAAATTCCTTGATCTTTTTAAATTGGTTCATATGTAAGTTAATTCTTTTAAAGAGTTATTTTGCTACTGTTCGAACACAAAAATCTGCTCAAGCTGTTTAAAACATAAATCAGAAGAGATAGTTGTCCTGCCTATGTATCTAAAACTTTATTTCTCCTTGTCAACTTTAGGAAGGTCATGTCTCTCATAACATTCTCTACATTACTCTAAATACAAGCCACAATTATAATTTATTATTCAAAAATTTAATACGCAAACAAAGAAGGGGCATTAAGGATTAACTGCTCAGGAACAAAACGTATTTTAAATCTGTTAAAAACAACTTATACTTCAAATTTTTTAACTTGTTCCTCTCAATTCCCCTGTCCCTACCATATGCTGGAAAAGCATGTTAAAAAATAAGTTTTATCTTAGCCCATGGTTTTATATAAATTAAGAGCCAATTAATGACTGGATCTGGTTTCTTTCATTAAATGTAGTAGAAGCTCTTTATCTGCTTTCTCCTACAGGCTCCCTTGGATCCTGTCATGACTGGTAAAGCCATTCCAGAAAACAAACCTTGGCAAGAAAGACATTTTCCTGAATTTCAACCTCGCATGAATAGCAGTCAGGTTCCATGTGCCTTCTCCAATGCTGCCCTGCCTGTGTCACCTACTCCAGAGACCTATGATGGCATCATGCTGACCTATGCTGGTTCTCCAGAACACTGTCAGTGACTAGACTGGCACCTGCGATTTAGTTCATGGGCACCTCAGTGGACAGACATCCTTCCTCACTTATAAAACAAAGAAAGGGGAACTGTGGGGATGACTTATTAATGTACCTAATCTGGACTAATGACTTTTAATTAACCCAAGTAAAATCATGCTCTCTTGGGACTGATGACCAAGGTGTCTCCTTGGCAACCTCAGTTTGGTACTCCACCCAAAAAGATAATGAATGAATATGGGTATGCGTGAGAATTAACTTACTGTGTCACTTCAACAGCTGAGGATGCGCTTGTTTCTGGTAGTGAGCCACTGGGTCTCCAACGATATTAGTGAACTCATCTATTTGTCCTTGTAGAGCCATCAGTTTTTGCCTCATGAATTTTTCTGCTCAGTTGTTTGGCCATGAACACTGAAGACTGTTATGTCTTCTTGGAGTGTTTACATGTAATACCCTCATTATCTCTAATCCCTCAAATTGGCTCTGCCAAAAATTAATTGATGTATTCTGATTTCTTTGGCCAGCACATCACTTTTTTTAAAAATTTTTACAAAAACTTTATTGAGAATTTCATACATGCATATAAGGTGTTTTGATCAAATCCATGCCCACTCCCTCCCCTCCAACATTTCCCCCTCTGAAGAGGTAACCCTAAAATCTTTTAAGGATTAGATAAAAGCTCCAAAATACTTTTGACATTTTTGGCCTTGGAACAGAGTATGTTGCTAACAGGCCCAAGGACATTTTGACTTTTAGCCAAGAAACTGCCTACTTTTCTTTGGAGTCTTTTTATCCTAACTTCCTTCCTCCTATTCTTATCACACCATTCTCTGAAGGGGTTACCCAAATTGCCAATAGGGAATAGGGACACAGACTGCTCTGGCTTCTTCCATGCTGAACAGGGATG
>NW_008332592.1:406771-407306 GCF_000622305.1 Nannospalax galili
ACGAAAGCATCCCTCTATTGGGTTCCTCCTCATTTTTCTTTTGTCTTCCAAGGCTGGACTAGTTGACTGGGAAGAGTGGCTGGATACTCAGGGGAGGGTCCAGTGATCGATCCTGCTTGACACTCCTTTAATGAATGAGCACAACCGTCAACATGCCAATTGTGACTATGTTTAGTGATCAGGCTCAGCTGAAGTCATGATGATGTTTGTTATTTCATGCAGAAGGGACTGCTGTATAGCATCATCTTATTAAAAGGACCTGGAATTTAAAAGGATTTGGTTCTAGGAGCCACATATGAGGGAGAACATACATCGTTTGTTTTTCTGAGTCTGTGTTACTTCACTTAATATAACAGTTTCTAGATCCATCCATTTACCTGAAAATTTCATTATTTCATCTTTTTTTACTGCTGAATAGAGCTCCATTGTGTAAATATGCCATATTTTTGTTAACCACTTATCAGTTGAGGGGCACTTAGGTTGCTTCCATCTCTTGGCTATTGTGAAAAGAGCAGCAAGAAACATAGTTGTACAA
>NW_008332592.1:407991-414740 GCF_000622305.1 Nannospalax galili
TTTGATCCATTTGGAGTTGACTTTTGCAGCACAGCACATTTTACCCATCTTTTTAAATCAGTATATATCTTTATATTTAAAATGAAATTCTTAGAGACAGCATACAGTCGACTGTTATTTTTTCATTCTGGAATTAAATATTCGAAATGATACCAACACTCATCGGTATTAACAGTGACTATTGGCATACTTTGGCTAATATCTATTATTTTTTACTATTTTCTATTAGTTACACTTGTTTTATTTTTATTTTATGTGTATGTGTGTATTGCCTGCATGTAGGTAAGTACACCCATGTCGTGCAATGCCCGTAGGGGTCAGAAGAGGCTGTCAGATCCCCTGGGACTGGAGTTACAGACAGACAGTTGTTAGCTGCCATGTGGGTGCTGGGATTCGAACCAGGGTCTTCTGCAAGAACAACCAGTGTTCTTAACTACTGAGCCATCTCTCCAGCCCCATCTTTATTTTTTGTATTTTTTCTTTTCAGCATTCTATGGTTTCATTTTATTATTTATTTATTTATTTATTTATTTATTTATTTATTTGATATTTTTGAGACAGGGTCTTGCTGTAGCCACACCTGACCTGGAACTTGCTTTGTAGACCTGGCTGGCCTTGAGCTCAAAGAGATTCACCTGCCTCTTCCTCTCCAGTGCTGGGATTAAAGGTTACTGTTCCATTGTTAACTGTTGTTAGCATATCAATTTAGAAATTTCTTCAGAAATTTAGAGATATCATTATAGCTTGCCGTTTACCTTCAGAACTAATCTGAGTCTGCTCTCAAATGACACTTGGAAGCTTCAGTCAGGGCAAGTACCTTACAGTTACAGAATATGCCCTATCTCCTCCCCTGTCTCGTAGATCACTGGGGCCATTCATTGCAGTTATACAAATGCATGCATAACTGATACATTGTTACTATGTCATTTCAAATAAAACTTCTGTTCATTAGATCAATTAAGAATAAGAAGCCGGGCATGGTGGCGCATGCCTTTAATCCCAGCACTCGGGAGGCAGAGGCAGGAGGATCTCTCTGAGTTCAAGGCCAGCCTGGTCTACATAGTGAGTTCCAGGATAGCTGGGGCTACAGGGAGACCCTGTCTCAAAAAGACCAAAAGAAAAAAGATAAATTTTTCCTTCCCCTCACTTGTTCCATCTGCAGTCTCTTCTCTTCTTTATGTAGAATTGAAATTCCGGTCTGTATCACTTTCCTTCCCTCTAAATAATGTGTTTTACTATTTTTTCAAAGTATAACTACATGCAACAAATTCCTTCCATTTTTGTTTGTCCAACATAGGCTTTATTTCTTCTTCATTTCAGCACAGTTTCTCAGCACAGATTCTAGGCTGGTGTTTTTATCTTTCTACACTTTAACTATTCAAGGCATTCTGGTTTGTTTTTTTCCTTCCCCTCACTTGTGCGATCTGCAGTCTCTTCCCTTCTTTATGTAGAATTCAAACTCGGGTCTGTATCACTTTCCTTCCCTCTAAATAATGTGTTTTACTATCTTTTCAAAGTATAACTACATGCAACAAATTCCTTCCCTTTTTGTTTGTCCAACATAGGCTTTATTTCTTCTTCATTTCAGCAGTTTCTCAGCACGGATTCTAGGTTGGTGTTTTTATCTTTCTACACTTTAACTATTCAAGGCATTCTGGTTTGTTTACGTGGCTTCTGAAAAGTCTGACATAGCTGCTGTCTTCAGTTCTCTATGGACAGGATGTCCTCCCCTTCCCCCAGGCGTCTTTAGGATTTTGTCTTTAGCATTGATTTTGAATGACACACTGCTATAATCTGGATCTGGAATCCTGCACCCACACACCCCAGGCCCTGGTGTCAAATATTGTCTTCAGCTTGGTGCTATTGAAAGAGAGTGGAGCTTAGGAGATGGGGTCTGACAGGATGTCCTCTAGTTGTTGAGGGGTGGCCTCAAAGGGAATTATGCGACCCTGTGTCTTTCTTTTCCCCTCTTCCCCTCCTGGCTGCCTAAGGTGAACAACTTTCCTTGGCTACCAGTTCCTGCCTTGATGGATTACTTTACCACGGGCCCAAAGGACCAGAGCAGAAATCTTCAAGACAGCAAGCCAAGCTCAACTTCCTCTTTTAAAATTATCATAGGTCTCTTGTTACACTAATGAAAGGCTAATTCCTATGACTAGGTATAGCCTATTTATTTACAGACAAGTTTTCACTCTACATCCCAGGCTGGCTTCAAAGGCCCTCAGCCTCCTGAGTGCTAGAACTGCAGGTGTGTGCCAACATGCCCAGCTAGTTTCTTTTTTTACCTCCTCTTCTGTTTTGTTTGTCTTTCTAGGTTTTCTCCAAGGTTCCTGGAAATATGGTTTCCTGTCTGCCATCAATGTGGAGGAAATTCTCAGACACTATTTCAAAATATTGCTTCTGGGGGCTGGAGAGGCAGCTCAGAAGTCAACACATTTGATACTCTTCCAGAGGACCCAAGTTTGGTTCCCAGAACTCATGCTGGGAAGCTCACAATTACCTGTGACTCCCGCTCCAGGGCATCCCACGCCCTCTTGTGGCCTCTGCAGGCACACTCCCAGGTAGTGGACACTCACACAAACACGCACAGACAGACACACTGCTTCTGTGTCGCTCTTCTCCCTGTACCCGATCATACGTGTCACACCCTTTTTGGTTATCTTGTAGTTCTAAAGTCTTATTTTTATTTTTCAGCCTTTTTCTTGTCTTTCAGTTTGGGAAGTTTCGCTTTTGTATATTCAAGTTCAGATATTCTTCCTCTGCGATGTCTAATCTACTGACAAGCCTAGTAAAGACTTTCTTCATCTTTGTGATTTCTGTTAGTGTTTTGGTCCCTAGTACCTTCATTTAGATTCTTAATCAAAATTCTATCTTCCTGCTTTTGCTCACAATGTCCATCTATTTTTAGATATTTTTTTGAACTTTTGAAAGAAAGTCCTCAGCTTATTAATTATAATTTAGTTCCTGGTCTATACTATACAAAGAATTATTAATTATAATTTAGTTTATTAATTATAATTAGTTCCTGGTCTATACTATGCAAAGAATTAATTATAATTTAGTTCCTGGTCTATACTATACAAAGAATTGATAAATCTTTAAGGTGATAGAAACATTAATTATAATTTAATTCCTGGTCTATACTAAACAAAGAATTGATAAATGTTTAAGGTGATGGAAATACCAATTATCTTAATCTAAAAATTAAATGCTGTACACATTTAAAAGAATTTAAAAAGCATATCAATGTTTTGATAATAATTAAATATTGGTCTAATAACTCCAGAAACCCTTTTGATAGTTGATCAAGGCTCTCATGCATGTTTATTCTACTTAAAATCTATTACCATTTGGTATGCTTTACAATTTCTTATTGAAAGGGGACCATGACATACTAGGTGAGAGGAAGTGTGGTAAGCAGCCTGTTAGTAATGGGTATAGAGCTCCTGTGGGGACAGGTAAAATTCTGTGGCCCTATGATTGATCTTCTTTTTGAGAGCTTGTTTCTGGACTGAGAGCTTGGCCAGTGCTTTTCAGATTCTGGCCAAGGTAAGGAAGACAGGGTGCCTAGAGAGGACAGGAATGTCCTCTTTTTTTGTTCAGTATTCACAGCCTTTAACTCAGATAAAACTTTGAAAATAAAAAAGCAATAAAGCACTTTTTCTTTGTTAGCTCAGACTTTTCACAATGCAGACTGATTTACTAAGATTCAGTAAGATGTTGCTGTGAGTTAATTTATGTAAAGTTTTTCAATGCCATCAACACACATTCACCATTACTTCCTCTACTTGTGTCTGTGTCACAGTCCTTCAAAGAATGTCCTCTTTTTCTTCTCTAAGATAGGTCACATTCTGTTACAGCTCCATCTGTTAATCTCTGGGAAAGTCATTTCTCCTAAGGGCAGACCTTGTGAAGGACAGACCACTCTGGCATATTTCAAATGCTCCTTTTCCGCTCCTTCTGTTCGAGTATGGAGTATGTTTTCTTCAGTATTTCCTGTGAGAATTTGGTGGAGCTCCTGGAAGCAAACATCAAGAGCTGTGCGGTACCTGATGACTGGCTGTCCCTGGGGTTTTTAGCTCTCCGGATTGTTCACACTGAGCCTCCAGTATTTTATCAGTCACAGTCTGGGTTTTCCTGCTCCAGCACTCACTCCCAAGGAGGTTTCTGCCTTGGCTTTTCCCTCTGATAGGATGTAATTCATCAATCTGTACCTCAGTCTGATAGTTGGTCTTTCTAATTTGGGAGCTGCCGTTTGCTCTGTGACCTCCTTTCTCTGAAAGATTAATACGAGCTGTTGATTTTTTTTGTTTGGTCAGCTACTCACTTCTTTTTATTATTATTTGTTTTAGGATTTTATTTTTAACTCCGTGTATATGTGAGTGTCTGTGTATATGCATGTGAGCGCAGTACCTATGGATGCCAGAAGGGGATGTCAGATCCCCTGAAGCTGAAATTACAGGTAGTTGTTAGCTCTTCACCTTCTGTTAGTACAGCCTAGTGACTTCTGAGTTCCTTGCCTGGGAAACTAGAAACCAGAAGACCCCTCTGAAATTATTTCTTAGGAGCACATTATTTTTTATTTATTTTTATTTTAGGAGTATGAGTGTATTGCCTACATGTGTGTACGTGCACCCATGTCCTAGAGTGCCTGTGGAGGTCAGAAGAGGGCTTTGGATCACCTGGAACTGGAGTTATGGATGATTGTTAGCCCCCATGTGGATGCTGGTATTCAAATCCAGGTCTTCTGCAGGAACAGCCAGTGCTCTTAACTGCTGAGCCAACTCTCCAACTCCAGGAACACATTTCTTTTAGAAAAAGAAATGAAAACCAAGGTTATATTCACAGTCTAAAGCCCCCACCTGGAATTCCTAAATACCAGTTTCTCAGTATGCATGATTAACCACCCATTATTTCATCTTGGGGGACTCTGCAATAGTACTCATAGAGCATTGAACAGAACTGGTTATTATCATCAAACTTAAGGGGCAAGAGAGACAAGAAGGAATGCTTTAATCACAATTTCAAAAGGAAAGGTTGATCTGAGCAAACACATTATTTCTATTTATCTGCAAGCAATTTTCCTAAGGAATTAGAAGCTGAAATTTTTTCTTGGAAAATGAAATGATTTGCTGTCCAAATGACGGAAGAGTTAAGTGATCTTTTTTTCGGGAAGGGTGAGGTGTTGAGACAGTCTCATTTTGTTGATACAAGCTAGCCTGGAATTCACTGTGTAGACCAGGCTGACCTCAGATTCACAGAGTTCCACCTGCCTCTGCCTTTTGCATTTTATAGTAGCCTTCCTCCAAAAACAAACCCCTAAGTAGGAATAAACCTAAACAAGGAGGTGAAAGATCTTTGTTATAAAAAACTAAAACACTGAAGAAACTGAAGAAGACACAGGAAGATGGAAAGCCCTCCCTGTTCATGGACTGGCAGAACTATAATGATATTGTTTAAAGGGCCATATTACCAAAACTCATCTAGAGAACCAATGTAATCCATCAAAATTCCAGTGACATTCTTTTTTTCAAACCAGTGCGTATGTGAAGATGCTCATGTATGTGTGTGCATGTGTGTGGAGGCCAGCATTCAATCATGGTTGCTGTTCTTCAGGTGTCCTTATTTTATTGCACTTATCTATGCATTTATATTGTTGTACATGGTGGCAATCACTTTTACCTGCTAAGACATCTCAATAGTCCCATTTAGCTTAATTTCATTATTTTTTCAAGCATTTTTTTAAACTTTTATCTGCATTTATTTTATGCTCAATTTATTCCCGTGCCATAAGTTTTTGTTTCTTCAGTTTCTTCTGGGATTTCTTTTTCTTTTGTGCAACTTCCTCTTCAGGCTTAGGAACAGTTTGTTCCTTTTCAGTGAGGATCATCTCAATGTGGCAGGGGGAGCTCATGTGTGGTTAATGCGACCACGAGCTCTGTAAGTTCTGCTGTGCATCTTGGGCGATTTGTTCACCTGGATGTGCTCAATGACCAGAGAGTCTACAGCTAAACCCTTAAGTTCAGCGTTACCTTCTGCATTTTTAAGCATGTGCAGCAAAAATTCCGCACTCTTTTTGGGCCTCCGACCTTGTGTCCAGCCCTTGTGTTTGGCCTGGGCACACCTACCAACTCCACCATAGCACAAGAGTGGTACACATGGCTTCTTTAGAGTGACATGTTCAGATGCTTGGTGGCCTTTCAGCTCTGCACCCCCTTGATATCCTGGGGAATTTCACATTTGTGTTTGGCCTGGGCACACCTACCAACTCCACCATAGCACAAGAGTGCTACACATGGCTTCTTTAGAGTGACATGTTCAGACGCTTGGTGGCCTTTCAGCTCTGCACCCCCTTGATATCCTGGGGAATTTCACAGGTGTTAGAATGAACACCAAGATCTGAACCTCTTGATTTACACAGATTCATAAAGTTTTCTGAGTCAAAACAGTACAAAATCATCTTCACAGGTCACTTCGGGCCACTTACAGGAAGAGAACCCGTTCTGTTAGTTATAAAATCTCTTATCAAGAAAGAATCTGATGAGACCTGTAGAATGACAAAACTAGTTGACAGGTCAAGGTGGATGGGGAAATTTCATAAGGTCACCTCAAGATGAAGAGCTAGAGCAATCAATGGATGTGGATGCTGAGGGAGGGAAGAGAGAGAGAGAGAGAGAGAAAGAGAGAGAGAGAGAGAGAGAGAGATTCAGTTTCCCCAGGGACTAACTCCCTGAGAGGTTCTCTAACTC
>NW_008332592.1:414822-445583 GCF_000622305.1 Nannospalax galili
GTCCTGGAATTCACTATGCGACCCAGGCTGGTCTTGAACTCACAGAGATCCGCCTGCTCCTGCCTCCCGAGTGCTGGGGTTAAAGGCATGCACCACCACGCCCGGCATGAGAGAATCTTTAAGTAGGTCTACTTTCTCACAGGCCTGCTCCTTGAATCAAAGTTGTAACACGATTTTCATACATAATGCTGGGGTTAAAGGCATGCACCACCACGTCCGGCATGAGAGAATCTTTAAGTAGGTCTACTCTCTCACAGGCCTGCTCCTTGAATCAAAGTTGTAACACGATTTTCATACATAACTAAATTAGCTGAAAAACTTCCTTTGTAAAAACATTTTATTTTATGCATATGAGTATATTGTCTGCATGCGTTTAAGTACACCCCTGTTGTGCAATGCTTGAGGAGGTCAGAAGAGGGGATTGGATTCCCCTGAACTGGAGTTATGGACAGTGGTTAGCCACCATGCTGGGAACCAAACCCAGTCCTCTGCAAGAGCAGTGCTCTAACCACTGAGTCATCTCTCCAGCCCCTGAAAATTTTTCTTAAACATGGCAATAGAAATGACTAGGAACTGTAATAGAAGTTGGCAAAGGCATGTAGGGCACTCAAATTGCACATATGTGAGTGGGTGGGAGTGAGTTGGGAATCAATTTCTCCAGAAGTGATACCTAGATTTAATACACATACTCCTCAACTAACATAACAACAGCATGAACTTGAAAGTGTCATGCCAAAAATAGATTTAAATATTTTTTGAAAAGTGTGTGTGTGTGTGTGTGTGTGTGTGTGATGTGTATGTGAGTGTGGGCAGTGTCCTGGCACTCGTGGGGGTCAGATAGGACAACTCGGGTGTTAGTCCTCACTGTTCTCTCCTTTGCTTTTCTTGTTTGCTGCTATGTGTACGGCTAACTGGCTCAGAAGCTTCTAGAGTCTCTCCTTTGTCCACCTTCCATCTCATGTAGAAGCACTCAGCATATTTTACCACATCTGTCTTTACATGCACTCTGAGGATTTGAACTCAGATCCTCATGTTTGCATGGCAAGTGCTTTATTACTGAGACATCTCCCCAGTCACCAAAATACATTTGTTGCATGTAACCTACAGACATTACAGATCAGTCTCGCCTTCAGATTTGTATCTGCCCATGGTTGGGAAAAATCATAAAGCCTATTTTATACCAAGCATTGACTATCTCATGTAGTTTATCGAATGCCTGTGATTCAAAAGTACTGGCAGCACAGTTCACTAGCAGAAGTAGCTGTTTTCCCTCATGACCCTGTGGCTGACTGGAATCTGTAGTTCACGACGGTTGGCCAGAGCTGTGATATGATACTGCGTATCACTAGCCTGGGAAAAGACCCAAATTCAAAATTCAGAGTTTGGTTTCTGTTGTGTGTTGCACTTGTACCACCATGAAACTGACCAAAAAAAAATCAAGTCCCTCATTCTATGGAATGGGTTATACCAGGGACTTCCTAAACTCATGGATCCTTTTCACTTGAGAAACTTTTATATACCCATGGGTGCGTAAGAATATAAAACAGGTGTGGGTGAGCAAATCAAGTATTTGCTGATAATAAAGCATAAAAATTTAAAACAACTATGCCTTGGCATACATAGAATTTAACCACTTATTAAAGATGAACACAAATTGCCATACTAAGGATATGATATGCTTATTATTTTTACACAAAGAATTAAATCTTGGCTGAATATTTGATACTGCAGGATGTAGACCATCATCAGCATTTTTCAGAGCTCATCTGTCTTTTGATTTCACAATCACCAGTGCTTAGAACATTGCTTTGCATAAATAAAAAGTACAAACGGCAAGTGTCTATTAAGGGCCATTTCAGAAATTGTTGGAAATTCGGCCTTAACCCAAGCCAAATCCATTGAATCATTTTTTAAAAATGAAACTCAAAGTCAGCAACTCAAACAGCAATTTTTAAAGTCAAACATTCTAACCCAATACAATCCAATGGTGCAATAAATTTTATACTTACATGTTGAGAAATGATGGTTGGAAAATATTGAAAGTCTTTGCTTTCTCTAATTAAATCATTATGTTCCTCTAAGAGCAGAAAACAGTAATTACAATGAAAATACTAAGACTCATAGCAACAACTCAAAGCTGAGGCATCGCAGGCAGCCTTTGTTGAAGTTGCATGGTGTGAGGGCACGAGCAGTGTGAAGAGTCTACGTTTGTGTTCAGAACAAAGGCTGTAGTGATTGAACACAGGTGAGCACCACCGGGAAAACCTGTTCATTACACATATGACTTTGAATTAATTTTTGATCATTGCATGTTCATAAGCCTTTTATTGCTGCCAATTTTCCCACAACTCCCCCACATTGAGTTATGACCCCATATGGGGTTGAGACTCACAGATTAGGAAGCTGAGGCCTCTGAGTATGAGTAAGACAAAGGGCAGTGAGGATGAGGTGGGAGGAGTCAGAGGGAAGAGGAGAAGCAATGTCTGTGTTGCAGGCTGAAGCCACCCTTGTCCCTGTCCCTGGGGGTGCAGGCCTTTCCGGTCCTCCTGGAATTCACTCCCATCTGCCCGCACCTGCATCTCCACCAGAAGTCTTCTCCTCAGATGGCAGAAGATCACTCTTCCCTTCCTGGGAAAGCGGCTGGGAGGACTGGCACCCCAGCACAGTCCTCCATCAGTAACCAGACAGCCAAGCCCCTTCTGCCCCTTCAGCCCCTTCTGCCCCTTCTGCCCCTTCTGCCCACAGGTGGGATCATTCTGAATGGCTTCCATCTCAGAATTTCCCCCTCATGATTCAGGTCCACTCACCTCCTGTGGACAATAATATCCTTCCCTTGTATCACTCAGTCATTCCTTACTCATGTTTCCAATGCTTCCAAAATAAAGAGCTTGCCCTCCAGTTCCCCTCACAAAGTCTGCTCTGGGGAGCCCCGACTGAGCAGCCTGTTTGGGATGAGTTGCAAGTAACTGAACAACAAAGAGAATTGTGTGAATCCCAAGGTTGGGGCAGAATAGAGAGGGCCTTGATTTGCCGGATTTAAAAAAGTGCCAATATCCTTTGCTGGATCCAAACTTTGAATAGATTATTGGGAGCTCCTGGAACTGTGGAAGGTAGGGCTGATGTGAGCAATCTTGTCTCTTCCTGTTGCTGGCCTGCTTCTTTCTGTCATGGTGCAAGCTGCTCCACTCCACAGCCCCCACCACCCCAACAATGAAGGAAAGCCTCTGAAACTATGAGCAAAATAAGTGTTTTCTCTATTAACTTGCTATTGTCAAGTGTTGGGTCACAGTGATGATAAAACCAGCACATGTGTCCTAAAGGATTATAATTTATCTAATATTTAAATTTAACTGGGTCCCTGTGTTTTATCTGTCAATTCTATGTGACTTAGAAAGGATCTGAGACATTGTGAGCACCTTGACTCCAGTCAGAAGATAGATTTGGGCAAGGCTGAGGGGAGATCAATGAAGAGATGTCAAGATTTCCCAGGAGGCCCAGCCTGGGGCAGGTAGGTACATGGCAGAGTGGACGGAAGACTTAAGGATTTGGAAAGCTAGCTATGCTCTTGAAGTCAGCTGCCAGGACAGCAGAATTACCTCACTGGATATCAAGGAAAGAGACTTCCAAAAATGAGTTCAATATGTCCTCAAAATGCCAGAAGACTAATTAGAAAGTGATACACAACCCAGTCAGGCAGGACTCCCTTCCCCGCCTTTGTGATGTGTTCCTGCCCATCTGTTGAAGCAGTCCTCTAGAGCTAACATCCTGCTCCAAGAATCTGGTTTCAGAAGCTTTGTACCTCAACATTCCCTCTAAGCAACTCCTCTCAATCCTGTCCTCTGATAGGCCTCTGACCTCTGCCTATGGGAAGGGCAAACATGGTGTTCAATGAATCACCAGCTCTGCTTGGCAAAGGGCAGGAAAGAAAAGCAGATTCCCTTCTAGCTAGCTTTATTATTATTACTATTACTATTATCATTTTGAGTCAGGATCTCACTATATAGTCCTGACTGCCCTGGCTGGCCTTGAACTCACAGAGATGCTTCTGCCTCTGCCTCCCAAGTGCTAGGATTAAAGGCAAGTACCAGGAAAGTAGGTAAAAAGCCCCTAGCTAAAGAACTATGGCAGCTGATAGCTACTGGGAGAGGGAGGATCAGTTTTCTTAAAGGATGTGACACTGGATAGAGTGACAAAGATCTAGGAGAGATGGACCTATACCACACTAAAGGGCATTTGAAGATAAAAAATAGGCTTTAAAAATAATAGAGGACATGAAATTGGGCAGAGATAGTAAGGGGTATTAGTCACTTTTCTGTTTCTGTGAGTTTAGAAACGACTGACCCAAGCAACTTAGAGAAGGAAGAGTTTATTTGAGCTTATGGTTCCAAAGGGGTTAGAGTCTATCAAGTGGCAGAAGTGGCTAGAGGAGGAGCAGAACCTAAGCTCTACATCTTCAACAAGGCACAAGAAGCAGAGAATGACTGGAGATCCAGCAAGGCTTAAGAAGTCTCTAGGCCCGCCCCCAGTGACGTGCTTCCTCCAGGATAACCACACCTTCTAAGATCTCCCAAAGCAGCACCACCAACTGGGGACAAAATGACCAAATACTCAGAGCCTATGGGGGACATTTCCATTCAAAACACCACATAAGGGAAGGTGCAGGTAGGAGAGGGGGTTCGAATATGATCAAAATACATTGTATGAAACTTGCTCTATCAGATAACCCCCATGCATGATAGCCAAATTCCTCAGAGCAATGTCACCCAAACCCTGTTCTCCTTGTAGACATGAAGAATGTTTGGATGACATGCCTCTCTGTGTGGAGAATTCTTCCCTTTCATTTCAACTTTCATGAAGGAACTTCTATTCTCACAGGAATGCACTTCAGAAGCATTAGATTAAAAAAGGAAGGAGAAAAATGAAACCCATTATACCAACGGGTTCTCTTTTCTGTTTTGCTCTTTCTTCAGTTTGTAAAATGCACACCAAAGACCATTACGGAACGTAATTCAAATTGCTTCACTCTAAGTTAAAGCGTTGAAAGAAAAAAACGCTGCAGTAAAAGAAAAGAGGGTCTTCTTTCATTTTCTAACACGTGGACTTCACTGTCAGTTCACATTTGAAGGTGTTCGGGGTGTTTCCCTAAAACTAAAATTATAATACCCAGACACAGTGTAAAAAAGAACACGCGTGAGCTTTTATCTAAAACCACATTTTTTTTTACCCACATTCCCATATCCACACACACAAAAACCAAGCTGTGGTCCTCAGGCCAGGTTAGCAGCCTTGTAATAGCCAAGTTGGGAACCCAGAACCCAAGGTTCATTTCAGTTACTTTCATGTGGTATGAATTAAATTTTCTATGGTAACCTCATAGGGTTGAGATTCCCCTTCCCATTTAATTGTAGAGATGGAAGCTCAGAAAGGTCACTTTCTCAAGGTCATATTATCAATAAGCGACTGTCACAGGCTAAGCTTTACTCCCACAAAATCAGTATGTTGAAGTTCTAACCCCAACATAGTGTAACTATATTTGGAGATAATGCCTTTGAAGAGGGAACTAAGTACAAATTAAATCTTTAGATCCTAATCTGACTGGCGTCCTTGTAAAGAGAAGAGAGACAGCAAGGACCTGTGGGTATGAAGGAAGACCACGTGAAGACACAGGGAGAAGGCGGCTACTTCCAAACGAAGAAGTGGGGCCTCGGGAAGATCAAATCCATGACCTTGGACTTCTAATCTCCAGAACTGTGAAAAAATAAACTGATGTTGTTATGGCAGCCAGTGTGTGGTGCTTTTCCACTGGAGCCCAAGCACACAGTGACCAGATCCAGAAAGGCAGAGACGAGCTCTGTTCTACGTGACTCATTCATTAGCATCAGTCCCCAGACCATGACTGGAGTCTTAGAATCAGGAACTGGCCATATTCCTTTCCAAGGTACTCCCTCTCCAGCCGGTTTCCTGGGTATTGCTCCCTAGAGACTTTATGGTTAAAGGAACAGGTCTCTCTGATCCATCACAGGTCTGCTGGGGTGGGCAGAGCAAGAGCAGACTGTCCCAGCAACCCAGACAAGCTATTCCAGAGGTGGAAGTTCTTACCTGTAGGAGAGGCACTCTGGGTAAGAATCTGCATTGGTCCATCAGTTGTGTTGAAGGGAACAGGCTCCCCTTCTTACAACAAAATTTTCCTCTCCAGAATTTCCAAAGCCTCCCAAAGAGAGGAAGGAAATGGTTATCTTCTTTCACCTCTCCCACCTCCCTCCATCGCTACCACATTCACAGGTGAGGGCTCTCAGCCCTGAGCCTCTGGCTTGGGTGGCGTCCCATCTTGGCTCATAAATCCCTCTTAGAATTATCATGCGCTCTATCAGTTAGTAAGCGTCTCAGTCTTTGCAATTTGAGATATGTAATAGGCAGGTTCTACAAGTCCAACTTTCAAGGTAGGGACCCTTTCAGTGATGTTCATAGGGTAGTTTGGAAATATTTGGTCCTCCAAAGAGCTGGAATGCTTTATAGGAAATTGAGAATGTCCTTAAACCAAGATATGGTGTCAAGGCAGAGTCTAGCATTAAGAATACAAAGAGGTCAGTATTTATTAACTACTGATTTTAAAACTACATCAACCCCACTATACCCAACACTGTCACATTGCTGACAAAATATAAACTCCTAATATTCCATTCTGTCCTTCTGACATCAGATTATAACACAATAGGACTCAGAAGATCCCAGTGGTAGCCTCAATGTCTCTGCTGAATGGGGTGAGCTGGCCTGCCTGGATTACTTTAGTGACTAGAAATCCCCTCTTCCAGTATTGGTGGACTCTCTGGAAAGGACCCCAAAGTTACAAGGTATTGACACTATTATTTTGAAACTGCTGGGTGGTATGAGATGAACAATGAACAGTGTAAATGCATGGCCTTGACATAACAGTAGAGATTGACCAGAGAGCATTCTCTTATAATTAGCTAGCCAGTGTAGAACAACAGCATTTACCTATGCCTCCTTTACACATAAGTTCCTTAGACATGAGGTAAACATCCAGAACATGATGCTCTAGCTAAGAAGCCATATCCATTGGCCCACTGGTCATCTTGTTAATATGGATTTCTGTCTCATGTGGGAGAGACCCTTCAGGTAAGAAACCGCATCCGTCCATTCAGATGTGAATGCTGTGTAGAGCCTGGACTGTTATGGATGAAATAATTTTGTTAGTGTCAGATAGGATCAGAATTTCTGGCCAGTCTTAATTCCTAAATGTGGGAAAGCTTGACAAAATGGACAAGAGAGAGCAATATGGGGTGAAAAGATGCGAACTTCAGGATTTATGTGATGAAATTGTCACACTGAATCCCAACACTGTGAACAATAAATATACGCTAACAAAACAGAACAAACCAGAAAACAAAGAAAGGAAAGCTTAGGCTCTGCTCTCAACAGCAAAAGGCTCCTTTCTGCAACTGTTACCTCTAAGAATCCTGCTCTTTACATCCTAGCTAATAAGGGCCACATGCAAATTATTCTGGCCTAAGACGCTAATGCCGGAAAGCTGAAGTGGGCCTCGCTGACAGAGGCAAACTGCGTTCAGGAATGAAATTGCTGTGCCCAGAACTGACTGGTACCTACAGTCAGAACTCATGAAATCATGAACTCAGCACTTTCAATACTGTTTTACCTCAACTAATTTTCTGTTTGGGCCGCCTGTGCTGGCTATGATGTCATGGAGAACCAGAGACTCTGCAATCTTATAGTAATAATGAACAGCCTGCTGTCATTTGAGTCAGTGTCACCTCATTGATGAGGGTAAATTTACTGCTATGTCTCTAAGGGTGTCAACCATCCCTTTTTCAATGCCAACAGTGTTAGAAAGTTTGCTGCTTTGCAGTGGAACCTGTTCTGTTTTACACAGCTCTGAGTAACAGCATTTCTATTTCTGTTTGTCTTGTTTTTGAGCATGAGCTGACATCTGTGCTACAGCCTTGAAGGCTGTCTTGCTAGTTCCTCCACCACGGAGAGGCCTGATGATTTTGGGATGCACGCTTGTCCCAAGCCAGGGACTCTCAGAGTGCACCTCTCATGGCCCGTAGCGCACTTCCCAAACTGAGTCTCCTCCCTTTCATATAATCTTCTCCTGGGGACTCTGTATGAGGTACGAGGACTCAGTTTCAGAATGGGTTGCTGTGCCCCACTCAGAGGTACTCTTGGTGAATCCTGTAACCAACAGAGAGCAGCTCCAGCCTGTGCAGTCTATGATACCCATGAGGTCCCCCTCTTTCCTACATGCACTCTGACATTAGAGCCTGGTCTAGTCTACTCTCAGGACCTAGTTTGCATAAATCAAAATACAAAATAAAGAAAAGAGCCTAAAAGCATGAGGTGCTTTATAGCTTGCTGTTTGTTGGGCAGTTTTGTAAGCTGAGACTTTCTGAATCAGCCAGGAAGTTAAGGAAGCTAGTTTCCCATGGCCCCAAATGAACACAGGAAAATGGTAGATGAAATCCTTCTGCCAATTATCTCTGCTGACTATGAACAAGGGGCAACTAACCTAAAGGAAGAGGACGAGAACAGACTATGCTACAGAACTTCACTGTAGATGACTCTCTTTGGGTCTTTGCTAAGATGTGTTTTTGTTAAGAAGTGTATTAGCAAGGGTTCTGTAGAGGAACAGAAGCAACGAAGTAGATGAACTTGCTAGCAAGAGTGAAGGTAAGCCGGCAACCACCTCCCCAAGGCTCAGGGACCATCACAGAAGAGGGGCAGAAAACTGTAAGAGGTAGAGTGGGGAAGACCAGAGCAGGACAGTATCTTCTGGACATGACAGGACCACCACACTCATGAACTCACAGCAGCTATGGTCGCCTGTCCAAGACCTGTCCAAGATCAAGTCAGTCAACATTCCAGCATGAGCCTCAGGGGTTCGTGATACAGGTAGGACCCTGTTCAAATAGAATCAGGCCTTATAAGAAGAAGCACCAGGGAGTTTGCTTGCTTTGTGTCTGTTGTGGGAAAACAGTGAGAAGGTGGCCACCTGCCAGATCTTGATCTTGGACTGCCCGGCCTCTAGAACTATGAGAAAATAATTCCCATAAGTCGCAGTTAGTTCTATTTGGTCATGGTTGCATAAGCAGACTAAGATGAGTTAATAAAACAATTACCTGTCTTTGTTATCCATAGAAAACATAAAAAATAAGACTGCTTCCACAGTGGTATCATTGGATAGTGTGCAAAGCATCTTCATGTGCATTACCAGACCACAGCTGCAGGCCAAAGTGTACATTAAAATATTCATTTTACTGAAGGACAGTAAGGGGAAGGTGACTTTTGCAGTGTCACACTGACAGACTATCTAGGCCAACTAGCAATGTCCTCACAGGCCCAGGAAATGGGCTCATGCGAGTGCAGCCAGGCTGGTGCTGCGGATACTTCTCCAGCTCCAAGGACAAAGCAGAATCCCCATGGAGAGGCTTCTGTGCGAAGAAAGTACTCAGCTGTGCTGAACAGAACTACAAATCAGTTTGGTCAGTGATGATTATTTTTTCTTAGAGTTCTTTTTGCATTAATTCTCTTGTCATTTCTCTCCAGATTCTCATTTTTGTCTGCTGATGTGGAAAGTTAAGCTCATGCAACTAAATTCTAAAATAAATTACTCATGTGAAGCTTTATATAGATGATAATGAGCTCTGAGGGACAGAGTCTTCAAGATCTTACAGTAAATGCTGAAGCAGAGTTCAAGAAGGATGATAAGAGGGGGAAATTGCTTCTCAAGAACATTGCTAGCAACTGTTTCAAGGCAGGCAGAACAACTGGACATATAATCAGAGAGAATACAGCTTTGATTATAGTGGATTATAGCAAGAGCCATCATCACACTGCTGTAATTATATGTCAGCAGTTAGGACGCAAGTTCTTTTTTTAGAAAATCACTACAGGCTTTACAGGAATAGATCCATGATAACAAGAGACATAAGGATCTCAGCAAGAACGCTTTGTGGCTGAGGAAGTGGCATTTGCCCCTCTCCATGCCTTCATCTCAAAGCTACCCCCAATTCAACATTTACCGCCCAGGACAGTAACCTGAAAAGCATAGTTTTTCTACTTGATCACCCAGTCCTGCATAAACTAGATGCATGCCTTCAAAACAGATATGCGATAAAAAGATGTAAAATAGAAATGTTTTAGCTTGCCAATACAAAAAGACACTTCTGATAATTGCTTTCCTTGCCTAAAATGTATCCTGCCACTGTCATTTACCAAAAATGATGAAAGTCTTTTATTGTTATGGGTACCAGAAATAAACGAAAGGTGACATTTTAAAATAAAAAAAGAAAATGTTTTACTATCATGTTGATTTATAAGAAGTTACGATTTTTGAAGCTGGCGCCTAGTTCATTAACTTCCAAAAGTAATTTTCCTAATGGTCTTGCCGCCCGTACCTGGGTGCCGTGAGCCAGATGTCTTCCATTCTTTCTGTTTATGTTCTAGAGAAAAGCTCTCTAGTAATACAATTAATTAAGTTGAACTTTTGACATGGCTCTTTGCAAAATAAGGGTAATGACTAAATAACAATGGTAGACAGAAAATTTAACAATGAGTTTCTCCAGCAAAGCACTTAAATTTCAGGTAAAAACTAGGTGAGGAAGACTCAAACCCATTATTTCCAGGATAGCTTTTTCTTTTTCAATAGAAACGCCACATAAGTGCTCACTTCCAAAGTAACAGTTGGTTACTCACATACTCTTTAGTTGAAAATAGAGCTCAAGGCTCCTTTGAGAGAATTAATCTGAGGTACAAGAATACGCAAGGCCTCATGAACAATTTTTTTAAATGTCATAGAGGGGCCAAAGAGATGACTCAGCAGTTAAGATCACTGGCTGCTCTTAGAAAGGATGGGGTTCGATTCCCGGCACCCACATGGCAGCCAACCATTGTCCATAATTCCAGTTCCAGAAGATTTGATGCCCTCTTCTGGCCTCCGTGGGCACTGAATAACATAGGTACAATTATATACATGCAGGTAAAACACTCGTGTGCATTAATTAAAAAGTCAAAGAAACGAACTGGACACCAAACACTCCACAGTACTAACATAGTACTAATAGCAGTTGCATTTTGATATAAGCGATTAGACAGCAGCAGTATCTTATTTCACCAAGTGCTTTAGAGACTACAATCCCCGAGGGTGCTGGTGGCCTAGCTGTCATCTGGACCACTTCTTGTCAGATCTAGGAGAAACTGGTCTGAACTCTGCTTTGTGAAAGCTGTAAGCCTTCCTGAAATTTCCCCCATGTACAAGGTCAGAGACAGGAATATCCTATTCTTATGTCATTTTGGCTTCTAACATCCTTTTGCTTCAGTTTCAGTGTCAATGAATATGCAAGTCATCTTTCTTCCACAAAAAAACTCTACTCACATAAGGCAAATGAGCCTTCCAGGAGAAGGGAGACTTGGAAGGGGCTTACAGTGCAGCACACAGGTAATTATGACCATTGCTACTCATGGGTGTTGTTTTCCCATCCTCTGGGGTCCCCACCACTGAAAGTAGATGCTGGCCTTTCTTCCCATGGAGATTTCTGTCCCTATCATCTGGTGGCTCTATCCTCCCCCCGTTGCCGTTTCTTGATTCTGTCTTTCAGGAGCAACCCTCCTCCTGTCTTGAATCTCAAGTTCTCCAACAAGTTGTTCAACAAGATGTCACACATGTCTGGATGTTAGGGATCTACATTTTTGAGAAATGTATTTCTCAAAAGATCTCCTAAAGGGGGCTGGGAAGATGGCTCAGGGGTTAAGAGCACTGGCTGCTCTTACAGAGGACCTGGGTTCAGTTCCCAGCACCCACATGGTGGCTTACAGTAGTTAGTATCCCAACAAACTTCAGTGCACATTCATCCACTGGGGTCTAGTCAATCTATCTAGAGTCACACCTTCTGTTCTTCTCTCTCAGGCAATATATTTTTTAAAAAAGATCTTCTTTAAAAAGTTTCATTCAAGTTAAATAAGTAAATTACTATTATATATGAAATGAATGCCTTCTTAGAAAATTAAATCTGTCGATTTTTGTCACAAACATTTTTGAAGATATGTATCATATATTAATGCATATGTTTTTCCATTCTTAGGGTTCATGAAAAGTCTTCACATTTGACCCTGGTGTTCTTGCCTTCAATAGAACAAACGTTGGGTTATCTAACACTTTTCCAAAAATACATTTGTGTTTGTTTTTTGCTATTTGCTTGAGAAAGGGTCTCACTTGGTACATTGAGTTCATTTCTTTGTAACCAGTTTAAAGTGCAGCATGTTTTAGCTAATCAGACTACTTTTTATTAATATTTTAACCCATGATACAGCAAACATTTGCTATTTGTGTTCCCCATAATATACCCACTTATTTATTGACTTTTTTTTTAAGTTTTTTTTTTTTTTTATGTGTATGCGTATATTGCCTGCACCCGTGTCGTGCAATGCCTGCAGAGGTCAAAAGAGGCTGTCGGATCCCCTGGAACTGGAGTTATGGACAGTTGTTAGCTGTCATGTGGGTAGGTGCTAGGATTCGAACTTGGGACTTCTGCAAGAACAGTCAGTATTCTTAACCTCTGAGCCATCTTTCCAGCCCCGTTATTTATTGATTTTTAAAGCGACCTTTAAGCCTTATTTACAATGGCATTCAAGACTTACAACTGAGAGCCTGTACTAGAGAATAGTGACTACACCTGGGTTCAGTCTCTGTTCTTTTTTATAACCAAGTCTTTTGAGTGGCTTTTATAAACAGCCAAGATTAACATTGTTTGGGGTTGTCTTAGGAATCTTCCCCAAACAATTTTCTGTTTTCTAACATAAAGCTACTGAAAAAAAGAAGTCTTACCATGTGAGAACCGAATTACAAGTTGCTGCCTTTTTGAAGTAATGAATAGTTCTGAAGGAAAAACAAAACAAGCTTTCTCCTTGCATTTTATTATGCATGTGATTGTCACTTAGTTTCTCTCTAGAAGGATTTTGAGGTTTAAATTCTCCTTACTGTGCATATATGATTTGCAGTCACCTCTATGTATCCTCAAGTCCAATCAACCAAGGATAAAAAATATTTGAAAAAAAAAAAAGTCTCCATTGAAGATACACAGGCATTTCACTTATCATTGTTTTGTAAATGGTTTTATAAGTTTTAGGCAAGAGAAGCAGATTGCTTCGTCTACCAACGATTCAGGTAGCATTTGCTATTATAAGTGACCTAGGCATGGGTTAAAGTCTAAGAGGGGTGCACAGGTTACATGCAAATACTAAGCCATTTTCTAGAAGGGATCCGGCATCCACAGTGGTGGGTGTGGGGGTCCTGGAGCCAGTCCCCATGGATACCGAGAGATGACCATATATGGTTTAATCTTTATTACAGGACAAACATTAACCCCATGTTATAGATGAAAAACTGAAGTTCAAAGAAATGAAATAATTTACCTTAACATCAGATTAGCAGGCAGTAAGGAAACTGGTTGAGCCAAGTTAAATGATTTTCCTTAGGATAAAACACAAGCAAAATATATTAACGAGTACTGTGATTAAGGGCATGTGTTTTGTAATAAAAATAAACACATTTCTAAGTATTCTTTCATTATCAAGCCCTTTTAAAAAATCTTTTGAAATTCTTGTCAGAACCCTTCTGTACATAACCAGCCTAAAATCATTTCCTTTTTACCTGTGATAGGATCATTTATTACCAAGCTCAAGGGTTTAGATACTAATTTTCTCATAGTATATTAATTTTACATTTTTAAGGATTTGTGCTTCTACTAAAATAAGAAACAGCCCATTTGATATTGGCTTATTATCAAAATAAAAATGATGTATCATCTGAAAGCCTTTTTCCTGGCCAGTTTTTGTCCGCCCTGTGCTATCGAAGGAGAGGATGTTATTCTCCAGAATTTTGAGGGTTATTCAGCAGGTGACCACTCAGAGGAGCCTGATCTATTGTGGTGGGGAGACAAGAGGGTGTCAAAAGCAGTTTTTCTGGGCTCAGAGCTGGGAGATGCTGGGAGTGTACGGGGATCACTGAACAGGAAGGAGACTGCCTGAGAACAGCTGCTCTGGGTATGAAAACATGGGGAGGAGAGCTGTTTAACAGAGCTGTGGGGAGCCTGGCTAGGGATGCAGTGTGAAATGACTGTGCCTTCCCGTAGGAAAACATAACAAACTTCTGACTTGCTCTTCAGGACTTTATGTAAAAGTCTCTTTGGGGGTAAAACAGAGTAAGAAGGAGCTGTGCTCTTTAAATGGAAGCATCCTGGAGCTCCTTGAACTGCTAACCCTTGGATTAAGGCCAGATTTTAACCTTGAAAAATGTTCATGACTTTGCTTTGTACTTCACTCGTGAATGATAAGATCTGAGCTAGGTGCTTGAATCCTAAAATAAATCTGAGCTGGAGGAAGTCACCCAAATGCCAGCTCGTTCATGCATAAAAGAATTCTGTCTTATGGACTACAGTGCCACAGTTAGTAAGGACCAGCTTCCTTAAGGGGCCACTGTCAGCTGGGGGTGGTCAGGCATGGCAGGAATCCCATGCTTGGAGGCAGGCAGGAGGGCTGCTGTGCGTTTGAGGCCAGCCAGGGCTATGCCTGGCGCTTAATTAGTGCAGCAGATGCGCCCACACGAGATCAAATCAGAAGCTCCTTGTTACAGTAGTATTATAGAACTTTCAGCAAGAAACCTCAAATTTAATTTCTGCATAAGAATGACTTAATTAATAAAAAACTAAACACAACTTCAAAAGCCCATTAGTTATTCTGAGTTGCCTGTAATCCCAGCACTTGGGAGACTGAGGCAGGACGTTGGAGAGTTGGAGGCCAGCTTGGGATACATGATGAGTCCCTATCTAATCACCAAGGATTGAGGATGAGGAGTGCTTGCCTAACATGCTCCAAACCCAGTGTTCAATCTCCATCACAGCAACAAACAGCAACAACAAAGTCCAGTCCATTGGTTCCACCTCTGCATCCACAGCGACACAAGGGCTCATCTGAGGTGAAACTCTCCAGCTGCAAAGAGTAGCCCACAGGTGATTGGCTAATTCAGTTAGTCAGAGGACTGCAGATGACATTATGTCCAGTGACTCGGCTAACCTAAGACTGTTACGGAAAAGTCAGAGGCCATAAGCCAAAGTCAGGTGAGAAGAGTGGGTTTATTAATAATTTTACACCGATTGACTGACCCACGGATCCTTCTGTAAGGGAGTCAGTGCCCCTTCAGTTTTTTTTTTTTTTTTTTTTTTCAGAGGGGGGCGTTATATTCATATGTGTGGAAATGCAAGCAAAAGGTAAAACAACACATAGGTGACAATATAAGTCACAAGGTACATGTGATAATTAAGCAAGATAACATATGGCCATAAAGGTTATAGGAATGTGAAAGCTTTGGAAAACAAAGACTTCCATCCTGGGCAACCACAGGGGGCAGGGGGGAAGACTCCAGTTCACCTCCCTTATACCTATCTCATCTTGGAACTTTTCCTGCTCCAAAGTTCTTAATTACCATCACATCCCAAGAGCTTTTAGCATCTATTTGATGGGCCCTTCTATTTCCATTATAAGAACAGAGCTAGACGAAAAGGAACAGTTCCACTTCTCTGAGTAATTCAGAAAAGTAGGCTGCATGGCCACAGCTCTGTAGATGGCTGAAATAGGGAGTGGGAATTCTGGGAAGGATAATTATTTATTCTATCTCTTTAGCATGGCTTAAGGTATAACTGCCTTTCTGATGTGTGGTCCTGCCTTCCTGAGGGGTGGCTCCTTAGCCCAGTGACTGACCTGCCCAACTGGAATATTTTTATATCTCTACCCCATGAAAAATTTTGTTCTCTTGACTACAGAAAATAGTTTCCCTTAATAGGCCTTCTACTACTGTGACATACACCTTTAGGTTTCCCCAATTATATATCCTAACATAGAAATGGTTTCATGAAGATTTTACAATTGCAAACCAAAAGAAAGTTGGGAACTAGATGGCTCAGAAGTAAAGAATATTTGCTGCTCTTTCAGAGGACCTGGATTTAGTTTCTAGCACCCATGTGGCAACCCTGTGGTCTCTGTGGGTATAGGTATACACGTGGGGGCAGGGAAAGACTCCCGCTCACCTCCCCTATACCATCTCTTAGTTTTTCCTGCTGTAAAGTTCTTAATTACCATGACATTGCAACAGCTTTCCATTTCCATACTATCCCCTCCTCTTCATTGACATAATCCCTGTTGTTATTTAAGAACTTTAAGATATTTTTGACTATTACCTAGAGCTCGATGGCTTTTATTTGGTTTTTGATAACTTTATTAAGCTTATTATCCAAGATTTTAACAGGAAAGCTAACAAAACCACGACTACCAGTTCTGTTAGTGAGACTAGCCAGGGACCAAAGTTTTCCAGGTGTTTTTAGAAAGACCCATTTCCCTTTTTTCTGGATTTTATTCTCTCTAGTAGTTGCCTTGTATTTTTTCTAACTCTTCCAGATTGATTTGCATGAAAACACTATGAATACCTCCTTTTTATGGTTCTGGCAGCTCTAGTCTTAGAAATAAGCTCACTGGCAGATCCAAGGAATTTTTCCAGCTTTCAGTTGAGAAAGAAATTGGTCCTTTTTCTTTTGGGGTCTTTAATTTTAAGCTAATTTTTACCTTTTTATTTTTATTACTTTTTCCTCTGAAGAGGTAATCCAATTTGCCAATGGGAAATCAGGATACAGACTGCTCTGGCTTCCTCCATGCTGAATAAGGATGTAAGGTGTGGCAAATGGGGTACCCCTTCAGTGGCTACCTGAAAGATCCAAAAGTAAAGGCAAGAATAATTAAGCATAAGTTACAGGCATGGAAATTAACAACTCTGTATCTCAAAAAACCTTTCAGACTTTTAATAAGTTTGCTTAAAATTTTCATTATCCCTTCTATTCTGGATAGATCTAGCCATTTAAATTTTTATATATAAATCTTTTACTACTATAGTCCTTTTCAAATACAGGAGACCATCTGCAATTAGGGCAGAATTACATACAACTGTCTGGAAAGAATGGCCAGATACTCAGGTGAGGGTCCAATGACCCTCCTGACTTGAAGGAAGGAACACAACCGTCAACAAGCCCATTGTGATGAGCTTCTGTAAGCAGGCATAGCTGAGGTCATGAACATGGCAGTTCTTCAACTCAGAGTTCAACTCTTATTAAAAGAACATGGAATCCAAATTACACATGTTAAGACAATGTAATGAGTTAACATTACCCGTGTACACACTGTGCTTTATAAGTTCCCAGGTAGACCTTGTAGAAAACACAGTAAACTTTGAGATGTCCTTATAAGCCTTGAAACAGGTTTTAAATGACCAAGTCTCCTTTAAAGGTTTAGAGATGTTTTACATAGACTTGGAAAATGTTTATTTTATATAAAATATATCTAACTGCAGAGATAAATTGCACCCTGGAGGAGAAGTAGTCATTTCTTTTATTTTTTAAAAATATTTTATTTATTATTTTTTATTTTATGTGAATGTGTATATTGCCTGCATGTATGTAAGTGCACCCTGTGTCGTGCAATGCCTGCAAAGGACAGAAGAGGCCGTTGGATCCCCTGGGACTGGAGTTACGGACAGTTGTCAGCTGCCATGTGGGTGCTGGGATTAGAACCCAGGTCTTCTGCAAGAACAGTCAGTGTTCTTAACCACTGAGCCATGTCTCCAGCCCCAGAAGTAGTCATTTCTAAAAATTAATTTATATTCTTAAGAAATAGGAACCGTGTTGTAATTTAACAAATTTAGCTTACTTGAGAACTTACAAGTCAATTTGATATCTAGTAAATTATTATTTAATAATTGTTTCCTTAGTATTAAACATAAGTGTACATATTCTTAACAGTCTTTAAAAGTCATTTAAATCTTTTATGGTTTACATAGTACAATTGTATGCATACAAAGGAAGCTCCTAAAAACCAGCAGTACTTCACACATCCATCCATCCATACACACACACACACACACACACACACACACACACACACATGTCTGAGAATCACATCTCAGAAATGGCTGTGCTGAACAGAGACATACACTTTACATTGATGCTAGACATAAGGGCTTTCGCTTGAGGAAATATCATTTACATTTTAATATGGTAAATATTCTTAACTGGGTTTTCAACTCAACAAGTGATGGAAAACAGAATTACACGATGTATTTGCACACAAAGCTAATCATTGCCAAAAGTTACTGTATGATTAAAACAAGCTAATGTTTAAACCGTTTTCATTAAAGACGATTCCATTAAAGGGGAGGGTAAAGAATGGGATTACAAGAAGTATTTAGTCTTAATAAGGCAATACAGAATCAGTGCATTATTAAAGACCATTTAAAATTGACAATATCAAAAGCATAGAGGATAAGAAAACAGTTTTCATGAGAATGATTCAGTTACAGTCATTTACAGTTAGCTCTCACATGGTGGTATGCAGGAACTTAGAAAGAAGGGGAGTTGAAAAAGCAAGTGAACAGCACACAGGGTCAGAGGAGCCTGCAATCCAAGTCTGTGGGGCTTGGTCTCTCTCTGATAGCAACAGCTCAGGCTCAGGGCGGTCCTTTGCTTCCTACGTGGAAGAAGGGAGGGGGAAAGGCTGTGAAGGAAACAAACCCAAAATCACATCACTGCTCAGCTTCTAAGAAGACATACTGTAGAGAACAATCATGAATTAATTCTCAGAGATGTCTAGAGGTTGTTCAGTGTATGAATAAAAGTAAACCCAAACCAAAAGGTATACAACAAATAAGGTTCTTACACAACCAGATCAGACACTGTTTTATATAAAGAAATAACAAAAGTTTTGTGAAACATTTAATAGATTTAGAGACATTGTCTAATAGATTTAAAGATTTTAGGGTACCCAAATTTATAAGGTCTTTGAATGTACTATCAATATATCCGTATTTATAAATCTGCATGTGTATTTTAATTAGGCATGCCAAAATAAAACAAAACTAAAACCAATAATTTTGTACACAATAAACAAATGAAAAGAATAACCGAAGTGGCCAGTTTGTTTCGATGGAAATGACATACGAAGGCAATGATCACAGACAAACATGACAAAATTACTTGAGATCTCAACACGAGACACACCTGATATAATTTCATGAAATCGCAAATAACACATGGAAAACGATTGTCATAGACACGCATGACATAATTCCATGAAAATTAGGTGCACCCAAAACACAAAAATCAAAGAATTTGATTAGGATGGTCCTTTGCATGTAGGTACTCATCTTTTAAATTTGGATCGGAGAACACTTCCTCCATAACCTCCTCATAGATATGTGGCAGCTCTCCTTCCTCTTCTGGTAAATATGAGGCTGGGTTTTAGGGTTCAGGTAGCCACCATCCAGACTCAGGGATTCTTACCCAGCATGACTGATATCAAGTCACTCAACTTTACACAAAGTTTTAATTTGGAGGGTTTTATCTTAATGCCATAATCTCCTGCGTAGCCTAAAGTTGTCCAGCATCACCTGGAGGACAGGCTGGGTCTGACACCTGGACTAGGAGGAACCCATCTGAAATTTTATTATGTGCCTGGGATGTAGGTAATGTGTGCACAGGAGGGGGAGGAGAGTGCTAGTTTCCCTCAGTCAGATGCCTCCACCTCTTAGTGACTTAAGAGGTCTTAACTTAGGGCCACACATATATGATCTCCATGCTCCGTCACCGGAAAGTGAGTGCCGGTTTAGCTTACACAACCTCAGTGGAACCACAGGGTGAGGCCCAGTCAGATTCTTTGGCTGTGCAGAGCCGTGGAACCGTTACTTTCACTCTCAAATTCCCACACAGCATTTAGAGTTTAAGACAGTTGTTCCCTAGTTATTCCCACTAAATTCCTGTTCTACCAAAAATGGGGCTGGGACCCTGGAATCACATCAAGGTTTAGTTGTGGCCTGGTTTCCTGCTGGATTCTTGTTTACCAAAATGGGACCGGCACCTCACAATCACCTCGAGGTTTGGTTGTGGTCCTTTTTTCTTCCTGACTGGAGGCCAGTGACATCTTGGAATCCCATCAAGACTTTGTATGCAGCCTCTTGTAGAGGATCAACCCCCTCTGGCTTCCACCTGTCTATCCTGGGGCCCATTACCTGGTCTGGACGTCCGTTCTGGGTGTCCATCTCGCTTCACCTGGTGAGAGGCTCTGGTCTTGGGCTATGCAGCTCTTTCTGGTCTCCTGGAAGGAGACCCTGGAGAGGAAATTCTTTGGAGGTGTGCACTTCTCAGTTCCAGGGTCTTAGGGGGCTGCAGGGTCCAGGAACAGCAGCCTCTATTTACCAAGGAGGGTAAGGCAACTTGATTCCCTCGGGACCTCCGGAAATGTTACAGAAAAATCCTTCCGTAGGGGAGTCAGTGCCCCTTCCAGTTTGGGGGGCTCTTTTATATTCATGTATGAGGAAATGAAAACAAAAGGTAAAACGACACATAGGTGACAATTAAATCAAAAGGTACAAGTGATAATTAAGCCAGGTAACATATAGCCCCAAAGGTTACAGGAATATGAAAGCTTTGGAAAACAAAGACTTCCAACCTGGGCAACCACAGGAGGCAGGGAAAGACTCCTGCTCACCTCCCCCAAACCTATCTCTTGTCTCAAAGTTGTCTGCTCTGAAGTTCTTAATTACCATTGCATTGTAAAAGCTTTCCATTTCCAGGAGACCAGCACACCCTCAGCTTTGACCCTCTACTGATTGCCAGTGGCAGCTTGTTTTCTTCATTTCCTACAACTTTGTGAGACTCATAATAAATGTTCCTGAGAAAATAATACTATTTTTTCCAAAGTCATTATAATTTCTGTAAGAGAAGTCATGCAACCATTTACTCTTTCAAAAACTGAATTCTGGGGCTGGATTGCTCAGTGGTTAAGAGCCCTTACTGTTCTAGAAAAGGACCCAGGTTCGGTTCCCAGCACCTACATGGTGGCTTACAACTGCCTGGAACTCCAGCTCTAGGGAGTCTGATGCCTTCTCCTGGCTTCCATGGGCTGCTGCACATAAACTCACATAGGTATACTCGTATACATATAAAGAATAAATAATCAATTCTTCCCTACATTTCTTTATTTTTACTACTTAATATTAAAATCTAAAAGTATTTTCATAAGCTTAAATATATAAAAATATTTTGTGATTTATTTTTGTAAAAATATTTACATGCTATTCTGTGTGAAAGGGTGAGGCTTTGAGGTTGCTGGTTTAGTGGAAGACAGGTGTTGGCAGCATCCCTGCCAGTGTCCTGTTTCTGTCAACCGTTTTAGTTTCAACAGAGAGGACTCTTCCTCTAATCTCTTCTTCATTGTTAAGTTCAGTATAGTATATCACTTACTTATGCTTTTTGTTTGTTTATTTTGATTTTATACTGCTGGTTATTCAATCCAGGGCCTTGCATATACTGAGTAAGTGTTCCACCACCGGGTGGGCCTCCTTTGGCTGTTTGAGACGATCTAACCCAGGTCAGTCTCAAACTCAAATGCTTCTGCTTCTGTCTCTCCAAGTTGGGATTTCAAGCATGTGC
This sequence comes from Nannospalax galili, assembly GCF_000622305.1. Taxonomy (NCBI): domain Eukaryota; kingdom Metazoa; phylum Chordata; class Mammalia; order Rodentia; family Spalacidae; genus Nannospalax; species Nannospalax galili. The sequence continues at coordinate 436,380 of NW_008332592.1, forward strand.
CCTCACACATTTTTTTAGCAATTTGTTTAAATTGTTTTGCAGCAAAGCAATAAATAAGCAAATTAAGTTGAGACACACATTTCAGAAAGTTCTGTGCTTTCTGGGAAAGTTCTAGGTTACAGTAATCAGGAAGCCTAGTACTTAAAAAGAAAAAGCAAAACAATAAAAGAGACATGGAGGCCTTCTCCATCCATTCTTATTAATTACTCATTCACAAATATTTAGCACGCATCTCTACTGTGCCAAACACTATCATAGGTAACAACCATTCAAAGTGAACCATAAAGTTTATACTTAAAGTCAGTGTCTACAGGTCTACAAACCTTTTTCTTGACATTTAATAGTATTTTATTGACTAATCAAAACTACCAAATTAGACTGTGTCAGAAGGTTAACTAATCAAATACTGTTCATATTTTTAATCATAGTCTCATAATCGCTGAATTTACTTCTTATAGTATTTACTATATATCTGTAAATCAGATATATATTTATTATATATCTATAAATTCATCACTCCCTGCTTGATGCTGGGATCTTATTTCTTTAAATTTCTATCAGCATAGGATTTATTAGCATTTATAAGTTTCTGAGCACTGACTAAAACATTGTTGGAGGAAAAAAAGACTATCATTGCCCCCAAGAGACTTCCTGTGTCCTGGGATGGTAAGACACAGGTAGACAACCAGATGTGACTTAGGGCCAACTAAATAGGACAGGCTGAATATGCATATTTTTTTCTGAAAAATATTAAGCTTTCCTGAGGAACAGAGATGCTTATCATTATGGGAAAATCTTAATTCTCCCAATTTTCCCATATGGCTTTAAAACAATTTCTGTGACATTCCAACAGGCCTTATTTTAACTCTCTAGATGTGTTGAGACATAATTTGCCAACAGGAGGATTTATAAAAATAGCACTTGGCCCATTGATACATTCGCTGTGAACTACATAACCAGGCTGTGTAACTTCTCTACCACCATAAACGCAGCTACCTCCCGTCCACTCTCCCAGTCTTTTCATCTTCTCCCTTCCTTCTTATATTTCTGTAGTGGCGACACTTCTGACCTCCTCTCTAGTTTTCAAGTGTGGAATACAGCACTGTTAACCAACCAGCATGTGATACACTGGGGCTCCAGATCTCACTCATTTGCCAAAGAAATGTATCCTCTAAACAGTATCGCCCACCCTCCCTTCCTACCCTCCCTTCCCACCCTCCCTTCCCACCCTCCCTTCCTACCCTCCCTTCCTACTCGTCCTTAGCAACCACTGTCTACTTTCTGCTCACAAGTTTGGATGTTTCGGACCCCACACACATGCAATAATGCGGTATTTGTCTTCTGGTATTCCGAAAACATCACTGAGCATAACGTTCTCTAGCTCTGTTCATGCTGTCACATATAGTCATTGCTCTTCTTTTTAAAGGCTAAGTAATATTCCACACTTCTTTTTCTATTTATATTTTGGTGGACATTTATGATAGGGGGTGGGGCTGCTGTGGATCTAAACCCTAACAATTTATGTTGTTTCTGAATCTTGGCTATTGTGCATAATGCTTCAGTGAACATGGGAATGCAGATCTATCTCTGAAGTATTCTATTTTCTTTGTATACATTCTCCCAAAGGATTGTTAGATCACATGAAATAGAAAAAAAAAAATATTACAAATACATGGAAGCTAATACATTCTTTAACAACCATTGGGTCAAAGGGGAATTTAAAAAATCTGAAACAAATAAAAGTGAGAAATACAAATGTAGAGAAAGTAATGGGATGCAGCAAAAGTGAGGTCCCAAAGATATCAAGTAACCCACTTTATCCTCAAGGAACTGGGTAAAGAACAACCCAAGTCCGAAATTATGAGAGAAAAAAAAAGATGGCTGGAGCAGAAAAAAAACAAATATAACAAAATAGATTTTTAGAAAAGAAAATACTGAGAAACTTTAGCTGGATTAACTGAAAATAAAGAGCAAAGTGTTTAAAAAAAAAAAAAGAACAGAAATGAAAGAGGAGACATCACAATGGATACCACAGTAGTAACAAAGGCTCATGTCCATCTCTCTCACTACACAAATCAGTTCAAAATGGATGGAAGCCTTTAATGTAAGACCTGAAATATAGGCAAGAGACCTCAAGATTCAGGCGTATGCAAGGACTTTCTGTGAAGGAGTCCAATAGCTTAGGAAATGGTACTAAGAATTGACACTTGAATTGGAGGAGGAAGATAAGAAAATAGAACAACATATTCATGAAAATACCATAATGAAATCATCACATTTAATGCCAACCTAAAAATTAATCAAAAGTAAAATTTAAAATAAAAAACAGATAAATTTTAAAAAGGATTATAAAGGATTACTATGAACATTTATATGCCAACAAATTGGGTAAACTAAAAGAAATGGATAATTGGGGACTGGAGAGATGGTTCAGAGATTAAGAGTGCCTGCAACACAGGTTAAAAGACTTTTGCTCAAATCTCCAGAATCTAAGTAAAAAGCTAGGGTGTTTGTGAGCTTTGGTTTCACCAGCCTGTGGAGGGTAGAGACAGGAAGATGCTGGAGCTTTCTGGCTACCACCTAGCTCCAGGTTCAGTGAGAGACCCTGTCTCAAGGGTGATATAAGGTGGAGCGTGTAGAGCAAGACACGGGATGTCCTCCTCCGGCTCATGTCTCATGTGCACAGGCACAGGCACCCTCCCATACTCTTCAGCATAGAAATAAATAAATATATAAAGTTTATATGTAAACTTTATATATATATGAACTTTAATGTGAAAATAAACAAAATTTAAATATACATAAAAGAAATAGATAAATTCCTAGAAAGTATACACTCATCCATGATTCAATAAAGAGCTAGAAAGTCTCACCAGACCAATAAAAGCAGAGATTGAGGTAGTAATAAAAAATTTCCCAGTAGGACTGGGAGCAGGGACAAACCTGTAATTCCAGTACTTGGGGGGCTAGGGAAGGACTGTGATCTTGAAGCCAGCCTGGACTACGGAATAATATCCTTTCTCAAACAAAACAAAACTCCAAATAAAGAAAAGCCCAGAATCAAATGGCCTCATGAATAAAATGTGCCAAATATTGGAGGAAGAATTAATACCAATCTTTTCTAAACTCATAAGCTCTCTCCAAAAGCAAAAGAGGGGATGCTCCCAGACTCTAGGAAAGCAGTGTCTTCTCTCCAAGCACAGGGAAAGAACAGCACAGGCTAATGTCTCCAATGAACGCAAATATCAAACCTCATCAATAGAACACTAGCAAAACTGAATTTCACAGCATAGTAAAAGGGCAATAAATCACACAGGACCGAAAAAGATTCATACCTGGGTACCAGGGTGGTTTAAAGTATGCTCAGGTTAATGGGATGAATGGTGAGGAATCACGTGATCCCTCAAAATGCAACATACATTTAGAAGCAAAAGCTCTCAACTGAGAAGCGTAGAAGAAACTTACCTCAACATCTAGTTAACATCAGAATCAATAGGGGAAAAAAGCTTTTCTTCCCAGACTTGGCACAAGGAAATCTTGCTTTCTCTTGTCTTCTATTTCAACATTTACAGGAAAGATTTTGCTGAGCAAATAGAAAGAAAAGGGCAAAGTGGGAACAAAGCAACTAAGTCATTACAAAAGAAGTGAAAGGGAGATGTTTGCAGGTGTCGTGATGGATGGTGGATCACAGAATGCAAAGAATTGCAAACACTCAGTAAGAAGTTAGACTACAGTAAGGCTGCAGGATACAAAACCACACAAAACCAAGCGGTGTTTCTTTCTTTTTTAAAAAACAATTTTAAAAATATTTTATTTATTTATTTTATTTTATGTGTATGAGTGTATCGCCTGCATGTATGTGAGTGCACCCTTGTCATACGATGCCACAGAGGTCAGAAGAGGGCTTCGGATTCCTCTGGAAGTGGAGTTAAGGATGGTTCGTTGCCGCCATGTGAGTGCTGGGAATCGAACCCGGGTCCTCTGCAAGAGCAGTCAGTACTCTTAACTGCTGAGCCATCTGAGCTATCTCTCCAGGCCCTGGTGTTTCTTATAGTAACAAGAAACCATCCAAATAGGAGTCTACACACTCCATCTGTAACGACTACAAAGAGAAAAGATAAAAAGAAACTTGGCCAAAGCAGGGAGCCCTGTTGCTGAGAACTACACAATGTTGATGAAGGAGACCAAGGGGACACACAAATGGAAAGATACCCTTGTGCATAGATTCAGAGAATATTTTAAAGATGTCCACGCTGCCCAAACCAAAATGACATGCAGATTTAATACAATCCCTATGAGAATCCCAGAGGGGAAAAGAACCCTAAAATTCATACAGTACTACAAAAGACCCCAAATAACCAAAACTACTCAGAACAAGAAGGAAAAACTAATGGTATCACACTGACTGGTTTCAAGATCTATTATAAACCTACATACATTAATATACTACATGCTGCAGGGCTAGGCTCAGACAGCAAAGTGCTGCCTTGAGATCCCAGGACATGCATTCCACCCCCAGAACCTACATAAAAACAACTGTGCATGGTGGCAACACATGCTTGCAATCCCAGCTCTGGGGAGGTAGAGACAAGCGGATCCCTGGGGTCCTCTTGCCAGCTAGCCTAGCCTAGCCTAATGGGTGAGTCCCACACAAGGTAACAAACCTTACCTTATCTAAAAAACAAACAACAAAAAATATGAGTCAGACGGTGTCTGTAGAATAGCACTCAAAGTTGTTCTCTGGCCTCCGCACATGTACATACCTGCACCTGCACCTGTACATGCACAAGCATATGCACACACATGCTTTCTTAAAAACAGATATACAGGGGCTGGGGAGATGACTCAGTCAGTAAAGTGCATGCTGGACAAGCCTCAGGACCTGAGTTCAGATTCCCAGAACCCACGTAAAAGCTGGGATGGCGGCACAGACCTCTAACCCCAGCGTTGGCAGGGGTGGCGACAGGCAGTCCTGAAGCTCATTAACCAGCCAACCTAGCTGAAGCCGTGAGCTGTAGGTTCAGTGAAAGACCGTGTCTCAACAAATAAGGTAGATGGGGCCAGCTACATGGCCCAGTGAGTGAAAGTACGTTCTGCCAAGCCTGGCAATCTGTGTTTGATCCCCTGAGTTCAAATGTTGGAAGGAAAGAACTGACTCCAGCAAGTTGTCTTCTAATCTCTACATGTGTGCCATGGCAGGTGTATACCTACACACACACACACACACACACACACACACACACACACACACAAAATAATAAATAAATGCAAAAGATTTTTAAAAATTTCAACTCGCTGACAAGAAAAAATCTTTTTAAAAAGGTAGAGACTGAGGAAGATATCTGTCAACTTCTGACCTCCACATGCATGCACCCCTCACCCCCATGCATGCAAACCACGTGTATACACACACTACCACATTCACACATGAACATACCCACATAACCCCCCTCGCCCCAGGACACAGACACACAGTTCAGTGGAACACAGTAGAACCCAGAGCTAGATCCCTAAATTCAAGTGAATTAATCTTTGACTATGGTGTCAAGAGCACATAATGGGCAAATGATAGTGCGTCTCTAATTGGAAATCTGAATATCCACATGTTAAAAAATTGGTTCCTTGGGGCTGGAGAGATGGCTCTCACAGAGCACCCAGGTTCCAGTCCCAGCACCGACATGATGGTTAACAACTGTCAGTGACTCCAGTTCCAGGGAATCAGACGCCCTCTTCTGATCTCCGTGGGCACTGCATGACATGGGTGCATTTATATACATGCAGGCAATACACTCATACACATAAAATAAAAATAACAAAATATTTTTAAAAGGTGGTTCATTAATTCACACCTTATATAAATTCTATCCAAAACAAATATAAAGCTTAAATGTAAGACCTGAAAGAATACAGAATATTAGAAGAAAACAAGATAAAATCTTCTCAATATTGGTCTGCAATGATTTTTTTTCTGTGTTATGAAGGGGTAGTATCCAAAATGCATAAGGAACTTAAACAGCTCAGTAACAAGACAAAATGAAAACACACCCAATAATTAGATTAAAAATGGACAAAGGACCTAAAGAGACACTTCCTAACAGGTATATGAATGACTGACAAGTATCTGAAAATGTGTTCAACATAGGAATCATCAGGGAAATTCAAACCCAAACCATCATGAAATGGAACCTCACTACTGCTAGAACTGCCAGTGCCAGTAACACAGAAGATAGCACTGGAGAGAGGGCGTCCTTGCACACTGCTGGGAGGAACATAACTTAGACCCCTATGGAATACCCTTAGGGAATACTCAACCGCTATGGAAAAGCATGAGGCTCAAAATGGTCAGGCATGGCAGTCCCAGAGGAGGCAGAGGCAGGCAGATCTCCATGAGACTGAGACCAGCCTCGTTTACATTGCAAATTCCAGGCCAGTCAGGGGTACATAGTGAGTCCCTATCTCAAAAAAATCAAAATAAATAAAAAATAATTTCAAAGATTTAAAATTACGCAATACTATTAGAAAATGCTATTATGTTTTAGTGTATTCATGAAATGGGTTTTACTTATATGGTATTCCAATACTAACACCTTATGCATTTGGGGAATTTCATGAAAATAGTTGTTTCAAATGGATGAAATTGTAAGAAAGTGACATAAACTTAAAATTTTCTCATATTTTCACCTCACAGTCCATTGGATCCATTTGCATAGCCACTAAAACAAGTACATAGCACTTAAAAACTTCTGAACCTGTTGACCAATGTTGAATGCATTTGACCTTGATGTTTAAATAGTAACTTTGCAAAATGAAAATGTTCTTTGATCTAGTTTTCAGATGAATAATTCTCTTTCAAAATGTAGTGTAATTTAAGAATTCCATGTCAATGTACAAAAACAAATTAGAAACACACACACACACACACACATACACAAACATACACACATACATATTTCTAAAACTTCCCAGGAATAAATTATGTTATGAGATTATTGACAAATTAAGTTGAATAAAATATGCAATTAATACCTTTGTTTGGAATTCTAATGGAGAATATAAACATTTGTCTTATACTTTGAAATCTTTACTTTTATAGTAATCAATATGAATTAATTTAATCTCATGCATATTTATGTAGTCATTAAATAGTGTTTATTCAATAGGTGATTGAATATCAACTGACTGTAATTCTTTAGTTTTTTGGTTTAAATGATGAGAAAATGTTGTTTATTGTTATAATACATCTTATTGCCATAAGAAAAGTTCTACTAAAAAAACCCCTTTTTGGACAGTGAATAAGAGGCCAACATAGCAGACCCGGTGGCTAAGAAGGGGCCAGATGAAATGAACTGCGCTGACATTTTAGAGTCATATGTTTTAAAAACACACATAATCCCAGCACTCAGGAGGCAGAGGCAGGTGGATCTCTGTGAGATGGAAGACAGCCTGGTCTACACAATGAGGTTCAGGTCAGCTAGGGGTATGGGAGACCCTGTCTAAAAGAACCAAAACAAAAACCCAAAAAGCACAAAACCCACATATGTTTTTGTAAATTATGTCTATGTGTTTACACTCGCACCTACAAGCCACAGGGTTGGAAGAGGACTGATGCCACACAAGTCATTTCCTGAGTGGTAAAGCAAACCTTTACGATGGAAATTAAGCATTTGAGCTCTGGAGAAAGCAGCTACTTGGGGAAATCTCTGAAGTCATTTCCTAGAGCCTTAAAAACTTTACTTCTTATGCAGGATATGAATATTTTAAAGAGAAAAGGAAAACTTATCCCAAGTGGAAATCATCAGCGTACTACTTTTAAAAAGCAGAGATGGCTGTGTTTGAGCTCTCTTAATGAGCACACTGATGTTCTCATCAAAAGCAGCAAAACGACACGAAGAGGAGCGTCCTTGATTGCCTGTCTGAGGGAACATGCTCGGATCAGAAGGGAGGGACATTGCCCAAAGAACTCTGTCTGACTGGACAGTGCTAACTTGCTGAAGCCGCAGATAAGAATTTGGGTTCTTATAACCTGGGACCTCTTTTCCTGGTACTCTGTCTCTGCCCTACTTCCCCTTCACCATCCTTCCTAGTTTCCCTCTTAAACAACTACCTTCCCCAGGGGAGGGCCTGCTCCATTCACTGGCAATGACACAGATGCTTGTGCTTTGTTTTAGGACCGATTACATCTAAGAACAATGAGTAAATCTAGCAAGTTAAGATTTCAGTTATCACCCCATGGCTGGTGGAAACACTCCTGATAAAGCCTTGTAGCTGCAACATTTCCAAATTCCTGGCATATAATTCCTCGTGTGTATAGCATGTCCATTTTTCTGGAAAGGATTTTTATGAGCTGGAGGTGGTATTTGAAAGTCAAGGTGTGTGATGTTCCTGGTTTATAGACACTGCATGTTTCGAAGAGTTGAATTAAACTCAGCTTCCATAGGCAATTGTCATGAAAACCTGTGGCAACTTCTTCCCTGTTCACTGTTGTTCTCTTCTAGCAACTTCCCATAACTGCCCCTCATCTATCACTTAGTCCCTCAGTTTTGACAAAAGGTTCTGTGTTCCAACATGACTGTGTCTTTCTGACCATAGTTAGCTGTCCAGGGGTGAGGCAGAGCCAGTGGAGCCTCCTGAGAGCCCCTGTCCCCTCAACTTGATGCAGAGGTGTATGAAGCAGGGCCTCCTCTGGAGCAGTGTGTTCAAATGACAGACCCAAACACAGAGAATGAGCCATGGGACAGCTGTCTCCCTCATTCCTCTGACCCCTCGGTTTGGGTGTCTCAGAGGCCACAAAATAGCACTAGTAATAGATTGGGATGATTTGAACTGGATTTCTGTGAAGGGAAGCGCTTGTCCTAGGTATAGTAGACTCGCCCAGGACATTTGATAAACACACAGATTCCAGGGTCTTATCTCAGGCCTACTGAGTAAGAATGCCTGTGACTGGGACCCTGCAGGTGGATCTTGTACTTATGTGTAATGACTGAGAGGAGCCATGGGCCACAGGACAGGGCGCTTAAAAAGAACAGCCAGCGCCCTGAGGCTGAGAACAGTATTTGTTTTTCCTGTTTGCTCAGGGAAGGGGGAAGGAGTTTAGCGAGAAGAGAAAGTTAGGGTCCTGGAATGGCCTGCCTGCAGCTATACCTACCTGCTTTTTTTTTTTTGGCAATAGAGTTGGGCTCTGTAACTATTTATGTCAAATATATA
>NW_008332592.1:445640-450578 GCF_000622305.1 Nannospalax galili
AAAATTATAATATCACTTTCTCAGTTAACTAAAAAATTCCATTACTGTAAGTTACACAGAAACCATATGGCTAAAATGAGCTACTTACATGAGATGATAAATATTGACCAAGTGTTGGTTGTTTGCAGCCCTTTTCTGTAAATGTCACCGCCTGCTTCTACACCCTTGTTTGAACAAGTGAAAGGGAAACACTAATTAGAAAACATTTTAGTTCTGCATGTCAGTTAACTAAAAAATTCCATTACTGTAAGTTACACAGAAACCATATGGCTAAAATGAGCTACTTACATGAGATGATAAATATTGACCAAGTGTTGGTTGTTTGCAGCCCTTTTCTGTAAATGTCACCGCCTGCTTCTACACCCTTGTTTGAACAAGTGAAAGGGAAACACTAATTAGAAAACATTTTAGTTCTGCATGTACTGAGAAAATTAATGATTCCTCATATTCACTAAGGTGCCATCTGGGGGACTGTACCCTGAGGAAAAGCAAGAGACCAAATAAAAATCAGTAGATTGAGCTTGAAGGACTAGTGAGACAACAGGTCGAGGAAAACTACCAGCATCCTCAAGACCCCCCTAAAGGCTCAAACCTGCACACGAAGAAAGAAACACCTCTGGGATGCAGCTTTAATCCTGAAGGCGGCACTCCAGGGGGAAGCTTCACCCTATACATACCAGTACATTCAACTGTCAGCGTGGCTGTCTCTCCTTATCCGAGAGTTCTTTTTATATTTAGCTAGTTACTGAATTCATCTAAGGTGTTGCACCCCCCAATCCCAGTGCCCCACTCATAGCAATGTCTCACTGAGAACTTCTGATGTTGGAAGTGGCAGAGAAGGAAACGAAGGCCTTGTGACCAATTCCTAGCTGTCACTCCAGATCTGATTTTCTCTTCATCCTTAGGAATCTATAGTGTCCAGCCTGCTTTGTTGTTTGGTATGGTCACATGATGAAACTTAAGGCAATGGCTATGATAGAAGCTCTGCCTGCCATCTCAGCTTGGGCCTTGAAACACTGCCATGTGCTTCTCAGACCTCTCTTGTCCACGGTCCTGTAGCTGAAGCACAGATATTTGGTGGCCGAGCTTCAGTCATTTCAAAAAAGGTCACCCCAGTACTGGGAAAGAAAAGCACTACTGAATTATTTTAGAATCGGGTGGGCTTTTTTTGTCTTTTTGTTATAGAAACAAGTTTAAAACCATTGACTAAAGTCACTGGAGAGTCCAGGGGTTCAGAAGGCTTTGGGCCTAGTGTTTGCTCAAGGGCTCAGGGCTTTCTAAGTCTCTGCTTTCTTTGCATTAGCTGCATGCCGTGGCTGCCTTTCATGTGATGGTACAGCTACAGACGAAGCACTGAGGTCAGGGCAGGACCCAGATCGACTTCCGCCTCAGCTTCCTGTTTCCCTCTTGAGCCAGAGGTGTAGAAACAGCTGTGACTATCAAAATGAAAATTTGGGAACTTGCTGAGAAAATCAACCTTGGGAAGTAAACACAGAGTGTCATCTACTACATGTGTTTCTTGACATGTCTACGGCAAGGGAAAAGAAAGATGTTCCTTGGTCTACCTTTCTGCCGACCACAGAAACCTCCACAGTGCGGGCCATGAGCTCCTCCCGTGCTGGCGCTTCCCCTTTAGGATGTGCCGAGCACATGGACAGCGTTGAGTGTTTAATTAAATTCATCCACACTGACTTCAAAAGAGGAAAAGAAAAGAGAAATCAACCATACTTAGGCAAAATTTTAGGTTTAAAACTATCTTGATTGAATTTTACGTTTAGAATATGGGAAAGGATGCATTGAACAAATGTCTTTGAAAGAAAATTGGATTTTTGTTGAGGGAGAGTGTGTAATTCAAACACTACATTAAAAAAAGATACAAAGTCATTAAGGCCTTCATTCATGAACATTCTGTACAGTCCACTAAGGGACATGAGGGGTGAGGTCAGGGAGGACACTGACCCCCAACACTAACAGGCAGTATGTAATATGAGATGACAAGATGACAGTTTGAATCATGAACAATGTGATGTCACCTACACTGGGAGAAGAGTAGGCTATTCTGTGGACAAAGGACAGAGGCACAGCTGGGGATGAGTCAGGAAAGGCAGGAAAGAAAGGAGACTTGGTAAACAGGGCCTCTGGAGGCATATTTAGCAAAAGCATTGGTTTCTGGATTGTATTTATTAATTTGAGTCCTTTGGGCCTGGTGAAGGTTCTCCAAAGTGCCCTCCCCTTTCTTTTTCTTTTACACTGTTGAGTGTCACACATTTACATGATGTCCTTGGTTCCCAACAAAGTCCTGGGCCTCTACCCATCAATGCAGCCATTGGTGGTAGGAGATAAGCACTTCTTGCTCTCCTCCTGGGAGCCTAGAGGAAGCCCAGCAGTGTCAGCGTGGGGTACTCTTAATCCACAGTCTGTACATAACACATACTGTGCACAACGTTTATGTTTTCTGTTGTTTGATTTTTTTTTTTTTTTTTTGAGGTAGAGTCTCCCAGTAGCCCCATCTGACCTGGAACTTGCTGTGTAGACCAGGCTGGTCTTGATCTCCCAGAAATCCACCTGCTCTGTGTCCGCATTGCTGGGATTAAAGGCATGCACTACCATGCCTGGCCCAATGTCTATGTTTATATTTGTATTTATGTTCAAAGTTATGTTATGTTTGAGTCTATAGTATGCCTTTTGTTAGTCTTTATCACATTATGACTTGCAGAGTTAGGCTGATCACCAGCCTCGACCCCGGTGGCAGTTACACATAGACGTGAGATGCCAAGAGAGTTGGGGAGCAAGCCAGGGATGTTGCAGACAGAGAATGAGATCTTGAGGCACTTACTTCACTCAAACTTTGCCTCCCATCTCAGAAGCAACTTTGGAAGCAGCAAAACGCTAGACCATGAGGGAATAACTATTATCACTTCGGCCTCTAAGTCCATCTCATCTGTACACACACTGAAGCAAAACATGCATTTCAGCTTTTCCCCCAGGAACCTGTGTCCAGGACCTACAAAGCTCCATTTGAGCAAAAACTTTGTGGTTATGTCTTTGTGGTCTACAGTCAAAGGAAACATTTCCTTTTTAACAAGGCTGAGCTAACAATGTGTTACAGGTTGTGAAGAACTAGATTCAAATTGCAGACTCGCTTTAAACATTCTGTTCAGGAGGGAAGCGGACACAGCAAAGTGCACGGTGTGAAAGAACCAAGGCACAGAACCTCGTAGCGCTCATGCGGTGAGCTACCCAGATAAAGATGGACATCTAGACTACAATGCTCATCATGAATGTAAAAATTATGTTTATTTAAAAGTCATATTACTTATGGTTTCCTGCAGCCAAAGGCTAAAATCAAATCACCATAGATTATGCCTAAAGTATTATAACATATACGCATATATGTATATATTTATTTTATTTGTTTTGTTTTTATTTTTGCTTGTTTTTATTTTCAGACAGGGTCTCCCTGTAGCAGTAGCTGGTCTGGAACTCACTATGTAGAACAGGTTGGTCTTGATCTCACAGAGATCCTCCTGTTTTTGCCGCCCAAGAACTGGGGTCAAAGGTGTACGCCATCATGCCTGGCTCTAATATATGTTTTAAATTGCTTTGATAAAGTAGTACCAGGGGTTAGAAAGTGAGCATCTGTTATTTTGAGGTATTATTTTAATAAGCTGCATTAGTCTGTTTTATAGTCATGTGCCTTAAACCAGTCTCCAAATACTAATTGCTCTTTCTGTATTTTTAAGAAAAAAAAAAAAAGCATTGTTAAAAACGTATTTTTTACCAGTTGGCTCTTAGAAGTTGAGGACAGAATGATACCAGAGGACAAGGAGCAGAAGGGAGGGGAAGTGACAGGGAAAGAAAGAAGGCTCAGGGTACTAAGCTACATTGAGATGGGGGAGAAACTCTAGTGTTTGGATGCGCTAAGGTGATTACGAATGACAATACTGCACTGAGCATTTCAAAAAAACTGTAAGAAAGGTTTCTGAAGATGTTTACTATGAAGAAATGATGAAAGTTTGGGAAAAGAAGTGTTTAACCAGACTTCAATACTGCATGAGGCATACATGTATTGGAATTTTAAATGGCACCCCATTAGCATGCACAGTTTTTTATGAATCATTTAAAAGTGAACTAAAAATGTATCTTTTACATACCGATTTATCTGCAGTTGTAGATGCCAGAATTGCCACTATGAGAAGAATGGGGGAAGGCATGGAAGGACAGAAAAGCAGTTCGTTTGCCAGGATGCTACTGTCTATCTCCTGGTCTGGAGATGATCACAGAGGCTCATATGTGCATAAAAATCCATCAAATGTTTTTCTTTTCTTTTACATTCTTCTTCTTATTATTATTCCAAAGAGAGGCAATTTTAACACATTTTTCCAGAAATAACTTGAAGCAGGTTACATAAATATAAATATATATATACAGTTTAAGAGTGGGAAATAAGAACAAGAAATCAAAGACCAGGGGCTGGAGAGATGGCTCAGCAGTTAAGAGCACCGACTGCTCTTGCAGAGGACCCGGGTTCAATTCCCAGCACCCACATGGCGGCTGCAAACTGTTCTTAACTCCAGTTCCAGGGGAATCTGAAACCCCCTTCTGACCTCCACAGCACTGCACGACACGTGTGCACTCACATACATGCAGACAATACACTCATACATGTAAAATAAAAATAATAAATAAAATATTTTTAAAAAGAAATCAAAGACCAAAAGATTTGCCAACATGAGGTCAACTTTGGTGAACAGTGAAGGTTTCTATTAGGTTCCACTAGCTCTGTTCTTTTTTTTCTTTTTTTTTTTTTTAAAGTCCTGAGACAAGGTCTCCCTGTAGCCCCAGCTGTCCTGGAACTCACGATGTAGACCGAGCTGGCCTTGACCTCACAGAAATCCCCCTGCCTCTGCCTCCCAAGTGCTGGGATTAAGGGCGTGT
>NW_008332592.1:451338-460629 GCF_000622305.1 Nannospalax galili
GCTGCAGGCTGGCCTTGAACTCACAGAGATCCACTTGCCTCTGCCTCTGGAGTGCTGGGAGGGATTAAATATCATGCCCAGCTCCAAATGTTATTCTTAAGATTTATTTTATCCCATGTAAAATATAACAACTTGAAATATCTTAAAATAAACATTAGATGCCAAATTGTATATTTAGGCATTTGGCTTCAAAATTCATTTTGTTTGTAACAATAGGAGCAGCCTGATTGGTTCATTCCTTAGGCAGTATTTTGTATATGGTCAAAGACTCTCACTGAGGGCCTGGGGATGCAGCTCAGTTTATAGAGTGCTTGCTTAGCATGCATGAAGCCTTGGGTTTGATCCCCAGTGCTGCATAAATGAGTATGGTGATACACATCTGTAATCCTGGAGGATTTGAAGTTCAAGGTCATTCTTAGTTATATAAGCTACATAGTGAGTGTGGTACCATAACTACGTGATAGATACCCAGTCTCAAAAATAAATAACAGCCTTGCAATTGGAATTCTACAGCAGCCTCACATTCCATATATTAATAAACTAGTGTGCATAAGGCCAACTGATAACTCTGAAAATTGAAGATTTTTAAGGTAAAATGTTTAAAATGAGAAAGTAAGGAAATTTTACAACTGCAGTTAATTTTACTGTAGCTTTGAGGCAGTGACTATATGGCTATAGTCAAGTAACCCCCAAATCCCATACCACCAAATCAACCTGTATCTGTAATTATGCTGTTGGCTTGTATATAACATTACATATCTATATTTTTGACAATATAAAATCAGAAGGAAAGATATTGATATAAAGTTTTGAATAGAAAATCAACGTTAGAATCGACTTTAAGCTTTTGTTGCAGTTTCCATTCATTTCCTTTGGACACCTATTTCCCACTTGACCAGGCCAACTGCTCAAAATGCAGTCTGTTTAGGACATCCACTCTTCCTCAGCACCCCATACAGTTACTGAGAACCTACAAATTCTAAGGCACTCCAACACTAATGGAAAGAAAAACTTGCTCTTTCCTCAGTATTTTGAAATCTAAATGAGAAGAAAACATTTATTTTAAACATCTAAAAATTATTTCACTCAATTGCTGGTTCCCCCTTTATAGTTTTTACAACACCTACTATTGGTGTTCAAAGTTAGTTATTGACTTATCTAATCTCACTCCTACAACAGGTACTCAGTAACTATATAGGATGGTGGTATGGGATTCGGGGGTTACTTGTCTATGTGTGATGGCTAGTGTTGGTCGTCAACTTGACACACTTGGGAAGAGGACCCTCAGCTGAGGAATTTCTTCAATCAAATTGTGGTCATGTCTGAAGGCCATTTTCTTGATTGTTAATTGATGTTGGAGGGTCCAGCCTACTGTGGGCTGTACCAGCCTTAGGCAGTTGGGTCTGGACTATATAAAATGGTGGCTGAGCAAGTCAGAGGAAGCAAGCCTCACGGAGGACTAGTGTTCCTCCATGGTCTCTGCTTTAGTTCCTGCCTCCAAGTTCCTGCTTTGAGCTTGTGCCCTGGCTTCCCTTGAAGATGGATAACCTGTAAGCTGAAATAAGCACATTCATCCCCAAGTTGCTTTTGGTCAGTATTTTATCACAGCAACAGAAAGCAAACTAGAACACCATTTAAGGGAGGAATTTCAATGGTGAAAACATACAGAGGCTTTCTGCTACATTGGTTTCTGATTTGGCAGGAAACATGGGAAAAAGAGCAGATGAGAGGGAAGCACGGGCTTGCCATTTCTTGCAGCTGACAAGATGCAAAAGAGAGTTCAATTAGGTCTGTGCTAAGGAGCCCTTCCTGGGATCCAAGAACTTGGGGATCATGGGAAGAACTGGATAGCGAGGAGGAGAATGTGCTAGAAGTGATAGAAGATAGCCTGCAGGTCATACCATTGATGGATAAGAAGGGAGGGTCCATGGCTCATCATGAAATGGGGGTCCTTCCTAATGGTCCAGCACAGGAAGGAAACCATGATAATCAGGAAACACTCTGAGCTGCTTGTATTGCAGAAGAATTTTAAGCATGAAATGAAGGAGCCTCTCACAACCTGGCACCTAAGGCTGTGGACATAAGGGTAGATGTGATTGATATGAGTTTGGAAGCAGAGAAAGTGAGTGATACAATTGCCCATTCATCCTTTAGCTAAGGTGTGTATCTAAGGCATCTCATATGAGCCACTTGGGATACTTGGTTATCCCCAGCTAATGTCCATGTGGAAGATCAGGGTCTGGAAAACAACAGAAAAAGACAGACCTTAACTGAGAGGCTTGGCATAAGAGAGGCAGTATTTGATGCCCCACTTACTGGGTCAGATAGAACTGTGTTCACAAAAGAGTAAAGAGGTGGAGGCTACCTGACAGTGCCTGATTCTGGCCTCTATGTAGTGAGCTTCCCAAATTGCACTGTGCCTACCCTTCTGTTTTGAGACCACTTGCAGTCCCTCATACCTCCCAGGGTCAGGTTTCTCTGCTGGCTACTAGGGGCCCAGGCCTTGGCAGACTGCCTGAGAGTGCTTGACTCTGGCCTCCAAGTGGTGAACTTCTGAAATGGGGCCAGGCCCATGCCCTGCTTTGGGACCGCCTGCAGGTCCTCCCACTGCTTCAGGGCTTAGGCTTCCCTGCTGATCAATAGGGACCAGCACTTCCACCTCCCATCCCCTTGGACCTTGGCACCACCCATCTGAGGCATCTGACTTGCTCCTAACTAGAGCCACTTCTCCCTCCTGGAGAGTTCCTGTCCTGAGTAGCCTGACTGGAGCCACCTGGTCCCTCCAATATAAAATCTCAGGTGAGAACTTGAAGCCTAGACCCACCAACTTTTTATACCCAACCAGTAAGCAACAAAGATACATGAATAATACAAAAAGAATCAAATTTGAACGCAACAAAGGAAGGCTTGAATTTTATAGGAGAATCACAAACAACAAAAGAAATCCACATGCTAAAACCACAATGAAAGACAATAATATGAAAATCCAAAATAATAGGTCCCACCAAACACCACCAGTCCTATAGAATTCTACAGTGAGAATACCCTAGAGATAACCCAGGACACAGAATTTAAAAGAACAATTATCAACATGGATCAAAGAAATCAATGAATTTAAAGAACATACATCCACACACAAACAAATCAAAGAACTGAAAGAAGATAGGGACAAACTTCTGACTGAATTCACAAAGAAGATACCACTCCTTGGCATATGCCCCCCAAATTCATCCTATATTTGTACTTTCAGAGATACTTGTACATCCATTTTTATTGTTGCTCTTTTCACAATAGGTAAGAAAAGCAAACAACTTAGTGCCCCTCAACTGACAAGTGGATAATGAAAATGTGGTACATTTACAGTGGAGTTCTATCTAGTGGCAAAGAAATACAAAAATCATGAAATTTACAGGTGAATGGATAGAGCTAGAAACTTATTCTAAGTGAGTTAACACAGACTTAGAAAAACAAACAATGTATGTTCTCCCTCATTTGAGATTCCTAGCAACAAATCCTTATATGTGAGTATATATCCTTATATAACTGCAGGAGCCAGGAAAATGCAAAGGAACCAGGGAGAGAAAGGAAAAGAAGGAGCCCGAGAGAGAGAACAGTAGGAGACAGGTGTTTCCAAGGGGGGATATGGGTAAAATGAGGGTATCTAAACTGGAGGGGGGAAGGAAAGGGTGTACAGGGAACTATGGGGGTAAAGGGGAAGGAGCTCAAGGGGGGGGCATAGGACATAGGTATTATCAAGGGTGAAATGGGGAAAATGGGGGAGTTTAACTGAGAAGGGAGGAAGAAGGGAGAGAGAGAGAGAGAGAGAGAGAGAGAGAGAGAGAGAGAATGCCTAGTTGGTATAAAAAACCAGAGGGGAAATGTATTAGTTCAAAACCATTCAGAAAAATTACACATACAATATCTCTTCATGAGCCCTGTGTATAGTTGAAGGCTATTTAACAAGAAACAGTTCCTGACAGGAGATATTTCCCTTGGAGTTCTTGACCAGGGCAGTCCAAGAGACTCCTGAAATTACAGAGGTTTTTGCCACAGTCCTAGATTGCCTCCAAGTGCTTGGAGGTAAGACTCTATTACTGAAGACAAGACATATTTTGGACACAGAACTTGGAGCAATGGAGCTGGAACTGACCTGGAAGCCACCTCCTTGAAGGCTAGCTCTCACAGATTTAGAGAACACTATGCACGCTGCTAAGGGAGAACATCAATTGAAAGTCTAACCCCAGCTTTAAGGCCTAATAACCACAACAATGTCCAGCACAGCAAACTATATTAGGGCAGTAGTGGCACTTTTATTTTGGGGGTCAGCACGAGCTACCTAATCGGACAAAATGGGAAGGAACTCATGATGCTACTATAAACATAGCCAAATACACATGGCTGGAGAGATTGTAGATCTTAGAGAAAACCCCAAGGCTGTCACATCCCTAGACAAATGTAATTTCTTAGCATGTGCTAAACATGGATCCTTATATTTACAGACAAGTATAGCAGTCACCACACATCAAAGAAGCTTCTTTTGCAACAGATGGAGACTATTACAGAGTTCCACAACTGGTCACACACAGAAATTAAGTGTGTGTGAAATGCCCAGCCCTGAGTGCCACATCTAAATGGAACCACTAAACCTAAGGCTTATAGAACCTAGTGTAAGAAAGGGTGGAGAGAACACTAATGCGTCTTTCAACCCTCATCAATGAAGCTCCTTCATGCAACAGAGAGCAATGAACACAAAGGGCCACACATAGGAAAAGCTTAGAGAAGAGTCTGCAGAGTGTGGGTCCTTGGACAGGACTGGCATATTAAACTTCACCCACCCAGGGCTCAGGAACCATTGCAGAAGAAGGGGTGGGAAGATTTTAAGAGCCATGGGAGGAGGTGCGTGACCACATGGATACAGAATCTTACAGGCTCCTGACCTTGCACATATGAGCTTGCAGCAATGATGACAACCTTCATAGGATCCATGCAAACACAAGTAGACAAAAACCCAGCATAGAAGTGTGGAAATGGGCAGCAGGCCCCAATCTTAGCCAAAGAGCTACTGGGCAGCTGCTGGGTGAGGAAGGGCTGCTCTTCTTTAGGGGAGCGACTGTAGTTAGGCTGACTAGGCCCCAGTGGATGAATGTGCACTGAAGGAGATCAAGGGATACTAACTTACTTGGTAGGCCTTAACATAAATGTCAGGCTGCATGAAATCCAGTGGGGGTGGGGTGAGGGCTGTGGGACTATGGCAAGGTACCAATAGGGAAGAGGATAAAAAGATGATTAAGGTCTTGTGTATGCGATACATGAAAATTAAATAAATTAATTAACTAAAAAGAGTAAGGAGGTTGATTCCTTAGACACCTCCAGTCTAGTGTGGGACTTTGGGGGCTTTGCTGAGCTTCATGCTGGGACACGATCTTTATGAGACAGGAGATGAGCAGATCCGAATGCTCTAGTCTGGCATGTAAATCATGTTTGTAAAGTGCTAAAACAATCGATAGGAAATGAGAGAGAGAGAAACAGATGAAAGGGTCTATCTGAGCCACTCAAAGGCAAACGTGGCAACATTCATGCTGAGCTAGGGCCCCTAGGAAAAAAATGAACAGAAAGCCAAATGCTGTGCTAGTAAGCCTGGAAAGCCTTTAAACCCTGAGCAACAGTTCACAGAAGACAAGGATAATATAACAGTGCAAGTTAAAAGGATTAAGCTTGTTGGGTAGTTAGTCTCCTAGAGTATGCTATGTACATTTATAGCTTGTAAGAAAATTTACTGAGAATGGAAAATGTTCACCTAGTACAGAGAAATGTTCACCTAGTCCAGGGCCCCTTAACAGCCAGGTGTGGCTCTTATAAGACGAAGGTCATGGTGTTGGCACAGAGCCTGTCAGCACTGGGGAGCTGTTTCTAGGAGGAGGCATGTTGGCTACAGTGAGGCTCTGAGTCAGGCCTGACAGCTGTGAATCAGCCTTGCCAAGCCCATCAGGGGTGGCAAGATGCATTTCAGTCGGATGGCAGTGCTCTAGGACGAGGAGACTGGATAGATCATGGAAAGCAATTGTGGATTACACGGGCTAGATGAGGGTAGCATCCCCAGACATGCTGCTGCACTCACCATCGTTCCTTGGACAAAACAACTGATACAA
This sequence comes from Nannospalax galili, assembly GCF_000622305.1. Classification (NCBI taxonomy): domain Eukaryota; kingdom Metazoa; phylum Chordata; class Mammalia; order Rodentia; family Spalacidae; genus Nannospalax; species Nannospalax galili. The sequence continues at coordinate 457,488 of NW_008332592.1, forward strand.
CCGACAAGATTGTTTTGTGTGATGTTCCTTTCTAGGGTTTCACTTTTAGCACACCTTAGGCTATTCAAGACCAATTGGTACTGGCTTGGAGTAGACGGTGGTGGGCCTTCAGAGATCATGCCCACTGTCTGTCAAAGGTTTCTTTATATAATGCTAAGCCTTGAATGTCTTTGAGATTTGTAAAAGCATCTGGAAGAACAGTAAAGACAACAGCTGAGATTGAATGAAGGCATCCTGCATGAGGGAAGAGGGAGATTCCCAAGAGCCATAATTTTGTTGGATGAAAATTCCAGTGCCATGTGTGGGCTCTCTCCCTGAGTTGTTGGCAGAAAAGTGTCTGGGGCTCCTAAAGCCATGAAGTCTATTGCTGCTGCTGTTGGTTACCTGTCAGAACTCGATGGGAAGCAACTTTGCAACTTTGGACGTGAGCTATAAAGAAATCAAACTGACTCTGGGCTGGAAGCTCCTTCCCTTATGGCTTTTATAGTACTAGGAGATACCAAGCAGGCTGCTGGGAGAGACCTGTTATCAACATACCTGCTTGGCTATGCACTACACTACCAACATGCTGGTGTCCACCGACTCAATAGTTACATGCTGATTATGGGTGCAACAATTGTTTTTCTCTACAAATTGGATTTACGGCTCGTGCCACAGAGAGGAACTTAGAGCTGGTACTGTAAGCCAGAGTAAAAACCTATGGTTGGAGAGGTGATAGCTCCCAGTGGGGAAGCAACTGCCATTGTTTTGTCTATCAAATTTCCTTCTGAACATTTGCATTGTGCCTATAGATTACTGCCACTGTCTGCCTCAGTTGGTCATTGGGAGAAACTTCTTTTGCCACTGGGCAGTGTACTGCAGAGATTTAGAACCAGTCAATTTCATAAAAGACAACAAGAAAACTATTACTGTGGTTGGTGAAACAATGCTCAGCCATACATAGAAGAAAATAATCAGAATTTATATTGCCACCTGTTATTTCTTTTCTATTGCTGTGATAAAATACCATGACAAAATGCAATTTAAGAATGGGCTTATTTTGGCTTATGGTTCCAGAGGGCTGGATGTCCATATGACATTTGGAAAGGCATGACAGCAGGAGTAGGAAGCTGAGAGGTCACATCTCAACCACACACAGGAAGCAGAGAGTGTGAGAAGGAACTGGGACCAGTCTATGAACCCCGACAGCCTGTCTCTAGTGACCTACTTCCTCTAGCAAGGCTGCACCTCCTAAAAGTTCCATAACCACTCCAGAGCCACCATGAGCTTTTGGGGAACAGTTCTCACTTGAATCATCACATCCTCCTCCCAAGGCTGAAGGAATAGTGTAGACCAGAAGGAGAAAAGAATGTAAGAGCCAGAGAATGAGTGCCCTGTAACTATTTTCTCTGAACTGAGACATTCCTTCCTGGAGGGAGACTACAGGCTCCTAACACTCAGGAAGCTAAGGAAACTTACCAAGTTCCTCAAGTTGCAAAGATTCATAAGGCCCCTCCTAAAGGTTGTATAAGCAGTAAATGATCTCAGGGGTGAGAGATTCTCCAATTGCCTGATCTGTGTGCAACTTTGATAGGGAGCTCTGGGGATGCAGCTCTCATTAACCTGTGCTGAAGCTACCTTTGAGACACTCACTGTTCCTGTAAGCAATTCCAATAAATTAATTGGTTCACTACATCAGACTCAGCAGTAATCAATTTCCTAGTCTGTCACTGGCGCCCTAACTGTGATGAAGAGACATTTGCTCACATCTCCCCAGGAAATCACACAACTTTATATGCCAGCACCATAGATTCCTTCCTTAGTTTTTCTTGAATTCTTTTAATAAAGGAAGGTCCCACTTTGAGGGTTAGTTAGTATTTCTCAGGTTTATCAGATGTTTTCTAAATGAGTAGTAACAGGAATGTTGATGGATATGAATAGATGTGGAATGATAACTCTACGATGGAGAAGAAGGGATAGATGCATGTGTCATGGAGGGCTCTCAGGAGACAGCCATCAAGGTTTGCTTGGCAGGTGATGAAGTATCTGCATCTGGGATAAGACATCTCCAGATCTGGAGTGGTTTCTCTCTTCTCCTTACTTTTCCTCACTTGTTGGTGCTGTCCCCTGAGGGTGAGAGGCAGCACAGGAAGAGAAGGGAAATGGGAGCCTAGCCAACACATTCCTAAAACCATCTGCATAGGAATACAGTGCCATTTTGGAATTTCTTATCTCCACACCAAGACAGCAAGTGCTCACCTATTATCTAAAATAGAATGCAACTGGTATCTTCAGAAGCCAATTGTTGATGTGTTTTGTAAAATTTTACTGGAGTCCAGCTATGACCTGTGTACTCTATAAAGGTAAAACTGAATAGTTTATATGGCCTAAAATCTTAAAACATTTACTATCTGAGCAAAGAAAACATCTGCCAAATCTTGGTGAAACAGATCTTCCTTGCTTCCAAAGTATTTTTCAAGAGACATAAAATTCATATTTAAAATTTATTTTATTTGTTTTTATCTTATCTGTATGAGTGTTTTGCCTGCATGTATGTAAGCACACCACATGTGGGCAATGCCTGTGGAGGTCGGAAGAGGGCATCAGATCCCCTAGAATTGGAGTTAAGGATGGTCGTTAGCCACCATGTGGGTGCTGGAAACTAAACTCAGGTCCTCTGGAAGAGCAGTCAGTGCCCTTAATCACTGAGCCATCTCTTTAGCCCCTAAAAATTATGCTTTTAAAATAAGATTTACCCTGTAAAAGATTCAACCTATTTTATACTAATAAACAAATGATAATGAAGCTTATAACATCCAGACCAGCACACACAACTTAAAAATGAGAAATATTCTCCCGCCCTCAGGCCTCTCTGGGGGTAAGTCTACCGTGCAGCCCTCTGCGCCTTGACTCCGCCTCCCCCGCTGTTCTCTACTACAAGCTTGGGCCCTGTGCCATTCCTAGTCTTGGGGCTCCAGACACCTGGGGAACCAATACTGCTTCCTGACCCTTCTCACACAGACCAACTCAGTGCCTTTCTTGGGCACCAGGAGCACAGCTTCTGGTCTTGGCCCCGCCCTCACCTCCCACTACTTCCCTGGTCCTGCAACACCCGCCAGCGTCTTTCTGGGGCTGACAGCCTCTTTCTGGGGCTCTGAGGCTT
>NW_008332592.1:466492-478429 GCF_000622305.1 Nannospalax galili
AAATAAATAAAAAAAAATGAGAAATATTTGTTCTGAAAAATACCTTTTTATATTAATACAAGTATCTAGATGTTTCTATACCAAATGACTGACTCATTATATTTAGGCACATACGTGCATTTTATAAACCCTAGAGGTAAAAACTAATTAAAAAATGAGAAATATTTGTTCTGAAAAATACCTTTTTATATTAATACAAGTATCTAGATGTTTCTATACCAAATGACTGACTCATTATATTTAGGCACATACGTGCATTTTATAAACCCTAGAGGTAAAAACTAATTATTAGAGATAAAAATAATTTCATGCAATATTTCTGTAACAACTACTTCTAATCAAAAGTGTTTTCTTGCTTCTTAAAATATGCCAATCAGCTGGGCGTGGTGGCGCATGCCTTTAGTCCCAGTACTTGGGAGGCAGAGGCAGGCGAATCTTTGTGTGTTTGAGGCCAGCCTGGTCTACACAGCGAGTTCCAGGACAGGAGGGGCTACAGGGAGATCCTGTCTCGAAAAGACCAAATATATATATACCAATAAGTACAAATGAAAATTTAAAAAAAAATTACATTGGCGTTTTTTTCTTTATTTGGTTATGTAACCTCTATATTTTCAGTCGGAATGATAGACTATATCATTTTGATGTTTAAAGGAAAGGACGCAAAATTCAGAGTAAACAATACATTCTTCAGTTATACAGAAAATCACCCACATAGGAGTGCTCTGAGTATTTAAGTAGAAACAGCCTTCTTGCTGTTTGAGATAAGTTTTCCTACAGCTCCAGCTGGTCTGGAGCTTGCCATGTAGAACAAACTGGCCACAGTCTCACAGAGATCCTCATACCTCTGCATCCTGAGTGCTGAATTAAAGGTGTATGCCACCATAGCAGGCAGAAATTGTATTTTTTGACCTTTTAGTGTCAGATGTTGATGTCAGAGTGCCATGTGGTTAAGAGCTATGTGCAGAACCACAGAAACTTCCTGTGAAGACCTGGGGCTCTAGAGTCAAACTAAGGAGTGACTGCCGGCTCATAGCTTTTTAGCTTTCTGAGGCTAAGTTTCCACTCAAAAGGACAATGCTATTGTTAATGATATTATGTGTACACTGACTCTCTACAAATGATAGTTACTAACTCTCTTACTATGTGCCAGAACTAGACTGGGTGTATTATGTGCCTTGCATTATTTAATCTTCACAAAAGTCTTAAAAGATGCTGTTATCACGTGTAATTCACAGAGGAGTTGAAGTGTTAACTTCCAGTTTATAAATTCTACCTTTAAAGGATCAGCTAGCAATGTCTAGTGCCTATGCAATGCTGCCTGCTCTTTATGTATGCTCTCTTTCAGTCTTCAGTCCAGGAGGAACATAATTAGCTCTGGTTTACAAATGAAAAATGAGAGATAGCTAGTTTGCTAAAGTTATATAGCTAGTAAGAGACAGAGCAAGGGTCATAATCCAGGAAGATAAAGACCCAAACCCTTGTCCTTACTATGATCTAACATTTGCTATGGTGCCTCATCAAGGAACAGCTATTATTATCACCATAGATACCAATTTAAAGCATAAAATTAATGCACTTAAAATACAATTGTGTGTATATTTAAGCAGGACATAGGAAACAGGATGTCTTAAACACAATCTCAAAAGTGTCACCTGAATTTCAAAGTTAGATGCAAATGCAGCTTCTAGCAGTCAGATCTAGGCACTCCACATACAAATCCACTTCCTCAGGGTAATCACTAGAGGAACAAAATCTGAATGTTGTGTTCCAAAGCTGTACTCACAGTTGCATCTGATGTCATGGTGTGCTGAGAATCACAAAGCCTCTAAATGTCATGTCACGCTCTGAAAAAGTCAGGCATAAAATGCTTATGAACCAAGGTGATGCCAGATGAACTTCCTGTCAGAAAAATGAGTTTGAGTTTCCATGTTCTTGATCCTCGCCAGACTGTCAGCTTGAGCAATACAGGCTACTTGACTTTGCCTTTCTCCAAATAGTCTTAGTATTTGAGGGGTAGATTAGAATTTTTTTTTTGGATAAACCTGCCTTTCCTCCTCTGATTTTTAAATTTGCTTGGCTATCAATCATTACAGTTAGTGCTGGCTGCTAAGATTTCTGCAAAAGAAATCATATACAACAACAACAACAACAAAACCAACCTCTTTTGTTACAATATTTGTACAAGTTTTAAAGAAAATATCTTGAAATAATAAAAGACAAAGTTTTTTTTTTTTTTTAATAAAATCAGTATCTGTGAATGACCTAAATTCTCAGTAAGCTACTTAGCAACTTCTGCATGAAGCTTAGGAAACTCTCTGTAGTTTGAATCTGGTCAGGGAATGAGAATGTTAGAAACGTGAAGTTCATGACCAGCCTCTTTTGCTTTGATTTTCATCATTTCATTCTTTCTTATTCACAGGAACCCAAACTGACCCATCTTTGGATCACCTACACCCGCTAGTGATTCAGAGCACATGAACCTAGTTGTGGAGGGTGTTCTGACATTTGTAAAGGAGTGAGAATTTTTACAGGGGCTTTAAGCGTTTGTATCCTTAAGGCTTGTATGATGTTCTAGTTTCATTTCTTTCTGTGATAAAACACTGACAAAAAGCAACTTGGGTAGGAAAGGGTTTATTTAGTTTACATGTCCAGGTCACAATCCATCCAGGCAAGTCAAGGCAGGAACTCAAGGTGAGAACCTGGAGGCAGGAACCATGGAGGAACACTGCTTGCTGGCTTGCTCTTGGGTTCATTCATCCTCATGCATATACAGCCCAGCACCACCTGCCAGTGATGGCACTCCCCACAGTGAGCTAGGCCCTCCTACATCAATTATGTCAAGACAGTCCCTCACAGACGTGCCCACAAACCAACCTGAAAAAAAGACAATTACTCAACTGAGGCTCCTTTTTTGAGGTGATTCTAGACTGTCAAGTTGACAGTTACTGCTAACTTAGACACACTATAAATTATCCAACTGATTGGTTTCAATATTTTCCTGGAATTAAGGTCAGATCATATTCACTATAACCACCGAAATTTAATTTTAGCTAGTCCATATAACTAGGAGAAAATGGCTAAGGAGAAACAAAGGTTCATATCCTGAAGGATATGACTGCAGTCTTCTACCACCAAGAGGTGTGGTGACAGTCCAAAATACATCACCTGAGACACAGCTCCCCATCCTGAGGGTGTGCTTTGTAAATGTAGTTCAAAAATTTATTTATTTTCTGTTCTTTGACAGCTTCACATAGATATACATGTATATATACATATATAGATGCTGAATTTGTCCTTCTCAGTCTCTATTGCTGTCTCATCCTCTCTCTCCCTGAAACCCTTCTTCTTCCCAACAAGCCTCTCTCCTACTCTGATGTGAGTTTTGTGTGTATGAGCTACTAAGTTTCAAGAGGGTTGCTTGTCTTGAGCTTGGGCAACTGATCTGTAGTCACACCACTGAGTCACTAATAACTGCTAACAGTCTCCCAGTGAGGTGAGGATGCACAAGCCCTCCCCCTTCCATGATGAAATGTTGACAATCCAATCCTGTGCAAGTAACAGATAGCTGCAGTGAGTTCATACCACATCCATAAGACACTATTTCCCGGCAGTCCTTCCCAGCTCTGGCTTGGAGAATCTTCCAGCCCACTCTCTTGATGTCCTGTGAGTCTCGGGGGGCGGGGGGGAGGATGAAATAGATGTCCCATGTAGCGCTGAGTATTCCATTCTCTGAGCAGTTGTGTCTCTGTGTCAACCACGTCTACTGCAAAAAGCTTCTCCAATTAGGGCTGAGAACTGCATTAATCTATGGATACAAAGATTAATGATCTGAAGGCACTTGACATCATGTCCATTTAGTAGAGTCAGGAGTATGCAGGTTGGTAACTGAAAAACAAACACTGCAAACAATTCTATATTCACTTGGAAAATCTACACCACACAAGAACTCACTTCGTTTTCATGGTTTCTTTATTAAAAGCTTAACAGGAAAAATTAAATTTCTAAGGATACTAGACTTGTTTTATGGTGGCTTTCTCTAACAGAAGATAGAAGAGGTTAAATTACTACTTCATCAGTGAATTGTTTAACATACTTAATAACATGCTGATTTTTAAAGAGAATCTTAACTGTTCCCTCATCAGTAGTTAGAGATGCTAGACGAAATACAGGACACAAAGTTAAATTGAGATGAAACATAAATAACGAATAAGTTTTAGTGCAATTATGTCTCGTTCAATATTTGAGACATTATTATTATTATTTTTACAAATAAGTTGTTTTTCTAAATTTCAGATTTAACTGGGAGTTCTGCATTTTTATTTTCTAAATTTGGCACCCTCATCAGTAGACCACACTCCATAAATCATTTTCAAATAGCATTCAATTGGCTACAGATAGCCTTTTTTGTTTCAGTGTTGGGGATTGAACCCAGGACCTTGGAAATGTTAGGCAAGCTCTCTACCACTGGGCTCAACATTCTTCCATTTATTTACCCATTAATTCATTTAACAAGTATTTGATTGTATTCTGGACTGTTTTCAGCATTGGGAATAGTTTTTCCAAAAATCCTACCTCACGGATCAGTAGTTCCCAGACTTTGCTGACAATTATATCTAGCTGGGAAACATTTTTAAAAATGTTGAGTCCCAGATTCAATCCCAAAGGCTCTGAATTACTTGTTCTGGACTTCAGCCTAGTCATCAAACTTATAACTTCTCCAGGTGACTCTAATTTGTGGTCAAGGTTAAGAACCTCTGCTGTAGATGGAGACCAATTCTGCTTGCTTTGTATCTTCAAAACCTCTTGATAGTTGATTTTCTCAACGGACCCTAAATTGATATACCATTTTCGCTGACTGAAATTTTTCCAAAGTAAAATAACTTCATTAAGCTAGCACTACATATGTTAAAATTAAACTGTCTGACTCCATTTTAGAATGGTGAATATTTAACAAATAAATGTACTCATTCACTCAAAAATTTGTCTAAGCCCTGGGAACTGTACCAGGTACAGGGAATGGAGCCACAAAAAAAACAGAGCTCCTATTCCTCTAGAAGGGACAATTAATGTGGACCTCCCACCCCCGCCAAATGCTATGAAGAAAATAAATGATAAAAATAAACAGAGTAGTAGGAAACTAAGTCAAAATCAAAGAAAACGCCTCTTTGGACATCAGACCTTATATTCCTGAATGATGACTGAAGAACTGAATCAAGCAATGTTCACAGAGAAAGGTGAAGCAAATAGCAAGTGGAAAGTCTGTAAAGTTAGAGCAGTAAGCTAGGTGTGTTCTTAGCAAGAGTGGGAAGGACAGAGTGGGGTAATGTCAGAGGGACAGTGATATGAGATGAGGCGAAAGTAAAGTGTTATGCCCTGAGAACCAGGTAAGGACACTGGTTCATACGCCACATGTGCTGTGACTATAATTAGTATTCAAAAGATTGGGGCTGTGGAGTAAATAGGCTCTAATTTTTATTATAAAGCATTACTCTGCTTTCCATGTGGACTGGATGGTATACTGACAGTTTAGTAGAAACAGCCAGACTATTAGAGGCAAGAGAGGATTGGTGACTTGTACTATTGTCATACCAGTCAAGGTTTTGAGAAATAGACTAAGGATAGTTAGTGAAAATCAACTAACAATACTTGCTGATGGGTTGTGTAAAGAGAGGGGGAGGGGAAACAAGGTTTTGGAACTTAACCACCTGCTTAAATGGGGAAACAAAGTTGTCATCAGAGTTCTAGTAGGCCTCACTAAGCTCAGATACCCACATTTATCACAGTGACCAAGTCAACATGGCTGATGTGTATACTGGAGCTCAGGGGAAGCAAGCAGGGCTGCAGAAGTATGTTGAGATAATTAGCTCTTTGTGGAAGTATGCTTCTTTTCCCCTAACGTTTAATACATTGGTCTGTTTTTAAACAAAGGACAGTTATTTCTTTTCCAAAATGATCTGCTTTCTCTAGTAGCTGCAACTGTTACCTTCTAAACCACACCAGCATCTGATGACTTAGAATCTTTACTAGAAAATACGTAGACAAGGAACTGCACTCATAATTTTAGAATGTCCCCAGGATGCATTCATGAAGTAACTGTGAGCTATAGTATGGTACCTGAGGTATTTTAAAGACTATTACTGCAGAAGATGGCTCAGTGTTTAAGAGCACCAGCTACTCTTGTAGAGGACCTGGGTTCAGTTCCCAGAACCAACATGTTGGCTAACAACTGCCTGTAACTCCACTTCTTGGGGATGCAGTTCCCTCTTCTGGTCTATGTGGGCATTGCACAAAATGGTGCACTCACACATAAAAAATGAAATGGGGCCGGAGGGATGACTCAGCAGTTAAGAGCACTGCTACTCTTGCAGAGGGCTGGGGTTTGGTTCCCAGCATCCATATGGTGGTTAACAACCATCTGTAACTCTAGTTCCAGGGACTCTGAGGCCCTCTTCTGATCTCCATGGGCATTGCATGATATGGAGACACTAATACACATGCAGGCAAAACATTCATACACATAAAATAAAAATATTTTAAGAGACTAATATCAAAAGAAGTTTATTAGGACTAAAAGTGAAGGTTTTTTTTTTTTTTAAAGCTATGAGTACATTCCCCTTAAAATGAATACAAATAACTTTAGACTGTAGGGGCAGAGGCTCATGGGACACCAACCTTCTTGAGGATCTACAGGCAATTAATGGTTGGAGGGTAAGGAGAGGCATTTTCTTCAATGTTGCAATCACTGGTAAGTCGATCATATTCCTGTAAACAATCCCTCACCATGTTCCTGTAAACAACTCTAGTTAAATCTTTGTGTCGCCCAAAGAATAAAAGAGTTGTGTTTCTTAGAATAAAGTTCCTGTTAAGTACCACTTTTTGATAAAGGGAGAATTTTAAATTTATTAAAAATAGTCACTAAAACATTTAGTGTGTTTGTAAGTCCTTAAGAACCCAGAGTGGTAGTAGATGTTAAGTTAGTTGTGTGATGAAAGAGAACGCATGTGACTACTGGGAATCTCAGTTTCCTCCATTGTAAAAAGGATGATTCATCTACTCCCAAGATCGTTGTGGTACCAGAAATACTGGATATGCAAGTATTTAGTAAATGATAGAGACATTTGTGAGAGAGGTACAAAAAGGCATGGATTGTAATTCATCTGCTTTTCTTTTTGTGAATGTCATGCACCTGGTATGCACGATCCAAAGGAAAGGTGTAATGACGCTACCACTACGTCACACTACATCACACTATGTCACACTACGGTAGATTCATGCAAGAAGTATTTTAAGCAAAGAACATGATGCTTAAAAGTGTCATTTTTCTTTTCTTTCACTTGTTTATCTGGCATATTTGTCTTTCTTTAGCTGCCAATGTGATGGATTTATTGTTTTCCTCTCCTTCAGGGAGTAAATAGGTTTTTGACTTAGACTAAAAAGTTACCATTGGCTGGTGGAGAAACAAACTAGAAAATCTCAGCGTTTGAGCCACAACTCAACTGTCCTTTAAAATTACAGCATATACAATATGTAACTAGATGAGCAAAATTTATTTATTTAAATTTTTCATTATATATATTCACTGTACACAGTGTGGTCACTTAAGGACATTTTCATGCAAATATGCGAGTATATTCCCCCACGTGCTAACTTCCCCTTTCTCATTCCTCCTCCCTCTCATTAGTCTCCTTTGTTCCCCTAGACAATTTCACTTTTACTTTCCTATCATATATACATGTATGACATTATATAACTATATAAAACCTAGGAACTACATGAGACAAAACATAAAATTTATCTTTCTGAAACTGGATTAATTTGCTTAATGGATTATCTTTAGTTGCATGTAGTTTTCTGCAAATAACATAACTTTGTTTTTCATAATGGTGAAAACCTTTTATTCTGTATACATACCACATTTGTTTACCCAATAACCTGTTATTGGAACTTCGGTTGTTCCATAATTACTGTTCACAGTGCTGCAATAAACACTGATGTGCAGGTATGTCTGTAATGTGTTGGCTCAGAGTCCTTAGATAAATGCCCAAGAGTGGTATAGCTGGGTCACATGGAAGATCTATTTTAGGTTTCTGAGGACTTTACCTACTGATTTCCACAGTGGCTGGACTAATGTACATGACCATCAACAAAGTATATGAGTTTCCTCTTGTCCATGTCCTTGCCAACATTTATTGCTATTTGTTTTCTTAGTGACTGCCATTCCAACTGGAGCAAGCTAGAACCTCAAAGTAGTATTAATTTGCATTTTCTCTCATGGCTAATGGGTTGAGCTTTATTTTTTTCCATGCTTGTACTGGCCATTTGTGTTTAATTTTTTGAGAGCTATTTATTTCATTAGCCTATTTAGAATGGCTGTCTCTTAACTCAATAACCTGTTTTGTTCACTAGGCAGAAGCTTTTGAATTTCAGGTCACATTTGTCAATTGTTAAAATTATTTTCTGAGCAACTGGAATCCTATTCAGAAAGTCTTCCTCCAGGCCTGTACCTTGAAGTGTTTCCCCTGCTTTTCCCTCTGTTTCAGCCCTCCTGGCTTTGTTTTCCTTGAGACAGGATCTCATTATGTAATCCTGGCAGGTCTAGAACTTGCTATTTATATTAGACTGGCCTTGAACTAACAGAGATTTGCCTAATTCAGCCTCTTCAGTAGCATGCTTGGATTAAAGGGTGTGTGCCACCAAGCCAGGTTTCCTCCAGGTTTTTAAAGCTTCTGTTGAAAAATCTGTTACCTTGATGGGCATGGAATTATATGTGACCTGGTATTTCCATTTTGCAGGTTTTAACATACTTTCTTCATTTTGCATAGTTAGTGCTTTATCTGTGATATGCCATGGGTAAGTTCTTGTCCAGTCCTGTTTGGTGTTTATGCCTCTGTACTTGAATGGGAACCTCTTTCTCTTGAAAAACCTAGGCGCCATGAGGCCACCTGATAGGAATGCCTGACAAGAGGTCAAGCATTGAGAAACTAGCTTATCAGAAAAACAGGACGTAGTGGTCAAGCCATCTGCATCTGGCAATCCCCAGGGCTCGATACCAGGAAATCAGGAAATAACATCTGTACCATAAGTCACCCACCCAGAATTTAACAACTTAACTTCCTCATGCTTTATACTCGTTTGAATGGGCCAATAACCATGCTTCTGCTTCTGTACCCCGCTTCTGCTCTATAAAAGTGCCAAAACCCAGCATGGGGGCACGCAAGTCCTCCGAGGAGACTTTGTGCCCACAGGTACCTGTGTACTAAATAAACCTCTTGCTGTTGCAACCCGAAGGCTGACTTGTCCTCAGTGGTTTCACTCTTACAAAAAGCTGGTTGGTCTAGGCTTCAGGTCTCTTTTGATTTTATACTGGAGGGACCAGATGGCTTTAGTCCTGATGCTCAGGAGTTCCCACAGAGGCCCAAGTCGGATGAGGATCAGATGCTCTCAGGCTTTCTCCTAAGGTCTGGATCCCTCTAGGAAAGATGCTGGCCTCAGGACAGTGCAAGAGCGGGACTGACGAGTCTGTGAGCCTTGCCTGTCAGCCTGGGGGACGCTCCAGGGCCTGTGAGATCCACGTCTGTAGAACTTTTTGTTCATCCGTAGGATTTTTTGTGGATCTCGTCTGGACAAGGAACCTCCTTGTCATCTGTTACACCGAGCTGCACATCTGAGTCAGTGTCTGTGTTTCTGTATTACTGTGTATTTGTGTTGGTCGTGACCGAACTCCAATGGTCTGGGGAGCCCGATATTTTGGAGCTCAGCACACATCTGAAGGATACGTGTCCCTGAGGAGCGAAGTGTCAACCTCGCCGTCTGATTTTATATTTTCAGTTTTTCTCCAGAGTCGCGCTAAGCGGTACCTTGTCGCCGGCTGTCTATTTTTGTTGTTTCTGTTGTTTGTCTGCCTCATTGTGATTTTAGAATACCCCAAAATGGGACAACAACTAACCACCCCCCTGAGTTTAACTCTAGATCACTGGAGAGAAGTTAAGAGCCGAGCTCACAATCAATCTGTGGAAATCAAGAAGCACCAATGGATAACCTTTTGTTCCTCCGAGTGGCCCACGTTTAATGTCGGTTGGCCTCGGGATGGGACTTTTGATTCTGATGTTATTTTGCAGGTTAAAGCTAAGATCTTCTCTCCCTCCCTATCACCCCCCTCCGCAGGCTGCTGCGGCGGTTCCAGATGACGTCCAAGCAGAGGGACCGGAGGTCGCTCCCTCTCCCATTGCGGGTCGACTCAGAGAGAGGAGAGGACAGGGAGATTCCTCACACATCCTGCCCCTCCGACTCGCAGGAGGGGAAGGAAACCAGTTTCAGTATTGGCCCTTCTCCGCTTCAGACCTGTATAACTGGAAAACTCATAACCCGTCCTTTTCCCAAGACCTGCAGGCCCTAACAGCCCTGATAGAATCTATCCTCCTTACCCACCAACCCACGTGGGATGATTGCCAACAGCTCCTGCAGGTCCTCCTAACTACGGAGGAAAAGCAGAGAGTCATTCTGGAAGCCCGAAAGCATGTCCCGGGGGCAGACGGGAGACCAACCCAACTGCCAAACGAGATCGAGGCTGCCTTTCCCCTCACCAGACCCTCTTGGGATTTCAACATGGCTGAAGGTAGGGAACACCTACGTCTTTATCGCCAGGTGCTTGTAGCGGGCCTCCAAGGGGCAGGGAGACGCCCCACCAATTTGGCCAAGGTAAGGTCAGTGACACAGGGAGCAGACGAGCCGCCCACTGTGTTTCTAGAAAGACTTAAAGAGGCATATCGGAGGTACACTCCCTTTGATCCAGACAGCCCCGATCAGGAAGTAAGTGTTTCCATGTCTTTCATATGGCAATCAGCTCCTGATATTAGGAGTAAGCTCCAAAGAATGGAGAATTTACAGGGACAAGGTCTTAGGGACCTCTTAAGGGAGGCAGAGAGGATCTTTAACAAAAGAGAAACACCAGAAGAGAAAGAAGAAAGACAAAAAAGAGAGGAAGAAGATAGAGAGGCAGTGAGAGATTGAAAGCGAAATAAAGAATTAAGTAGAATCCTGGCCACAGTAGTGAGAAAAGAAAATGAAGTCAGAATAGAAAGGGGGGGAGATCAAGGGCGTGTCCGGTTAGAAAAAGACCAGTGCGCCTACTGCAAGGAAATAGGACACTGGGTAAAGAACTGCCCCAAGAAAAAGAAAAAACAGCAAGAAGAAAAAGCTGAGATCCTCAACCTCGATTAGGGAGGTCGGGGCCAGGAACCCCCACCTGAGCCCAGGGTAACTCTTCATGTGGGGGGACAGCCAGTCACCTTCATGGTAGACACTGGGGCGCAACATTCCGTCCTCACCCAAACGACTGGCCCGCTTAGTAAAAAGACAATATGGGTAGAAGGGGCTACTGGAGCAAAGCGTTACCGCTGGACTACAGGCCGGAAAGTCCAGCTCGCCTCAGGGACCGTGACTCATACCTTTTTACATGTACCAGACTGTCCCTACCCTTTGTTAGGAAGAGATCTACTAACCAAGCTTGGAGCACACATTTATTTTGAAAGAAAAGGGGCTAGAATCACAGATTCCACAGGAGCACAGATACAGGTACTTACCCTCCAACTAGAAAATGAATACAGATTACATCGTGCCCCCGTTCCTGTCCAGGAGGGCATGGATCGGTGGTTGTCCAAATATCCAGATGCTTGGGAAGAAACAGGAGGAATGGGGCTGGCCATCCATCAGCCGCCCCTAATCATTGAACTGAAGGCCACCGTGGCCTCAGTAGCTGTCAAACAATATCCCATGGCGACCGAGGCTCGCCAAGGAATTAGGCCACATATCAAAAGACTATTAGAACAAGGGATATTAATCCCATGTCAGTCGGCCTGGAACATGCCCCTGCTGCCTGTCAAGAAACCAGGGAGTGGGGACTATAGGCCAGTACAGGACCTGAGAGAGATAAAAAAG
>NW_008332592.1:482283-521006 GCF_000622305.1 Nannospalax galili
GAGTCAAAAAAGAGTTGGTTTGAAGGACTGTACGATAAGTCTCCCTGGTTCACCACTCTGATATCCTCTCTAGCAGGCCCTCTAGTCCTCTTGTTTTTAATCTTAACTTTAGGGCCCTGTATACTTAATCGGCTGGTCCAATTCGTAAAGGATCGGCTATCTGTAGTTCAGGCACTAGTCCTCACCAGTCAATACCAGGCATTAAGAACCCAGGACCCCGATATGTTATGATGAGTGAAAGATTCCCCTCATATGTCAAAGAAAAAGGGAGGAATGAAAAACCTAGGTGCCATGAGGCCACCTGATAGGAATGCCTGACAAGAGGTCAAGCATTGAGAAACTAGCTTATCAGAAAAACAGGACGTAGTGGTCAAGCCATCTGCATCTGGCAATCCCCGGGGCTCGATACCAGGAAATCAGATCTGTACCATAAGTCACCCACCCAGAATTTAGCAACTTAACTTCCTCATGCTTTATACTCGTTTGAATGGGCCAATAACCATGCTTCTGCTTCTGTACCCCGCTTCTGCTCTATAAAAGTGCCAAAACCCAGCATGGGGGCGCGCAAGTCCTCCGAGGAGACTTTGTGCCCACAGGTACCTGTGTACTAAATAAACCTCTTGCTGTTGCAACCCGAAGGCTGACTTGTCCTTGGTGGTTTCACTCTTACACTCTAACTTGAAAAAATTTCTGATTTTATTGACAATGTTTTGTTTATATGAATTTAGCATGAAGTTCTTCTTTTCTATGCCTATGATTCAGACTTGGTCTTTTCTTAAGTGTTTCATAGGTTTTGAATGTTGTGTTCACATTTTCTTTTAAGTCTATCTTTGTCATTATCTGCATGTTGTCCTTTACTTACCTTCAAGCGCTGATGCTCTGTCCTGCCCTTGATCTGTTTTATTCCATAGAGTGTTTTCTGTGACTTACAAATTTTCATTTCCAGTATTTCCAATTTTTTTAATGTGTCTTTCTTTTTACTGAATCCTACTTTCATATCCTGTATTGACTTATTTACTTCTTGGAATTCATCCAGGTATTTTCATCTCTTTAAATTTCTTTAAAATTTTGTGTCTGAGGTGCATGTGTGTGGTATATGTACATGTGTGCAGAGGTTAGAGCAGGATGTTGGCTATCCTCCCCTAGCACTCTGCCTTGCTTCTCTGAGGCAAAGTCTCTTGATGAACCTAGAGCTCACATTCAGTTAGGTTGGCAGCTTCAAGCCCAGTGATTCTCCTGTCTCTGCCTCCCTCAATGCCAGAGTTACAGATGTGCATAGAACCACACTCAGCTTTTTATACTGATCCTGTGATCTGAACTCTATTCCTCATGCTTGAACAGCAAGTGCCCTTAACTGCCCAGCCATTTCCACAGTCCCCTTTCTTTGTCTGGGATTTCATCTTTCATTGAAAGACATTACTGTGTATATTAGTTACTTTTCTGTTGCTGTGATAGAAACACTGACCCAAGCAATTTATAGAAGGAAGGGGTTTTTTGAGCTTATGGTTCCAGGGGAATTATAGTCCTTTCAAGGCAGGGAGGCATGATGGCTGGAGGTGGCTGGAGCAGGAGCAGCAGAAGCTAAGCTCTCACATCATCATGCAGGCAGAGGAAGCAAGAGTACAACTAGAGATCCAGCAAGGCTTAAGAACTCTCTAAGCCCACCCCCAGTGACATGCTTCCTCCAGGATAGCCACACCTTCTAAAACCTCCCAAAACAGTGCCACCATCTGGGCACAAAATGTCCAAATATTTGGAGCCTATGGGGGACATTTTCATTCAAACCACCACACTGTGTGACTAGTGATTATTGGAGAGGTCATGCTGCTTTGGTTTTTCCATGTTTCTTACGTTTGTGTGTCTGTGTGTGTGCATGTGTTTGTGTGTGTGTGTGTTGGAACTCATGTATTTGGGACTAGGTCATTGGTAGGATTATTTTTAAAAATTTATCATTATTCTTTGAGTGGAAGTGCTTACAATTTTCAAATGGGAGTAGGAGCTGGGCATGGTGGCACATGACTCTAATCCCAGCACTCCAGAGGCAGAGGCTGGTAGAGCTCTGAGATCAAGGCCATCCTGTTCTATACAGAAAGTTGTAGGCCAGCTGGGGCTACAGGGAGACCCTGTCTCAAAAAAAATTAGGGCTGAAGTGTCATTCTTCTCTGCTGGGCTGTTGCCCTGAACTAAGTCCCCAATATTCACCTGAAAGAATACTAAATGCTGTCTTTCAAAACAATGACTATGAAAGGCAGACCTACTATGAACATATACTACTAGTCCAATAACAATCACCCTTTAGGCTCCAATCATTTTAGGAGGTAAAGGAACATGGAGTACACTATTCACTAAGATATCAGTTACTATGGTTATAAGTGGAAAGCAAAATAGCAGAATAAGACTAGTAGTCAGAAAAACAAGTACAGGGAGAAAAGTAAACACAAGGGGGAACAATAGGAACAAGGGGCAAGGGATGAGGCACTTTTGGCTAAAGGTGGAATGAAAAGCGAAAGAAAAATGACAAATTATTTAGAAGAGTCCCAGGCATCAGGAGGCTTAGACACCAAGACAGTTCAAACAAAGGTAGCTTATGCCCTTTGGAAAGTCTATGAACAGGAGAAAGAAAAATTTAAAAAGAGGAAGAGAGAGAAAGGGAAGGAGGGAGAGAGGGGAGGAAAGAGGGAGGGACAAAGAGAAAGAGGTAATGAAGAAGGGAGAGAGTGAACTAGACAGAGCTGGTCTGCTAAATTGAGATATTCCATAAATAAAAGGTGTGGAGGCTGTTGTCTGATTGATGGTTGCAGCCTGGATTCTCTTGGCATTTTTTCCTAAAAGAGGAAGAACTGGTGGGGGTGTGGAGGCTATTGTCTGATTGTTGGCTACAGCCTGGATTCTCTTGGCATTCTTTCCCAAGCTGCCAGTGGCCTCTTACACTTGTGGGCAGATTTTTGAAAGGCCAGGTCACACATGCTGTCCCATCAGTGGGTGGTCCTTCATGGAAGGGGCCACATGCTAATCACACTCCTTCAGTAGTTAGGCTGTGAAGCTGGAATCATAGATGTTGGTCCTGTCAGTGGGCATTATGTCTGTTCATCGGTTAGGTCTCAGACACTGTCATACCTCTGGATGGTCCTCTGGAATCTGGTTGCTAATGCTGCCTTTCCCTGGGCTGTTCTTCCTCATGTTAGGTGGGTCATTTGGAATCTGTGTCTATGTTCTCTTCCTGTAGGCTCTGGTTCTGATCCAAGTTTCTTTCCTGAGGTCTAGAGGTATTCTGCTGGCCAGGTTTCAACATACAGTCCTGTGATGATTGCTTTCAGTTTCCTAAGAGTGTGGTTCACAAAGGGTCTGGGGCTACCAAGCTGCCAGCTCAGTAGACATCTTTTTAAAACAGTGCCCCACAGTTGCCCTGTTGGGTCCTGCAGGGCATTTTCCTGATATTTCTCCTGCCTCTGTTGCTATTGGGCACAACTTTGCCTTCCTTCTTCCTCCAACTCCCCTTTTCCCAAGATATCTGTGACTAAGAGTACCGTCCTGGTTTCCTGAGGCCTTCTAGCTTCAATGTGGCTGTAGTCCCTTCCTCTCAGAGATGGTGGGCCTCCCTAGGCCACACCAATCACTTTAGGACCATCTCTGTACTTTTATTTACTGTTCTGTTTTTTAAGGTTTCCTATTTTACTTTGCTCTTCCAGCAAAATGCCTTTTTCTTTCTACTTTACAGAGCAATTGGGCAATTCTGGATATGGAAGCACACTGGCAAACAGACTTGGAGGATACAAACCAGAGTTCTAATAATGGGCAATGATTTAACATCCAACGATATTCCCTCAAACTTTGCCACAGCCAAAGTCCAAGAAGACAAGGTAGGTCATTACAGTATCTAAATGCCTAAAGCAGAATTGATTTGGACCAAGGTAGTACAGACAGTCCAAACAGATGAGGGAGAGCTTTAAATAATCCCACAAGGATACTTTAGAGGAGTCCAGCGTCCATCATTTAGTCAGTAGTGATTTGGATAAGGCCAAGACTTTACAGTTGTCCAACAGAACTTTGATATGTAAAGAGTGCTATTATTCTACTACTCAAAACTACTTTTTACAAAACAATTTAAAAACACTGATATAACTCAGTTATTAAGATTTACTTTCTTCAATAAGGAAAAAAATTTATAAATTTCCTAGGCATACATTCTTTAGATCTTTAAGAGAAAATAACACCACCTTCCTCCTACTTTAAGAGAAAGAAAATTGAAATTTGTCATCTGGGTTAAATAATCTAAAAAAGGGTTTTCAGGAGATAGTTAAGTGAGATATATTTAGTAACACAACTGCTAAGAGGTAGCAATATACTTATAGGTAAAAGATCATAAGGATGCAAATATTAACCAGGTTTTTATCCAGAACTAAAAATCCAGTCTCAAGAGACACAAAAGGAAAATAATTCCAAAGGGACATGACTAGAATGAGATTCTCATTAAATGGCTGGGCTGACTCAAACTATTAACAGTTGGAAAGTGAATGATTCCGAAGTACAGGGTGGGAAGGAGGTGAGTGAAAATAGGCCGTGTCCCCTTCCCAGGAGAACGTGACCTTCTAGGGCCCCTACTCAGAACTTCACTTTAAAAAATTTTTAATTTTATGTGTATTTGCCTGCATGTGTATAAGCGCACCCACGTCGTGCAATGCCCATACTGGATATGGTGGTTTTGGCTTGATATTATCAGGTTATGGTGTGCTTTTAATGTATACTTGACAATATTTTAATTAGGTTTTGATTTTTTTCTATTTCCTTGATTCCCCTACCTTTTAGGGAGTCCTTTATCTTGAACCTTATCTTCAGTGTATTTCATTTTCTCTCAAAACTTTTTGCTTTTTCACCTTTTTAAAAAGTCTTTATTTTCAACTTGCCATTTGTTATAAGGCATTATTTATTGTATGTGTGTGTGCGTGTGTGTGTGTGTGCCTGAGTACATACATGCATGTGAAACTTGTTCTAGCTTATATTCCTTCTGGTGTATTTGTCATTTCTTAGTTTTTTTATTTACTTTTGGAACTATACAACCCATTTCGGAGTTTTCCTACTAATGGTCTATGCTTATTTGAAAATATTTGTTTCTTTTTCTTGAAATTTATTTTTTATTTTTTTTAAAAAAATTTTAATTATTTTTTTATGTGTATGTGTGTATTGCCTGTGTTCAGGTAAGTGCACCTGTGTTGTGCAATACCCGCAGAAGACAGAAGAGGCTGTCGGATCCCTTGGAACTGGGGTTACAGACAGTTGTTAGCTGCCATGTGGGTTGCTGGGATTTGAAGCCGGGTCTTCTGCAAGAACAACCAGTGTTCTTAACCACTGAGCCATCTCTCCAGCCCCTTGAAATTTATTTTTAATTCTATTTGTATAAATGTTTTGCATGCATGTAAAGAATACCATGTCATGCAATGAACACGGAGGCCAGAAGAGGGCATGAGACACTTTGGAACTGGAGTTACAGTTATTAGACAGCATGTGTGTGCTGGGAGCTAAACCCAGGTTCTCTGGAAGAGCAGCTAGTGCTCTTAATCACTGAGCCATTTCTCCAGCTCCAAAATTATTTTCTTAACGTTAAGACAGAATTTCCATGTTTGATGCCAACCTGGACTACACACAGGAAACATGCACCTGATGAACACTAAATTGATACAAACAAATGAGGAACTGCGAAGCAGAAAGACCACTGCTTCAGAAAGTGAAATCAGAAAATTAGAATTTTTTTCTGTCTGTAACTGTGTGCTACACCTAGATGAAAAAACAAAACAAAAAAAAACAAACAAAAAACCAAAATTCCCCTATCAGAGTTTTCTCCTCTGATTCACAGAAGGAAAAGAAACTGTGAACAATGTACATATGACCCGAGTACAGTGACCTCTCCCTTGGGTTTACAGATGTCAATTTACCGTGCACGTCACACATTTTCAGATTATAGCCTGAGATCAGACAGGAAAGGAAAAGGAGTCTCCCTGTAGCCCCAGCTGTCCTGGAACTCACTATGTAGACCAGGCTGGCCTTGAACTCACAGAGATCCACTTGCCTCTGCCTCCCAAGCACTGGGATTAAAGACGTGCGCCACCACGCCTGGCTTGGAAAAGGAGTATTTTAAACATAGATGTGATAAGCTCCTTAAAGCCCTAAATGAGAAGTTTTGGAATTAGAGATTTAAGTTAGCAAAACATTTCAGAGTGAAGGCTCGGCTGGAGAACATGAAATATTAAGGAAGTTGTGCATAGCTGAAGGCCTACTGAATGAAAAGTCACTGAAAGAAATCACTGAAGTCCCATTTTCTAAATGAACTAAAGATTAAAACAAAAACTGGGGTTTGACATTTTACTACAGAACTGTGATTTTTTCTAAATCATGGGTCTACATATTTTCTAGACTTGACTTGCAGCTACATGAGCAGCAACAGTCATCAGAAATCTGGTATTTGAATACCTGGCGTTGAATATAAATTGCGCTGAAAGAATTACACTTTTAGAACAGCATGGTTTACCATGGAACTCACGAGCTAACATTTGAATCGATGGCTAGGGAGCAATGGTGAGTCACTCATAGCATGGATCAAGCCCTGTTTCCTTCCTGGCTCCATACGATGGCAAAAGAAGCCAGTTTCAGGACTGGGGAATATGGGTATGCTGCTCAAGCTACATTCAAGCCTCAGCACCTACAGACAAAAGCTGGGTATGTGTCTGTAACAACAGAGCTGAGGGGACAGAAAGAGAGAACATGGGGGGCAGATGCAGAAGAATCATTGAGGCTTCCTGGCTGCCTGCCTAGCTCCAGGTTCAGTGAGAGGCCCTGCCTGAAAGGAGTGAAATGGAGAAAGAGGAGGCCATCGTCCTGCGGTTATCTGTGCATATACGTGGACACACATTCACACACAACACACACACACACATGCATGTGTGAGTCATACAACACACACACATACACACGAGTCAGTTTCATCAAAGAATGTGCTTAAAAGCTTGGTAAAACTTTTGAGTATGTAACCCTTTAGCATTTTTTATGAAGAATATGAAATATTCAATGTTATTTCTGCATACAGAGGAACACTGTCTCTAGAACAGTACTTGTGTAATATTTTTATTTTTATTTTATGTGTATGAGTGTAGTCCGCATGCATGTAAGTGCACCCCTGTCCTGCAATGCCTGAGGAGGTCAGAAGAGGGTGTTGGATCCCCTGGAACTGGAGTTAGAATGCTTGTTAGCCGCCATGCCGGTGGGAATCAAATCCAGGTTCTCTGCAAGAGCAGTCAGTGCTCTTAACCACTGAGCCATCTCTCCAGCCCCCTGTGCAATCCTTTTAAATTTTATGCTCAAATACCTATTCTTTGGTATAGTTTTAGTTGAAACAATGATTGACAAACTATACTTATTTGGGTATTTTTTTCATTGAATAAAAATGAAATTTATTACTATAAGGAAAAAAAATTGATGTCCATGCTAAAAATCAAACCATACACAGGGTTGAAATGAGCTCTTTTAACTTCTCAGAGGCAGAACTAGGTTTCTCTGATCTGAAATTCATACACTGGGGATTCATATTTAAGGGAAATAATATAAATACAATATTAATTACAAAGTGACTATGTAGAGTGTGTGTGGGAACACAACAAATTCCTGGAGAGTTGGAAATCATTTTTCCAGAGATCTCATTTTTTACTGAAATCAGCTTCTTCTCTGCACCCATAGCCCACTCCCAGAAGTTCCTGCACTTAAATGGTCCCATGAAAGGGAAGGAGTCTGAAGCTAAGTTTCATTAGTTGCACAAAAATTCATTTATACTTTACTGTGTCCATTAGAGCATGGCACATCTCATACCTCTCTATATGACCTTCATATGGCCTCCTATCAGTCCTTGAAAGATTGTCTTTTCTCACCGCAATGCCATTTTTTCACAAAATGTCAATCTATGTTTTTAGGATTATTCTGTTCCTCTGGTATATCTTTCTATCATAAATATCTCATGATTTTAATTAATGTTTATTACCATGTGTCAAATTTATTATTTTAATTCCTCCAGCTGTGTTTCCCGACTTCACCATTGAGTTTGACTCTTTCTGGCCCTTACAGCACCTATTTGCATTTTCAACTTAGTAAAAGCTAAGCTTTGCTGGGTTTTTTGATAGGGATTATGTTTCATTATAAGTTAACATCTTTACATCTCTCATCTTTAATTTTTAAAACTATGTATTTGATACGCAAGTAGAAAAATTAATGGACTCTCCAAGCCATGGATGATATTGTAATCGGCAGACATGAGGTTGAATACTTAGCACATCTTTTACCTGTACTTGTAGCTTCCACGGAGAAGCCAGCTGCTCAGCCAGGAACAAAGCAGGTGCTGTTCTCCTAGCTTTCTGGCATGATTTCTCAGAGGAGAGCTGAGAGGTGGCAGGAAGAGCACTACACAACCCAGAGAATGAGGAGTAGGAAACCTATGATGATGCTTAGAGGAAAGATTGACAAAGGGGATGCAGCACAGTTTTCCTAGTTAGTGTGTGCGGTCTAACTCCTAAGTAGAGTCCTAGCAATGCAAAGATGTCTGCAGCTACAAGAATCACCTTTAAGACTTGCTTATCTCTCAATATTTTTCACAAACACAACACTCATGACTCTATGAACCCCCATCCTTATAATATTGTACTTGACTTGAGCTGAATAATGGGCACTTTTAGTATGTATGTGAACCCACAAAATGGGTAATAATGGGTAAATATGTTTTAGGTTAACCTTTCAAATGGTCCATAAGTGACCTCTCAATGGAATGGCAGTTTTGTATGGATCATTTTTTCTCTGTGAAACTGTAAAAAATTTGAATTTTTAAAAAAGCACTGATCAAAAGAAATGTGCTTCTCTGGATTAAATTAGCCAGTGTTGCATGTTAAGATGACATTATGAATTAAAATCTCACATTTGTATTTGAACTCATTTGTATTATTTTTACTTGAATGTCAAACTGTATGACTCAATTTTTCCCAAGCCAACTTGGATGTGTTCTGTATGAGTCTGACAAGCCTAGTTTTACAACCAATGGAGTCAACTGTTTGATAACAGAAAGTATTTATGTATAGAGCTATTTATTTAAAATACAATGTACTTAAACTTCTTTTAAGATACTCAGTTTAACAAGACCAACAAAATCCATCCTTAAGGTACATCTCTTAAAATATATATAAATAGATAATTAACAGTACTTAGTAGAAGAGCTAGACTTACTGTCAAATGTTTGAATTTTAGATATTGAAGGCAGAAACAAGAGAACACATCATCATTTTTGTTAAGAAAATGGCTGTGTAGATCTTTTAACTAGACTGAAGATAATATATAGCATTGTGATAGGTAAGTGCAGGTTTTAACAGTTAAGTGTAGAAATACAAATGTAGCACTGAACGAAAGGTTTACAATTACACCTGCATTTCCCTCATCCTATTCTGTCTCCCACCTTGATGAGTGAGGGTGAGGCCTGCATATCTGTACCCCCATAATTCAGGTTCTGATGCCTAATCCTCAAAGTGATGGCCTCTGGACAGAGCGTATATGGGAGGTGAACAGTGTCCTCAGAAGAGGTTTCAGAGAGAGAGCTCTGTCCCTTTCTGCCATGTAATAACAAGCAAAAATATTCATCAAAGTACAATACACATGTATGAAAATGTTATAATGAAGCCATTATTTTGGGTGAAGAAATATGCATGTTAGTGATCCAGGAAGATGTTAACAGACAACCAAACATGCCAGCACTTTGAGTACAGACTTCCCAGCTTCCAGAACTAGAAGTACATTTGTTTTATTATTGGCTCAGTTTATGATACTTTCCTTAGAATGGAGACTTACTTTCCTCTGATACACTTGGAGAAAATGGACCTGCTCAAGCAGGGACTCCTGAGGCTCCTCGTTCACATTCACATCTCCAATTCACACCTCCAGTGTACCCAGAATGTACCAGCTCTCACCAGCTTCACTGCTAATACTCACCATCTCTAGCTCTGAGATGTGTCCTAAAGTGTTTATTCCCTCAGTTGTTTACTCACGACCCACTGAACAACCACTGGTGGGAAACCAGTTTTAGCAGACACTGCTCTGGGAACTTTGGTACACAAATTGCCCTTACCATCTTTACTACAGGAATATCTTTACCCATTCTCAATCAGGATGGGTACACTGTGCCAGGACGAACTGCCAAGGCAATAAACAGAGTAAATAGGGCAAAATAATTCGTATTATTAGGTAAGAAAGCATTTCTCCAATTTCATTACTACGTTTCAATAAAATATTCCTATTATCCCAAATTGAGATATTTATAGTTTTGATCAGCTGTACATTAATAATAGTAAAATGATTTCACATTTTAAACATTATAGTTACAATAAATCTACATACATTCTCCCCACAAGTAAGTATGATAAAAAATAAACTTTCATACTACATAAGAATTCTGTAGCTGTTTCTCAACAGGTTATTAACGTTCGGGGCTGTTTAAATTGCTGGCTGGGAAGTTCTGTGCAATGTAGCGTCTTTGGCTTCTTCCCACTAGACACCAGTAGCACCCCACTCCCCAGGCTATTACAGCAGAAGTGTCTCCAAACAGTGGAATATAAAACTTCAGTCATAAAAAGAGATGAATGGTATCAACACACTATGATCTTGGGCTGACAAGATGGCTCAGTAAGTAAGGGAACTTGCTACCAACCCAACAACCAGAGTTCCTTTGATCCCTGGAACCCATGTGGTAGGGGAAGAGAACCAACTTGTGCCAGATTTCCTCTCCACACACATGCCCCATGAAACCCATGTGCCCCTACACACAAATAGGTAAAAAAAAAACCCACTATAGTCTTTAATTCTACTAGGTATATTTATAACAATGACAGCCACACTGGAAATTGCACATTGCCACTATTTGAAATAATGATCGAGTACTTTAGCTGGCAGTTTATGATCCATTAGTTGAAAGCATCTTATAGTTTACAGGAAAGGTGAGACATGCACATTAACATGT
This sequence comes from Nannospalax galili, assembly GCF_000622305.1. Lineage (NCBI taxonomy): Eukaryota > Metazoa > Chordata > Mammalia > Rodentia > Spalacidae > Nannospalax > Nannospalax galili. The sequence goes on from NW_008332592.1 coordinate 493,316, forward strand.
ACTGATCTTTTCTAATCTCTGATTTCTCATGTAGTTCTAAAACATTTTTTTTTGTGAAGAAAGTATTGTATTAAACTCTTGAAAACTATTATCATGTCTAGAAAACGTACATGATCTAGAAAATGAACATCAGACAGCTGTGGTGGTACATGTCTCTAAATCCTTGCCTGGCACTTACAATGAAGCAGGAAGATCACAAGTTTCAGGCCAGCCTGGGCTACATGGCAAAGCTGTCTCATGTTGCCATTCCCGACCTCCCCCCAAATTCAGAGCTGTTAAACAAATGTAAACCAGTTTGATGCAAAGCAAATGTGTTGTTTTGCAAAATGCAACTTGCACAGAACAGTAGTCTTGTTTATTTACACTGCTCAAACCATGGCAATACAACACTAAGACTATCACAAGAATAGTTTAAGAATCCAAAATCCTTTTCCACAGTGTCTCCTTAATCCCTTTAGTTCTCACTTAAGTCTCTGATGCCCCAATTCTCAGCTTAATCAGTCAAGAATGCCAATCATAAGTCCTGACTGTAAATATAAAACTTAAGCCAGGAGTGGTGTTACACGCCTTTAATCCCAGCACTCAGAAGGCAGAGGCAGGTGGATCTCTGTGAGTTCAAGCCAGCCTGGTCTACACAGTGAGTTCCACGCCAAACAAAACAAACAAACAAATACTTAATGAAGTCCTTTTATTATTTTGTCAACTCTACATGTTACCTAGTACTAAACAGGTCTATGAAGCATACAGAAAAGGCACCACAGACAATACACCACAGCTTAGTAGTAACTCGCTTAGCTGACAGCTCAGCAGCAGTACGGCAAGGAACTACACAGTTCAGGTCTCCAGACTGCTCATTCCAAATACTTCAGAGGAAACCTTCATTGGAGTTTTCGCTTACATAACTCTGTTGTATGAATTTAGGGGGTGACTGAAGGGCAAATTAAATCAAATTCCAGCCAAAGGCCGCACGAAATGCTCATTTGTATCAAACTTTCAATCACTTTTACAAACTTTAGAAGACTGACATCTTAAAACCTGTCTGTACACCGCAGTATCACGTGACGATTGCTTCTGTGTTGAGCATATTTGCTAAGATGTTTTCCAGAGTTTGAACTCCTATATCACAAAACACAAAACATGAATGATAGCAGTGCTCTACCAGAGGACGGGTCTACACGCTACCATCACATACAGAAGATAAAGGGAAGTGACTGACAATCTAGGATGCCCAATTCTCATTAAGTTTCTGGTAAGAGCTGATCTTCACGGCATCTTACTATGGTTTTGCTCATCTGGTAACCACTAAAATGAACTCGGTGAAGGCATATCAGACACAAACCAGGAACCACTGTGATGGGACCGCAGTCTCGCCTCACTCGGTGCTACAGTAGACGGTGCTCTACTGGGACACCTTGGGAGGTTCCGCGGCGCCTAGACTCTCTGAAACTTAAACCGCGGTAACGGCTCGGCGCAGCCGCGTTTGTACCTGTCGGGTGGGGCTCTGGGACCAGCAGGCAGAGAGCCGCACCAGGTCGCCACGGCAACCACCGCAGCCCCAGCCATCCCCAGGGACACGGAACGGAGGGAAGCGGCCTAGGGCAGGCGGGAGACGGCGGCCGCCGCTTCCTGGTGCTCAGCGCTCCTTCCCCAAGCCAACACCGGCTCTTCCCCTGCGTTCTCGGCAAACCTAAGGCTCAGCTCCAAGGAAACGCCAGCCCGGTACTACTCGGGCTTTTTCCTGCGTTTCCCCCGAAGACCGGGATCTGGCCGAGGGCCCGCGAGCGTAAAGGGGGCGCGGGAGGAGGGGAGCAATCTGGGCCTTGCACTCGACCTCACCCCGCCCAGGCGCGCGCCACACCATATAAGGACTGGAGAAAGCGGCCCCGCCCCCCCCTTCCCCAGGGGTTCGGCTCCGCTCTCCCTCTGCCCGACCAATTGCGATCAGGCTCCGCCTCTTTACCCTAACCACGCCCCCAGGCCCCGCCCCTCCCTCTGCCCCGCCCGCAACCGTTAGGCCCCGCCCCGTACCCTAGCCCCGCCTCTAGACTCCTCCCCTCCGTTCCGCCCCCACGCTTGGGCTCCGCCCCCGAGCCGTGCGGGAAGGGGTGCCCTCTCCCTTTAGAGGACCTTTCCACAGGGCCCACCGGCTCGGCCCGCAAAGTCCGACAGTCACAGCGTATAACCGTCAGTGATGGTCCCCGCCTGCGGAGATCCGCGAGGGGCGGTCGGTACTCGGGCTCCGCCTCCCCGGCAGCCCCGCGAGCCCGCGCCTACGGTTCCCGGCGGCGCGCTCGCCCCGCCCTCGGCCCCGCCCCTCGCTCGGCTGCGCCCGTGCGTGGAACCTGGGCTGGCGGGGCGGGACCGCGGGCACCGCATCCTTCCCTCCGTCCTGCACTCTGAGCGTCTGCGACCTTCCCGCGCCCCGCCCCGCGTCGCCTCTCCGCGCGCGCCGTTCCCCGCCACCAGCCGCCGCAGCTCAGGAGCCGCGGGCGGGAGTGCGCGTGCGCGTGGCCGCGCGCTCCCTCCCCCGCCCGCTCTGCTATAACTTGGCCGGCGAGGAGGAGGCGCCGCCGGAGTCGGAGGGCGGGGAGCTCAGAGGAGGGAGCCCGAGAGTTGTGGAGAAGTCGCAGCCCGCTCGGCCGGCGCCTTCCCGCTCGCGGGCTCCGCGCCGGCGCGTCCCTCCCACCCCGCGCTCTCCCGGCCTCGGCGCGGTGGGGCGGCCCGGGGCTGCGCTCGGCCTGCCGGGCGCGCGGGCGGCATGTGGCGCCTGGTGCCCCCGAAGCTGGGCCGCCTGTCCCGCTCGCTGAAGCTGGTGGCGCTGGGCAGCCTGTTGGTGCTGATGCTGCTGCACTCGCCGTCGCTGCTCGCCTCCTGGCAGCGCAACGAGCTCACCGACCGGCGCTTCCTGCAGCTCAATAAGTGCCCGGCTTGCTTCGGCACGAGCTGGTGCCGCCGCTTCCTCAACGGCCAGGTGGGCTTCGAGGCGTGGGGCCGCCTGCGCCTGCTGGACTTCCTCAACGTCAAGAACGTGTACTTCGCACAGTACGGCGAGCCCCGCGAGGGCGGCCGCCGCCGCGTGGTGCTCAAGCGCCTGGGCTCGCAGCGCGAGCTGGCGCAGCTCGACCAGAGCATCTGCAAGCGGGCCACCGGCCGGCCGCGCTGCGACCTGCTGCAGGCCATGCCCCGCACCGAGTTCGCGCGTCTCAACGGCGACGTGCGGCTGCTCACGCCCGAGGCGGTGGAGGGCTGGTCCGACCTGGTGCACTGCCCGTCGCAGCGCCTGCTGGACCGCCTGGTGCGCCGCTACGCCGAGACCAAGGACTCGGGCAGCTTCCTGCTGCGCAACCTCAAGGACTCGGAGCGCATGCAGCTGCTGCTCACGCTGGCCTTCAACCCCGAGCCGCTGGTGCTACAGGTAGGCGCGGGGCTGCGGACCGCGGACCGCTCTGCTCCCGGACGCCGGGCACTGGCTGCGGCCGGCGGGGCTGGTCGGGGACCGTCCCGTGGGTCCCGACGCCGGGCATCGGTTCCTCAACGCCAGAGGGAGTGCGTCCCCCGCGCTCTCGAAACGTCCCTCTCGTGACTTTCCTTCCGCCCTCCCGCTGCGGTGCCCCCCGCGCGCTAGCGAGGCCCCGGCCGCCCCCGGCCCTTCCCCTGGCACCGCTCTCACTCCCGCCCCGGCCCACGCTGACCCTCGTGGTGGCTTGACTCCGGCCCCGGGTCCGTCTTTGTTGTGTTTCTCAGCCCATCTACTTGGTAGTCACTGGGCTCCTTCGGGGACCGGTCGTGGGGAGATCGGATCCGAGGACGGGACGGGGGTCGGAGAGGAGGGTTCGCGGGTGAGTCGAGCTCCGGAGAGACTAGAAGCCCGGAAACAGGCAAAGTGAGATAGTTGGATTGGGGCTGCGAAGGCCAAAGGCCGAGACGGCCGTTTTCACCCAGATCCTGTGACCGGCCCTGTTCATCTGGCTAAGGAAGAAGATAGAGTGTGAGGCCAGAGCCGGGGGTGGGGAAAGGGATTCTGGCCTTGGCCCAACTCACTCACTGGCTTGCTTCTCACTCTTTAAAATAAACGAACCTTTTAGGGGAGTAGGACGGAATCCCTGGACCGTTTTGCAGCAGGAAGGAAAAGCAACACAAACCCTGTGTACCTTTGAAGTAGTTTGGTTTCTGCGTGGCCCCCCGGCTCTTGGCTCTTAGTGGCCTGTCTCTGACAGTGATTGCACATGGGGGTGCGATCCCTCTTGATAACTGCAGGAAAAGTTAACGCTTCAGCGGCATGTCAAGTCCTGGGGAAAATGATCAAAAATTCATCACAACTGACTGAGATATAGTCAACCCTTTCTCCCGAGGAATGCAGCTAATGGCTGGGGATTGAACCGCGTTTTTTTGCAGATAAATCCAAAATGTTTGAATAGCAATGTATAGAATTTATATAGGTTTTGTTTTTTGAGTTTTTCACCGTCTTAGCCAGGAGAAACCAGCTTTGATGAGTTCAGCCAAATAATCTTAACACAAATTTTTTGTCAAACAAAATTTTAATGTGGGTAGTGGTAAGATTTAAGATGCTGTAAGGATGTGAATTAAAATTGAGATTGTTCATGAAATGCTTCTGTTCTGTGTTCACTTATCTTGAGGAATTATTTATTCAGTAGTTCTCAGACTAGTAGTTCTCTAAAGGTTGAGTCCATATGTATGAAGTATACACACTGGAAACTTTTTTTTTTTCCTTTTAAAGCTCTATTTATATCAGCAAGCTGGGTTCCTGAAGAGGGCTTTAGCAGTGTGTTGACTAAGGCGATCATCAAAGTCTCTGGGGCCCAGAAATTTAGCAAGGAGCTCAGGGATGTACATTTCTTGTATTTACCTTACTAGCTGCCTATTGAAAGATGTTTTATTAGGTGATTCTGAGTATTAGTGTATTAGGAACAGCTAACATTTGGGCAAATAGCTTAAAAACATTGTTTTTCTTTATAAACAGGATTGGGCCTGATTTTGAGAAACTTCTGATAGTGCTGTACCCAAGGCAAATCTGCCGATCAGGAACCTTTATTCTTTGACTTTCTCTTGGCATTTTCCATTTGTTTTATAGTTGAGATAATCAGGTGTGTTTATATTGTTCTGTCTTCACACTTTTCATCTTTAGTGATAACATTTTCAAATAATCCACAATTTTCTCAGCTGATTTGAGATAGTGAAAAAATTGCTCTAGGTCACGGAATCCTAAAGAGTACAGGACAGTATGTGAGAGAACAGATGAGTCTTGTAGACTGGCAGTGGAAAAGCTTGTCTTCATTTAGACAGCCTGGTTTCCAGGTTTAGTATCAATACTTTCCAGATGAGGCGTACTGTGAAACGCATTTTGGCATTTCTGCTTCCAGCAATATTGTCATTTTTTTTTTTCAATCTAAAATAGGTCTTCCTAGAGTTGTGACTTTCTGTCTTTGGTGGTGAGTTTGAAAGTATATGCAATGTGATTGATGATTGATGATGGATAGCATCACTCCAAAGGACAGGCAACCTGAATCATGATGTTTATTGCTTTTTGTTAGCTAGGCAAACTGTACATTTTTAGTATATAACGTTTGTATAAAACCAGCTGTTTTGGTAATATTGTTACTGATATTGATAGAAAAGTTCACTTAAATTTGCCTCTCTACTGATGTGCATTTTTGCTTCATGTCATTTAAAAGGTGTTTTTAGGGTGCTAGTGTTTCACTGCCTAAGGATTAGCTCACCATTTTTTTTTTTCCAGGAGAGGGAGCCACTTAACGATTTTTTGGATGCTTGATGACAAACTAGGTTTTTCTTATTTTCTATTGTCCAGAGTTTTGGGGGAAAACCCTTTTGAACTAACTTTATCAAACTGTTCTTCACGAAGGTTCCATATAATAATAATGCTTATAAGAAAATGTTTTTAAATGCTCCTTTGTTAAGATAGTAAGAGAAATGAAAAATACACAGGAATTTAGCTCATTGGCCTCTTCAAATTTAAGAAACAGCAAAAATTAAAACTTCTATTACGCTTTGAAAATAGAAGTGAAAGGTACTGTGGAGGGTACGCTCACATTCCTATGTTAGGCTAGATTGTGGTGTCCCAGTGCGAAGCTGAAGCTGTGTGGGTGTGCAACTGTTCTTAGTTCCTGGTTTTACCAGCTTTTAGCAGCTTATGTAGCTCTTAGGAAAGAGCCAGCCATGGAATTAATCTCTTGAAAAGCATCAAGAACAAGACATGCTGGTATCTTTATCTTCTCAGAGATTGTCTTTTCCTCTTCATATTCTCACTTACCAAGAAGTGTGTTTTAATGCCAAGTAAGGTGGTAGTGCTGTGGAGGGTGGAGGACTGGGAGAGAGCTTTGTTGATTTTTGTATTGTGTAACAGCAGTTTTTGATCACTAAAAAATTGAAGTGTCATAGTAATTGGCAGTTGTTTTACTGGTACATTTTCTGTTAGTGTATCTGCTTACTTACCTGTTCTTGCACTTACGGAGGGAGGGGGTGGGGCTGTCTGAATTTCTGGAAGCCCACTTGCTGTTGGATGCCCTAGAGCTGGCAATGGGATGGTCTCAGGCATAGAGACTGGAAAAAGCTTTGGTTGTTTTAGGGCAGAGCTGAGAATTTGCTTTACTATTACACTGGCAGAGCTAGCTTCATTTGCCTTCCGTTTTATGAATCGTAGTTTTTACAGGACTTAATTGTTATAGTGTGCAATCATTTAGCTGTGGCTTTTAAGTCTTCATTTCACTTCTTGTAATTGGCAAATGCAGAGTATTTGTGTAGGTGTCAGCGCTGAATGAACCTTACAATAAGGAAGAAACAGTAACTTTGATCAGTTGTGCTATTGGCCAACTCTTTGGAAACTCATTTGGCGTATGAATGGTCTTTACCTGATGGAAACTGGTTGTGAACTGTTCCTTGTTTATGCTGATTTCCTCCATTCTTTCATAAGGGATGAAGTTTAATAGAGAACTTTGGTGTTTTTGCCTTAACAATAGCTTATACTAAGAAGTGAATTGGAATTTTTTTGCTGTTGTATCAGCCTGTGGCCAGAGCTTGCCTGAAATTTGATATGTAGACCAGGCTGGCCTCCATCTCCCAGAGATCCTCCTGCCTCTGCCTCCTGAGTGCTGGGATTAAAGGTGGGCCTGGCTCTTGATCAGCACTTTTTATGTGACTCACGTACTTCCCTGTTAGTCAAGTCTATAGGGTTAGGTCCTTTTCCTTTGCCCTAATATCCTGGGGACTGACTCAAATTTTTGACTTGAGAAATTTGGATTTTGTTGTTTTCTGAGTTTGGCTTTAATTAATGGATTTAATTAAGCTTTGGGTACTAGGTCTAGTGAGTTTGAGACCAGGACAAATAATCTTTCAGGCTTTTTTTTTTTTTTTTTTTTAAACCAATATCCCTAAATTTTTACACACTTGAAGTCAGATTACACCCAAACAAAAGCCCTTCCTTTAAGGACGGGAGATCAGGCATCAAACATCTTATGCAGCGGTAGTGCCTAGAGAGGACGTTTTCTACTTTAGAGATCGTCAAGCAGTAGTTTATGGAACCTCCTTCATTTTCTCCCTTTCACAACTGATTTAATAACAGCATTCATGGAGTTAGGGCTCAGAACACATGCCAGGCTGATGCTTATTTTGGTGCTCAGCCTCCAGTGCTAGGATCACAGCTCTGCATCGTTTCCTCCCGCAGGATGGAGCCCAGCACCGTTTGTCTTAATGAGTTCATAAGCTTTTGAGTCTTCTGTGTGCTTTTTCCATTTTTTTCATTTGGGGTTTCATGTACAAATTTGCATACATCAAATCCAGAAAAGAAGGGAGACTTTTGTTTTTAGGAAGGCCAATGAAGCATACTCACCCTTAAGAAAATGTCACTTAGTATTTCTGCTGCTTCTTGATACTGCTGTTTGTGAGGGTTGCACTTTCTGGTCATGGTGGCTGGTTAGTTTCCCAGGGGACTGTCAAACTGAGTTTTGTTCAGTTTTCCTGGCTTGTGGCTCTATCCTGTGTCCCTGTCATCGCTATTAGGACCTCATAGAGTGCTGACTTTTTATTTTTGTACTTTGCAGTCATTACCTGTATATTAAAATAATGAGAGCCTTGGAACATAAAAGCTTGCATTTTTCTGACACATACAATGAATTGTAAATGGTTTGGAAATACGTTAAGAGTAAAAATTGTGAGTCTAAGATAAGGGTAGTTACTCATCCTAGTAATAAATCCTGGAAAGCTTTATTTTACTTACCTGTTATGTATTTATTTAAGCAGGGTCTCATGTAGCCTAGCCTGCCCTCGAACTCCTGATCCTCCTGTCCTACCTCCCAAGTGCTGGAATTATAGTCATGTGCCACCAATTCTGGCCTTTGGAAAGTTTTATAAATTACATATTAAATTCTTTTACACAGTTTGCAGGCTGCTAATAAATTATCGGCAAAATACTTGGGAGCTCGTTAGGCTTAGAGTTAAAATAACTGAATTTGTTTATTCATTTGGACTGAAAGCTTGGAGAGACTACCTAAGCATTTGAGGTTGGGATACCTGAGTGTGTCCTATAGACTGTACGGTCTCTCTGGGCTGGGCCTGAATGCTGAATGGTAGGGAATTTTGCCAGTTTTGGGATGGTGGGTGGCAGAAGTGATGGGGTCTGCACTGAAATTGTGTCCAATTTCTATTCTGCAAGAGCATAGTTATTCTATGACATGGAGCAAACCACTCAATGTTCCAGATCCTGAGATTCAGTCAGAAAAGAATGAGAATGGTAACATGTCCCTAACAGGATTGTTTTAAAGATAAAAGGAGCTGTGTTTATTCAAGTAATATATATAAAATATCTTTGTGAATATGAAGCCTTTACAATACTCTGCAAATTCAGTCTGTAGACAGCTATACTTGTTGGAAGGTTCTTTGGTACCTTATATCGTAGAAGTATATGAATTTTACTCTAATAGATAGTCTGTCACCTTTTTATTTATTGATACACAACTCTGTAGCTATTAATTCAGGGCCTAGTTTGCTAGGAATAGTCTTGTAAAGGGGGGTTGGAGATTTGTTCCATCTGATGTAACATGAGTAGAATGAGTAGTATAGGAAGGAAAAAGGATTAGTAGAGGATTTAGAAATGCAAAGAAAATAATTTATTTTCTCCATAAATCGTCAATTATAATGTAATAATTTTGTTTAATGCATTAACAAATGATAGAAAAATAGAGGTTACATCTGGGTTCCTGACATTGCCGAATAGTGCCAGCGTCTGGTCTGCACACCTTTGGGGTACAGTAAAGAAGGCAGCTCAGTGTCCAGGTTGTGCAGCCATTGTTTTCTGGAGCATTAAGCGTAGGCAGCAATCAAGAACAAGGTAATTTTGGATTTTACATACTGTGAAATGGACAAGGAAGATTTCTGGTGATAAGAAAGGGCCCCAAGTACGATCCCCCATGAGAGCAGGAAGAGATCCTGAAGTACAGTGTGAAGGGCCCCTCTCCTGGACGAGCTAAGACTTTTTTTTGAGGCAGTAGAAAATAGTAGAAGTGGTTTTAGAGAATAAATTGTAAGGAGAAAGAGAAAAGTCAGGAAGGGAGGCTTCAAACTAATTTGTGGAAGAGATCTTGGTGGTCTGGATCAGAATGAAAGGTGTCTTATGAGAAACAGTGAAGTGAAACTTCTAGCAAAGCAGTCATGTCTAACATAGGTTAGAGAAATAGCTAAGACTTGCTGTTGGATAGGGAAAAATAATGTTGGAACCTGAGCAACCACTGCCCACCCTTCCCGATGTGAAAGCACAGGGAAGAAATGGGGACACTGAGAGTTTTGTTTTATCTTAAATTGAAGACAACAACCAGAACACTACTCTCTAAACCAACACAAGACATGAAGTAATCAAGAGAGACAGCGAGCAGGTGTCCTGCTGCCCTTCAGGAATGCTGTTTAAAGGAATGAGGGAAGTTAGGACTTTTTTGACTAAAGAATGTAAGGTAACATTGACACTGGTCTCCAGTTTTGAATACAGCTGTTTGACATGATGTTCAGAATAACACAACCTTGCTATTTTCAAGGCATTGCTTAATGTTTTTGGAATTTTAGGTGGGTGGAAAATGGTATTCAGAAAATTACTTCATGGTAAATGGGACATATCCTGAGACTTGACTTCATTGAGCTTCTGCAGTGCTTGTGATAGATTTTGGTTACTACCTCAAAATATAAATTAAGAAGCTGTGATCTTTGAGAAATTATACCAAAAATTAGGGAATCATTAAATCATCCTAGTAACCTTACTCTATCCTCCCTCCAGACAGTTCACAAAACTGTGAACACATTAGTCTGTCACCAGCACAGCACAGTTGACTAATCTCTATGAACAGCTGTTACAACATGTATTACCACAATAGGATTTCATTCAAATTTGGCCTTTTAAAATAATTTTAAAATTTAAATTGAACCTTTAAACATTTTCTATGCTTTTTATAATACTTTCTCAAAATTTTCTTGTTTAAAATTTGTATTTCTGTGCTGAAATGCTATATAGTAAAACTTTAGGCGGTGTTTGATTAGAAATGGACGTTTTTGAAGTTAGTTTATTATTAGAAATTTCCTCCTTTAAAAAAAAGTCAAATGTGGTATGGCAACTCTTGTGTAGTCATTTTGTCTTTTTAGACGATTTGCAGTTGTGCATCTTTCCATGGAATGCTGTGAACTCATGATTATTATAAACTATTGTGTTTCTTACATGAAAGGAATTTGTGTTTTTAAATTTAGTGTAGGAAACTAACTTTGGTTGCATAGGAGAAAAGGTAATAGAACGCAGGCATTTCCAGAGTTTATCTTACTTTAATCAGTCAGTTTCTTGTCATTCATGGCAAAGTAGTGGATCCCTTGAGAGCTCTGCTTTCTACCTTTATAAAACTGGAATATTTGTACCATCATATTCATCAGACAATCAAAGAATTAAAGGGAAAAGTGCTGTGTACTTTGTGAATTTAATTTAGAAAGTATTCACTTCTTTTAATTTATTATGAACTATACAGATTTGTTATCACATTTTCCAAAAATGTGCTGTTAGGAGGTGTTGAGACTGTAAGACAAAAATGTGGTACATGCACAAAGCAAATTCCAGATGCCTAATTAACCTGCATTCCCCAAACCACAACCGAATAATTGTATTATAATGTTCAGTAGATAGAAACATGAATTCGAAGAAATACAGATTTGTTTACCTGAATAGTAAATCTAATTTAGACTCATCAGCACAGTTAATTTGCCAGTAAAAGGCAAAGTCAGGTCAGTTCTGTTTGCAAAGTCAGAATAGATTCAAGGAGAATTGCTTCCACTTTTCAGTCTACTATTCATTTGGTTAGGAGTTTGCTCAGATTTTGGAAACTTAGCATCATGCACATGCTATTAATGCATAGCAGCAGTCCACAAGCAAAGTTATGTTGCAAAAATAATGCATGAGTATATTACTAGACAGACTGAGGATGAGGCAGTAAGTATATTCCAGGTTTATGGTAAAGTAAGAAAGTATTCTTCGTAATGGAGCAGCTCATGAAACTACAGTGAGATGATTGAAGGACATGGCTTGAGGTGTTGGAGACTGGAGAGGGAACAACGTGTTCAGTTGGTGAGAGGTAGAGGTTGAAGTGAGCCTGTGAATCTAGCCTTAGAATTTCAAGTCCAATATTCTACTTACACAGGCTCTTCTTTAAATGTAGAAATCTTGTTGAAGATTATATACTATACTCTGAAAAGTGTAACGTATCTAAATTTTCTAATCCTTCCATGATACTGACTTGTAAATTGTATATTAACTCTATAGTTGTTCATAGGTAGACCTTGCTTTCGTTTCTGAATCTCTGGCTTTTAGATACTATCGGTGCATCTGATATTCTTGCTAGCATCATTTGAGTTTGATGATATTCACATAGCTTATGAGTTCATTGCCCCCAAGTAAAAAAGCCTAGACATAATAGTTTCTGTTATGCTTCATCACAGTATTTTATGTTTCAAGTTAATAATTAAGGCATTTATAATATTTAGATTTTTAGCAGTTAACCATGTTTAGATTAATTCCATCTAATTAATCTATTTGTGTCTCCCTCTCTCTGCTACTCTTCTACCCCCTCCCCTTCCCCCCTCACCCCCTCCCCCTTTTCACTCTCCTCTCTTCCCCCTCCCCATTCTCTCTCTCTCCCTCCCTCCCCTCTCCTTCCTGCTCCCCCCCCAACCTCACACATTCTATGCAACTGCTACTATCACTGAGCTGCATGCCAGCCCAGATTCTGTTTTCAATTTTTATGTTTATATTGCTATTCTGTGGTTGTAGAGTTGTCTTTGTGTTGTCAGTAACTTAATTTTTTAAAGTACACTGGGAGAAAAATAAGTAGTTTTATAACTATTTTATGTCCTTGTGAGATCTTAACTAGGATTTACTTTAATAATTTTTTATACATTATGCTTTATGACATTAAAATCTGGCTAAACGTTTTGAAAACCTAAGTTGGATGCCTCTCATAGAACTAGAATTGATACTGATCTAAGTTTAAAGACTCACTCCTTCACTTGGAAATATTTGCATATTCTTTCAGTTGTAAATAGTCCAATAAAATAATCATATTACTTCAGATTATGTGGAACTCTGGTTGCTCTAGACAATTTGAATATCTGATTTTCAGATTTTTAAGAAAACGCAGGCCTCTATGGTAAACAGCTCCTGGTTCTGTGCTTTCTACCCTGTAAGAGTTTGCTAATCAGAAAGATGTTGTTTTTAAGATTACTTCGTGTATTTATCAAATCCAAGCTTTAATGAATTAAAATTTCTTTCTTAGACTCTGCTTGGCCATGATAATTTGATTTTAAGCCAGATTTGCTTTAAATGCAGTTACAAATATTTTGGCTTCCCCAAGCATTATTTTTGTACTACGATGTGTTCAGTACAATTCTGTCCTCATTAACGAAGTCTTGACCATTTTAATTATACAACGAAAAATAGTCATAAGAGTAAATAGTGTGACTTCATCTGTAACAGGTTTTCTAAAAGGTTAGGTAAAAGTGCACAAGACAGCTGTGGTGGTGTTCTAGCGTGGCATAGGGTTCTGGTTAGAACTGTCAGAAGTCACTGTTAACATAAAGGTTGTTCAGCTTGACATCTCTTCATCTATTTTTGACTTCTTGTAGGAGGGACTTGGTAAGGAAGTGTAGATGTCACTGCCTTTGCCAGTTGGAAAGGCTCCAAAACAAGACAACATCTGTACATTTGCACATGCTGACAGAGCTCCCCTTCTCCTATTGTGCAATGACCTGACCGTTTTATTTTCACACAGATATGTTTGTATCTGTCCTGCAGTATGGGATGTGAATAATATATCGTATGGAAGTGTTTCCTGTTTGACTTTTTACATGACAAAAGTAATATAATTTCTCATTTACTGACTTCTATTGTTTCACTTTATACCATGATCTTTATACATAGTGTCTGGGAAATAGTTAAATCTTTTGTAAACATTTGTCTAACAAAAACATAAGGTCGTGAGATGTTTTAAATTGAGAGAAAAGTTGAAAATCATGTTGTGGTTTGTATACAGATTCTACACTGTCCATTCAACATGAGCAGTCTGTCACACTTTTCAAGTGCCAAGAAGAAAGAATTCTTTCAGGAATGAAAAGCATGCCCTCCCCAACCTCCTCAAAACAGAACAAAACAAAAAAACATGCTTTCCTCTAATTTCTAAAGAATCAGTACCTATTATGTCTGAGCTAAAAGTGAATCCTTTTATTTAGTGTAGTTAAAGATTCATGGTGTCTTTTCATATAATTAGTGTTTTGTCACAAAATACTAAATTTAAAAAGAAAAAGTTGTATACCAAGGAAAGTATAGTTGTACACTTACAAACTTAAAAGGAAGCAAAGTGAGGATTGGGAATTATGTGTGGTTTAGTCCTAAAGGTCTGTTTTGTTTTAGTATAAAAATTTTGAACAGAGTAGAGATACTCTGTTTTGACAATTAAAGCTTAAGATAAAATTAATATTGCCTGTTTTCTTAACAGATGCAAGCAGAGCCACATTTCTGGCTGTTGAAATGTGTGTAGGTTGGTTTTCAGTCCAGAAGTAGGCCGCATTGGTTCTCTGCAGTGTTTTAAGGTCACACTTTACAGTTTTCCTGGTTCACCTTTACTCCCTTACTCCTTTAGTGCTTGTGTTAAGTATCATCTTGGAAGTGCGAGAGTGGCTCAAGCCTCTGGTCTTGAGGTCTTATATGTGAGGCTTAAAATAACTCTTGCCATGCTTTTGTTTCCCTCAAGTTTATTTTGTAATGGCACGTGTTAGCAGTAGATTATCTTTGGTAGTACAGAGATGTAGCTCAGCAAGTAGAGTGCCTGCCTGGCACCGACAGGACCGTGAGTTGGAGCCTGAGTTGGAGCGGGAGATCAAGTTTACTAATGCAAAAAATGTCTTGTTTATGGTTATAGAAGACATTTCTTTTGATTCAGAATGATGGTGTTCCCAGTAATTAAAAAGCCCACCAGAGAACCTCACTAATGTGAGAAAATAATTCTGAGACTGGGCCAAGATAGAAAGAAAAACAGGACTTAACTGGAGACAGAGATGGTTAGAACTGAGGTTGTTGATGGGGTCAGTTTGTGCTTTCCCCAGCCTTTGGGTATGTGTTTAAAGCCCCACAGTCCTTCCTTGAATCCTCTTAACTGCTTCTGGACTAGTTGCTGCCCAGCAAATGCTGGGACCTGTATCACACTTTAGTAACGGACACCATGCTCAGTGATTTGTTCGGTGTCCGTTCTTCTAAAGTAAAAACCTGTGGCTATGCAAAGACTGTCTAGTTCATTTTCATTACCAACAGTGCAGTATCTTGTCACCAGGCAAGTAATTGGTGGTTAGTAGATTTGCATTCTGTCCATTCAAAAGAAATAATCAATTGCTTGAATTTACGTCAAAAAGATAATGGAAAGTATAAATATTTTTAGAACTGACAGTAACAACAGTGTCTCTTGCTGTATTGATAACATTAGTTTGAGGTTTTGATAAGCAAGCCCTGTCAAATATTTTAAATGTGAAGTATAAAGTTCTTTACATTTTTTTCCAGGTCCATAGTAATGGTATGAGTTAGGGAAAAGATGAAGTTTCTCCCTTTTAAACTGTTCCTGGTAGAAGTCTCTGATGGGGGAACCTGGGGATGACCTGGGATGTCTTTGTCAGATTCCCTTGTAATATTAAGGTAATTCTTTTGTAGAGTTTCCCATCTGATGAAGGTTGGCCATTTGCAAAATATCTTGGAGCTTGTGGAAGAATGGTGGCTGTAAACTACGTTGGAGAGGAGCTGTGGAGTTACTTTAATGCACCTTGGGAGAAAAGAGTGGACCTGGCGTGGCAGCTAATGGAAATAGCAGAACAGCTTACAAACAATGACTTTGAATTTGCACTCTACCTCCTGGATGTCAGCTTTGACAATTTTGCAGTTGGTCCTCGAGATGGGAAAGTAATCATTGTGGATGCAGAAAATGTCTTAGTTGCTGACAAAAGGTTAATTAGACAAAGTGAGTATATAATGTTGTTCTGATTTGCTTTTTGTATGTTTTCTATGTTAAAATAATGCTTATGCGAAACAGATCTTGTTCCTTTCTGAGATGGCATCTTTATGTCATTTTGTTTTGTATAACCAGTATCAGAAAATATTATTTATACTTGTATTCTTAGAGTTTCTCCATATCTAGTAAAATATCCTTATGTTTAAATGAGTGCAAACATACTCTGTGTGTATGTATACACATGTCTTTGCATGTTGGTTTAGGACACAGCTTCTTGACTTGGTTCAAAACCCCACAAAGGATACATAATTAAATCTGGTGACTGTGGGGGGGGAAAAAAAAAGTATCAGCAGTGAAAGGGGTCTATCCTCTCCAGCAACCAAAACTAATTCAAAAATTAAGCACATGATGAAGCTGGAGTGTTTCTGTCAGCACTGTTCATGTGATGTGATGTGACCTCACTGCAGCCTTGGCCCTGAACACGTACCCTGTGTGTTGTGCAGTGGACATGCCATCATATCACATGCCAGCCAGTGCTATCTGGAACACCTCAGCTCAGATCTGAGACTGTTGTAGCTTACACATTGCAATGTTTCTGTTGTACTTTAAAAGTATAGAAACATGACTGGATTGTAGAAAACAGACTTGCTATTTTCCTGCAGTCATTCCTCAGCATGAAGAATCAAATTAGTATATCTTTGGACTATATTGTATTAGAATGTTTGATTTTAAAAATTGCTATTTGAGTTGCTGGCTTGAGTTTCATAAGAAATCATTTAGTGAATTTTGGCTTGGGATTAGGACAGAATTGCCAACAGTTTCTGAAATGGCTCTAAACACACTTCTACCATCTACTATATTTATACACAGCAGTGTCCTTAACATCAACTATTATACAATCTAAATATCAACCAGTTCTGCAAACTGGAAGATGCTCTGTGTCCTGCAGTGTCAGACATTCAACTACGTTACTTCTTCTGTAAAAAAATCATATCCATCTCATTAGTGTGAGAGCTTGTTTTCATCTTTAATAAATGATAAGACTGTGTATACCAAAGAATTGTTTTAGAATAAATTTCTTTATGATGTTTGTTCAGAGTTGTGTAAACATTTCTCTAGCAAAGAGGTTGTGTGTTGTGTGTAGGAAAAGTCGAGGAGCCCTGGTTTAGTCTGCTTCAGAGTTAGGTTTCTTTTGTCAGAGGTTATCAGACTGTAGCCCTGTTGGAAGCTTCATTGCTCTGTAGGGCCTCTATAGCCTCATTCTGTGCTCTTTGTTCTCTGAGGTCCCTATAGAGATGGTTTTGCTTTATTTTAACTTGGGTGATTTCTAACACTGCAGATCTAACCTTAGTTGAATATGACTATTACATCTCCAAGCTTTACTCTCCATTTTTTGTGAGTTCCCCACATGATATGTAGGCAGAGTATCTAAAGTATTTTGAAATTTAAATACCATAGGAATTTTAAAGGGTCAAGGATAGGTAAAGTCTTATGTTCTAGAAGTAATACGGTTAGAAAAAGAAATCAAACGGAAACCAGGCATAGGGCACATGCCTGTAATCCCAGCACACTAGAGGGGGAGGAGGCCAGGGGATCACAAGTTTGAGGCCAGTTTAGGATTCACACCAGAGTTCCAGACCAGCCTTGGCTACCTTGAGACCTTGTCACAGCCAAATAAAGGAACCCAAGAATTGTTGCTTCTTGGTGAGGATCTTACATTTTTTTTAATCCCATGTCTTCCTCTTCTCACATAAGGAATACGAGGAAGTTTTGATTAATTGAAGAAATTGTCAATTTAAGGTGGCGGCTGTATGTTTACTGCTCTGTATGTGATCTTAGTGTGGTCCTGTTAAGCACTTGATTTTCTCACTACCTTGTTCGGATTCTGTGCTCACCAATCTCTTTTCTGACTATTTCTTGACTTGCCATGAGTCCTCCCACAGTGAGTGAATGACCTGCTGAGGGTCCTGGTTCCCTTTACCTCTTCATAGTTTTTGTGAAGGTTGTAGGATTGTATGTCGTGCTTTTCTTACAGTTTAGTAGTGTTTAGTGAATTCATAGAGTTGTGTTGTCTTTCCAAACTTTAAAAATGTCTATTCCATTGCTTAGAAAACATTTTGTATTTCATTTTACGCAGACATCCCTCAAATAGTTGTTAGTTTTATTAACTAAGTCCTGGCCTTAGAGAGGCTCAGCCACGTGCACGTGCCCTGTATGTGTTTGCACTTCATTCAGTGCGCTCCAGTGCTTTTTCTCTGCCCAGTGCTTCTTAGCTTCTCCTGGTAGGTCCCTCCAGACCTAGGCTTTATCTAGTCACTCACCCTCTTCTCTGTCCTTGATACTAAATGACCTTACTGTTTTCTTCATAGGGCAGTTGAGGGGTTGAGGGTTTGCTTTGGCAACTCACCAGTGTCCTTCCCTTTATCATCAAATGTTTCTCCAGTCTGACTTTTCTTTCTGGACCTGCTTTTGCGTGCGCTCGTGTGTGTGTGTGTGTGTGTGTGTGTGTGTGTGTGTGTGTGTGTGTGTGTGTGAGGCCAGAAGACAACTTGTGGGATTCTGTTCTCCCCTTCCACCATATGGGTCTTGGGGTTTACCAACGGCGGGCCATCTTGCAGGCCCACTGTGATCATCTTAATTCCTCCTGTCTTTAACCCAAAGTTAACTTTCTAAGAAACAAATGATCATACCAGTTCCAATTTGTTTCTTTAGCCTTGCTTGTTCCCGAGCAGGGTCCTGCAGGTGCCCTCGCCGCAGTCTCATTGTCTGTGCAGGTGGATCAAGCCCTTAAGTGCATGTCTGCAGATACTGTGTCCGGGGACTACAGTGTTTCGTTTCTTCAGGCTTGTCCTCTTTGAAAATCTAGAGTCAGATGTTCCTCCTCAGCTTTCTGCCGCTTGATGTAGAAGTGCTGCATCCTCTCCAGTCCTGTAGCATCAAGTCACATTTTTGATCCTTTCTCTGGAAGATAGAAAAATCAGTAGACAAAACCTATAAAATGGAAAGGACCTTGTTTGATTCTTATTGATGGTCTCAGTATGTTTATATGAGTCAATATATTGAAACACTTAAATTTATACATTTAAAAGCATAAAAGTATAGAACAAATAGTATGTATTTATTGTTGAGTATTCTATTTGGAGAAATTTTTTATTCAAATAAATTTTTCTCTGTCCTTTCACAGATAAACCTGAAAACTGGGATGTATGGTATGAAAGCAAATTTGATGATTGTGATAAGGAGGCTTGCTTATCATTTTCAAAAGAGATTCTCTGTGCTCGTGTCACTGTGGACCACAATTATTATGCTGTTTGTCAGAACCTCTTATCTAGACATGCCACCTGGCGTGGCACTTCCGGAGGGCTCCTTCATGATCCACCAAGTGAAATTGCCAAAGATGGCCGACTGGAGGCCTTGCTGGATGAGTGCGCCAATCCCAAGAAGCGCTACGGTAGATTCCAGGCTGCAAAAGAACTGCGCGAGTATCTAGCACAATTGAGTAACAATGTGAGGTAGTCTATGCTGACTTTTTTTTTTTTTTCCACTGAAATCGCACTGGCAAAACTAAACCACCAAAAGCTATCTGGAAAGACAAAATTTGGAAGTACTACATTCAGAGGATAATGATCTTGTGCTGATAGATCTCACATTCACATCCATCAAAACAAGACATTACTGTACTTCAAAGTTCACATGATGCTTCTGCATATAAGTATGTTCTTGTACTTTGGAGACTTGAGATAGCATTGACTGCTTTCCCCCTTCCCGTGCCTGAGCAGATTGACGATATGTTATGCTATCGGAAAGGAGTCTGATAGTTACATGGCTGTGTATCAAAGGGTACTTGGAACTTAGTTTGCATTGCTATCATGATTTTGTGAATCTCTTGCATTTACTTTGAATGTCAAGTTAGATTGGCCTGTTTTATAGGCCACCTTTTCCTTCAGATGTGTAGAATCATTTTCCATTTAAAAAATTTTACACATTCAGGTTACTGTAGATGTTTGCTTAAATTTTAATATAACTAGTTTTCATTCAGTGCTATGCGGTACATATTTACCGTTAGGGCAGGATTCCCAAGTTTTCTGTGTTTTTACAAAAAGATGAGTATTTCATTATGTAAATAATTTATCCCCCCACCTTCTGTGTTTCTCCATTGCATGATATCATTTCCAGTTATTTAAAAGTTGTATCCCTCAGTGCTTACACGTATACACTGAACACGAGGTTCAGCATATGCTGCAAAACGTCACTGCATCTTTTGCTGAAAGGCTTTAAAAAGAGCATTCTAGTAGTCTACACTCCGATGGTAATTTTGGCTGACAAAACAATATAACTCAATATTTTTTAAATGCTAACTAGTCCAAGACAGTAATGCATATGCCAAAGAAATACTACACATAGTCCTCTATTTAGAATTGAAAATAGAATTGATCACCTTCCTATTCTACTTCAGTACTTTGGCTGTCATTATTAAATTAAAATGTACCTGTTTATCTGTTAATCTTGACTACTGCTTTCAAAACTGTGTAATGTAAAGATATTCTGCTCTTTATTCACTGATAGTTTCCCAAAGTTAACATGGTAACCATTGTTGGAATTTGATCAGGCACCAGGACCTTTTACTCATTGATAGCTAATAATTTTTCCTGTAAAGCAGTTAGCTAGTCTGCCTACCAGGGCTTGCTGAACATCAGAGCATCAAATTTAAGTATGTGAATAAAAATTAACAAATGTTGTAAAATTTGTGGTCTATTTAAAAATCTTTATATGTAAAGTTCGCTATCACTAGCACAGGCAATATTTTTCTGTTAGAAATTGCTACTTTTGTTTGCAGTAGTGTTTGGGGTAGCGTGCAGTAGTTAGTTCTACACTGACCTTATCTAAATCAGAAAGTGATTAAAACATGCACAACCAAAGCCAAGTCTGTCCCTTTCATCCATTCAGCAAGTATTTATTGAGCATCAACTCTGTGCCAGGCACATTAGTAGCTGCTATATACCATCTGGACATGTCATGGTTAGGTAACTTTATTAAATAATTAGGTATTTCTTAGGTTCAAGTAGCATTAATTAGGATGACACTTTGAAACTTTGTCATTATTATGATAATTCTATTTGTATCATCTTAAATTAGTTTGTTTTACAAAGGAGGAGGACGATGCCAGTACAGTTAATCTGAGTTTAATAGCTGGAAGGAAAAGAGTAATAGGTCTCCATTATAAAATAGATTGCTTTATGTTCATTTTTATACATCAGTATATTGCATAGCTCTCTGAAACATTTTAAGTGCTGAAGATTTTGCTAAGCCTAACTTTCTACAACTTTGGAAAATTTTTGAGGAGAGTATTAAAAATATATATATATCACTCTTCCAGCACTCACTTGCTGCTTACTCAAAGCTACAATAAAAAGATAATTTCAAAACAACGCCTTTTATATTTCCTGTGTGTTCATAACAAACCATCCACTGGCACTCACAGAGGAGCCCTGTGGTTTAGCAAAAATCATCTTATGTTTGGGTGTGTGATTGTGGCTGGCAATTGCAGAAGAGGAAGTGAGGATTGATGGCTGCTTCGGGTATAACTACCATTCCCCTGAGAGATGATGTGGAATTTCTTTTACCTTTGGAGAAGACTGAGGAAACACTAGTAAAAGAATTAGGAATTTAAAATTACAGGGAAAAATACATATGTGAAAAGCAATAAATATTTTGTTCACTTTGCTATCAAGATGTTCACTATCAGATATTTATTATACAGCAGCGATTTATATTTTTAATCATTGCCCATTAATAGACGCAGTAAAATATTTTTGAATCAAACATTTGGGGTTTGTATGTGCATTAAAATTGTCTTTTGTACTGTAAGTTACCGTTTAATTTGAATATTTTATCAGAACTGTCTCCCTGTGCCTTTATAATATAAAGTTGTTTCTGCAACTTTTAATGATCTTAATAAAGAATACTTTAAGAACCATACTTTTCAGACTCTTTATTCAGATTTTTCTTGAGTAAAAAATAGTCCCTTCCTGCCCCCCCCCCATGCACTTTCCTTATAATTTTTGGAAACTTTTTGGTTGGGTGTAAATTGAGTTTAAGGTAGATGTTTTATTTTTCTGTAATAGTGACTTCTTAAACTTACTACAAAGATTGGAAAAAAAATCTTAGGAATTTTCAAATGTATGTAAGACAGTTATATAATGAACAGCACTATAAAAGCATTAAGCTGCCTTCCATGGTTATCAGCATTGCCAAGCTTGCTTCATCCCTACCCAAGCCTACTGTCCCAGTGTACTTTGAAGCAAACTAAGCCATATCATTTGGTTCATGTGTATACATTAGGTATGTTCTTTCCAGCAAAACCAAAACACTAGCAAAACAAAAAATAACAAAAAGCAATAGTACCCTCAGTATCAATCACCAAAACAGGAAAGTTTTTCATAAAAAACTCCAGATTCAACTATAGAAATTTTGAACCACAGGCTGAATAGATGGAGTAATTTAATGAACAAGAAAGTTGATGATTGAGATACATTAAGTATATAAGTCTGTATTCAAAGTGATATTAAAAATAAGCAGCCAAAACTCACATCAATTCTGTTACCTTTTGAGAAGATACTAAAGAATTACTGGGAAAACTGGTGAATAGAATGAAAAGAAACGATATGCCTGACCTTGGGAAAATAATGACGTTGGGAAATTTTATAGACAACCCACAGTCATTCCAATTAATAAATTTAAGGATGTTAGAATAGCACCATTTGCAATTCCTGATGCCTTCAAATCTGAGAATGGTCATACAGAAAAAGCTGGTGAGGAATACACACATGGATTAGGCTTCAGTCAGCTGCAGGGAAAGGAGGAGCCTTTCCCTTAAGGGAGACTTGGGAGATAAAGCAAATGCAATTCTCTACATCTTGGCTTGAGGAAGTCAGCTTAAAAAAAAAAAAAATTGGGAAGTTGAGCAGCTGAATGATCTAGGGATCTTCATCCATTTCAATTTTATTCTTTAAGATATGGAAAAGTCTGAAAAGGCCTATTACATAGCAAGTTATAGTTTACTAACATACTGATAAAGTCTAAATTTTGAATAAGAACCCCCCCCTTTAAAAAAAACAAAAAAAGATTACTTATCTATAGTCACAAAAAAAAAAAAAAAAGAAGAAGAACTGGGCTCAGTTTTCTACCTGACCTGATTTTCCTGATTCATTGGCTTGAACTTTTTTCCTATTTTGCCACAGTCTTCAACATTTAAGGGCCAGAAGTATATAGGTGAATGCAAGGTCATGTAATTCTAAAAAGACAAACTATGCGTTTCCCCAATTATTGTAAATTAGGGGAAGGGAAAATGTAAGAGGACAAGGACAGGTCAGAGAAGCTCCACAGACATGGGAAGATTTGGGAAAGAAATGAACACTGACATTTCAGAAAAAGTAGGACTTCATTCCCTTTGACCTTCAGACTTGAGACTTCTCATATTTCTGTACAAATTAAATGTCTCAGCATCAGTTTACTAATGTTTTATCTCTAGGAAGCTATCTTAGAATTTTTACCTTCACCTTGATGCACAAATACTGTTGCACCAGTAGGCCATGCCTTGGTCCCAGACTACTAAGAGGATGGACTTACAAGAAAGTTTATGTTTTTAGGGAACAGATCATTAAAAATATATTCCACAGTTAATCAGGCTTAAATTTATGTTAATTTTATCTCTTCTGTGTATACTGACATAAAAGAGGGTCTTTCCATATTTCCTTTTAATTTAGGAACAAACTGCACTGTAGGATCACTAAGGGGTCTCACTATATTCAAGAACATCCAATTTCAGTTTCTTGAACTCTGCCTTCACTCATGTTTTTTAAGCCATCCTAAGTACTTAGTTACACTGTGTCCTGTGGACTTAGGCAGATTCTCCATTTTTGAAGAAAGACTGCTACTGTGTGGATGGGACTGAATGGACAAGAAAGTACATCTGCCCACAATTCTTTTCTAGATTTGCCTTAAAAATATGTTTCTTCTGGTCTCACTAACAATCCTTGACGCCTTTTAGATTGAGTTTCCTTGATTTCCCCGTTAACTTGTAGGAAACGTCCTTATGTGACTTTCAGACCAATTATTTTCAAATATTTGGAGAAGAAGAATAACATAAAGACCAGGAGTGATGGATTTTGGTCTTAGGAAACTAAAGCCACTGATGTATGCCTAGTGATACATAATGAAGTTTTCGTATGTAGCTTTGATCTTTCTCCAGCACTGGCAGTTTCCATTGAAAACTCCTCGATGGGAGATGACTTAGGTGGTACAGCACTTGCTACACAAGCATGAAGACCTGAGTTCGATCCCTATACCCCGTGTAAAAGAAGCCAGGCATAGTGTAGTAGCAATCTAGTGCTAGGGAGGCATAGACGGGATCCCTAGGGTTCGCTGGCCGGCCATCCTAGTTTACTTGACAAGTTCAGGTCAAGAAGAGTCTGTCTCAAAAAGAGAAGAAGGTGATAACAGGATAACACCCAAGGCTGTCTGGTAGCCTCCACATCCCCCCCCTCCAAACTTTGGCTGTTCATAAAACTATAAATAGAAATCTCAAACACTTGATACCCATTTGTTCCAAGGGAAAGATCCTGTTTCTCTGCCAGTGAAGACAATTTTTAAAAAGATGAATATTTTTGAACTGCCTAAAATTAAGACTTAGATGTTTCTGCAGAGTTTGAATCTTTTGACTCTTGCCAGTTGTGACTGTAGATAAATTATTGAACATCTAGAGACAATGTCTACATTTTGAAGACATAGAATTCCTTCTTTGACAGCTTATGAGATCACTGGAATGATGAAATAATGTATGGAAAAATATGTTGAAAACTGTAAAATGCCATATAGGAACAAATAAGCATTGATATTTTCCCGAAGAGAAAGGAGGAACTTCATTCAGGATTAAATGATTATTGCTAACTGATGACATCCAGCCATCAGTGATTTTTACCTCCTCATAACTCAAAACTATAAACGAGCTTTAGCTGGGGGAGAGGCATTTGGGGGATTATTTTTAGAAAACTTCCCATGGATTAAATGAAATTGCTAAAGATATTCAGCATGAGAATTCTAACTTTGCAGTTCCTTACCTCGGATAGGCTATTTATGGTCAGTTAAGAAAAAATAATTTTGGAAGAGAAGAGGCACTATTTCAAGACCAGTTACTATTGTTCAATCCTCATTCTTGAAACTAGCTTCTCCATCTTCTGTTGAAATATCAGAACTAGTGAAAAAAATCCATTACCATGAGCCTTATATGAGTACCTGTTTTCAGCCTGTGGTTTTATTTGGGATCGTCTTTAATGTGGTTAAATAACCTAATAAAGAGACTGGAGAGATAGCACAGCAGTTAAGAGCCCTGGCTACTCTTGCAGAGAACCCAGGTTTGTTTCTCAGCACCCACATGGTGATTAAGAATGGCCCTTAACTCCAGTTCCAGGGGATCCAAGGCACTCTTCTGGCTTCCACAGGCAAGTAACACAGCAAAGATGCACTTACAACCATGCAAGGAAAACCACTGATGATACACATAAAAAATAAAAATAAACAAAAAAATCTGATACATTGCTTAATATGATATAAATTACTTAATATAATAAGTATACTTACACTTTTCTGTAAGTATATTTGCAGATGCGGTGTTCCCTGACTGTAATCCCAGCCCGTGCGTGAGGCTACAGGAGGAGATCAAGTTCAGAACTACTGTAACAATGCAGGCAAGAGTTGGACTGGGTCATAGTTTGTTGCTGCTCATTCTAAATCATTGCAAAACACGTCTTATTTTGCTTAGCCATCTCTCTGGCTTATCCTGTCCAACATTTCAACATTGAACATGCTGTTCGAAATACACTTATAAGACAACCCTGTACATGACTGCTACCGTAAAAAGTGGAATTGCTACTTCAGAGGTGTGTGCATCTAATTATGTGGGTTAGCTTCCAAAGTGTTCAAATTGTCCCTCTTAAACTCCCCACACTGTATGAGAATGGATTTCTTACTCATCTAATACTAGGTTATAAATTCACCAACTTACCTTCAATTTCACCAATATTTATGCATAAAATACCCATGTAAACTATACTTGGGTTTTTATTTGCAATCTCTTAGTAAATAGTCAATGAAGCTTGAGAGATTTAATACCTTCCTGCGGGATTTAGAATGAGACATGCAAGAATTAAGGAGAGGGAACAGTTCCCATGCTGTTGACAAAGCTTCTTGGCTGTGTGTGACAGTAGCTATCCTAATGTTATATATTAGAGCTTATTCCATTAGCAGTCAGCCCTTGGGTCACAAACACCAAGCAGACTTGATTCATGGCATAGCCCCTTTCTGGGAAGAAAGAGAAAGTGGACCAGTTGCACACACTTTCCCACACTCCCAGTTAGCTGGTCATTGGCAAAGGGGAAAGGGGAGATGGGGGATACTGCCACAGAAGCTTTACTTGGAGACTGGAGACTGGAAGTCACGTCTTCCCTCAGCTCCAGCCTTAGGCCCTTCAGCTTTCTAGCGAGTGACAGCCATTTAATTTCTATATGAATTACCTGTTGTATTCTTTCGCCCCTACTAAATGCAGACAAAATAAATCCTATCACTTAGCATTCGTACATTAATTTCTACATTGATAGAATCTGTTCAGACTTCTAGATTGACTACGGCAGTTGCCAAGCAGTCTTCATTCAGAATTCACTTGCCTCTTGACTTCACTTCTCCTTTCAGAGTCATGCTGTGCATCTACACTGGATCGCCCCAGGCCATCGAGAATAGAAGACACATTCCCCAGGTGCTCCAGCCCTATCTCTACAAACCACCAATTTTGTACACTTTTTTACTAGCACTCTCTTGAACATACCAGTAGATGTAACAAGGTTTGAGACAAGAGCAAATGAACTAAGACTTATATTTTTTCCTCACATTGTTCTTGAATAGATTTTGAATGAAATGTTTCGAGACTGTACCTTACCAGTAACTGCAGGAGTGGCAAATCTGAGCATGCACAGGTAATACCGCTCCACAGCTCTGGCTAACTGCCAGCAGGATGGGAAACTGGATTGCAGAACAAATGCTCACTTTACATATGTTAAAATTTGGAAACTATTGTCAATAAACTAGTAGATTTTTCTTTCTAGGGTCACATTCCTTTTTTTTTGTTTTTTGTTTTTTGTTTTTGTGGAGAATATACAAACGAAATTAGCAATTGTTAACCATTTCAAATGGCATTACAGTGGCAATGCGATCACAGCATTGTATACAGCATCCCCATTGTTTCCAAAATGTCTCATCATTCCAGACAAGTTGTGGCTTACTAAGCAGTAACTGGCCATTTCCCTCTTCCTCAGCCCTGATCATTTCTAAGCTACAAACTTGCCTACTTTAGATATAATACGGTGGATTCAAAGAATGATATTCGACCTTTGTATGTTTTCAGGATTCGCCATGTTGTATCCTGCACTTGAATTTCCCTTTTGGTTAGTACCCCTTTGTAGTGTGTATCACATTCTGTTTATGCATTGATCTTTTGATATACACTTGGGTTTTCCCCCAACTTTTACCCATTGTGAGTAATGCCATACACGTTGTATAGGTATCTCGGAGTCTCTGCTCTTAATTCTATGGTATATATACCTAGGACTAACATAGTTGGGTCCTTTAGTAATTCTGTTTGACTTTTTGAGGATCCGTTAAACTGTCACATATCTTTCAGTCAGATGTATATCTGACTGATGCCCCCGGAGGAGAGTACAGAGTTGTCTGTTGTTCCAGAACGAGTAAGAAGACTGCAGTGACTGAGGGAACTGGGAGTGGCCCATCTGTCAGCAGTCTCCCTGTAAGTTTACATCCCAGAAGTGCAAAGGCTGTCAGAGGTTCTTTAATAGCATTTTAGTAGCAAAGGGATTAGCTATTGTAAATGAATTTAAAGAGTAAGCCTTCATCTAGAGTTGCCGAACAGTTTATCTTTTTTTTTTTTTTTTTTCGGTTTTTTTTAGACAGGGTCTCCCTGTAGCCCCAGCTGTCCTGGAATGCATTATAGAGATCAGGCTGGTCTGGATCTCACAGAGATCACCCACTGGGGTTAAAGGTGATCGCCACCACACCTAGCCAGAATCTCTTATTTTTAATAATGG